>NC_090391.1:79986630-80299963 GCF_036365525.1 Heterodontus francisci | reverse complement strand
TCCACCCACCACAAATCCCCCCACACAAAATTCCCCCAAACAAATTAACCCCAATCATAAATTCCCCTGCAAACTTCGCCTCCCACAAATTTCACTCCCGCAAATTCCACCAAAATCATAAATCCGCCAACCCCCTCAAAAAAATTTCTGCCCTCCACAAATTTCTACCTCCCACAAATTTCCCTCTCCTCCCCTGGAAATACTCCCTCCACTCAAATTCCCCCACACAATTTCCACACCTCGCACATTTCGCCAAAGCAAAATCCACCCTCCTCGAAAATGCTCCCCCCTGCAAAATCCCCGCTGGCAATGCCCCTCCAGAATATCTTCAAGTCCTTCCTAAAGTACGGTGCCCAGAACGGGATGCAATACTCCAGCAGAGGCCGATCTTGTGTCTTATAAAAGTTCGACATAATTTCCTTGCTCTTGTACTCTATGTCCCTTAATAGAGCTCAAAATACTGTGTGCCTTATTAACAACGCTCTCAACCTGTCCCACCAACTTCACTGACTTATGCCCTCTGCTCCTGAACCCCCTAGAGAATTGTACCCTTTACTTTGTATTATCTCTCCATGTTCTTCCTACGAAAATGTGTCACTTCACAATTCTCCGCATTGAACATCATCTGCCACCTCTCCCCCATTCCACCAACTTGTCTGTGTGCTTTTGATGTTCTACACTCTCCTCCTCACAGTTTACAATGCTTCGAAGTTCCATATTATCCGCAAACTTTTAAACTATGCCCTGTAAACTAAGCTCTAGGTCATTAAAATATATCAGGAATATCTCAAATGGAGATATGTTCCCGTCAATGGAAAGAAGCGGGGGCGGGGGGTAGGGGCGGTGTGGATCGAGGTGAATTGTTCCCCCGGAGATGCAGCACAGACACCAAGTGCGAAATGGCCTCTTCTGTGCTTATATCAAACAGAGATCCCAAACGAAATCCAGATTTATCCCCCCATCCCTTCCATGCCTCTTTACTTTGCGTAGAAACATCGAACATAGGATAATTCCCTGAGTCTGTACAAATTGAGCTTGTGGTTGCACAATCGGGACATGTGCAAATGTTAGCTTCCTTGTCCAACATTGCTGGGTCTCAAAGAGGACATGTGACGTCTCCAGTACTCAAGCTGAGGTGCACGAGTGGTTCAGACAATGGAATGCTAATCTATCGTGCTCTGCAATGCACGGGTTTGAATCCCGTTCTGTTTGTTTATTTATGTAACATGCATGTATTAATATCTTTTCTTGAATGTATTTTGCAATATCTCACTGCAGTTTCCCAAAGGGCCGAGAGCATTTAGAAATTTACAGTCCCAAATGGAATTCTTCACCCAAGTTACACAGCGATGAATATCAAACAGAGATCACAAACGAAATCCAGATTTATCCCTCCATCCCTTCCATGCCTCTTTACTTTGCATAGAAACATAGAACATAGGAGCAGGAGTAGGCCATTTGGCCCTTCAAGCCTGCACCGCCATTCATTATGATCATGACTGATCATCCAACTCAGTAACCGGTTCTGGCTTTCGCCCCATACCCTTTGATTCCTTTATACCCAAGAGCTATATCTAACTCCTTTTTGAAAACATTCAATGTTTTGGCCACAACTGCTTTCTGTGAAAGCTACTTCTACAGGCTCACCACTCTCTGAGTCAAGAAATTTCTCCTCATCTCAGTCCTGAAAGGTTTACGCCGTATCCTTAGTCTATGGCCCCTGGTGCTGGACACCCCGACCATAGGGAACATCCTTCCTGCATCTACCCTGTCAAGTACTGTTGGAATTTTATAGGTTTCTATGAGAACCCCCTCAATCTTCGGATCTCCGGTGAATATAATCCTAACCGACTCAATCCCGCCTCATACATCAGACCCACCATCCCAGGAATCAGTCCGGTAAACCTTCAATGCACTCCCTCTTTAGCATGAACATCCTTCCTCAGATAAGGAGACCAAAACTGCACACAATATTCCACGTGTGGCCTCGCCACGATACTGTATAATTGTAGCAAGACATCCCTGCTTCTGTACCCGAATCATCTCGCTGTGGAAGCCAAAATACCTTTTTCCTTTTTTACCGCCTGTTGCACCTGCATGCTTGCCTTTAGTGACTGTTTTGCGAGAATACGCAGGTCTCGCTACTTATTCCCCTCTCTCAGTTTATAGCCATTCAGATAATAATCCTCCTTCCTGTTATTGCTACCAAAGTGGATAACCTCGCATTTATCCACATTATACTGCATCTGCCATGCATTAGCCCATTCACTCAACTTGTCCAAATCACCCTGAAGCCTCTCTGCATCCTCCTCACAACTCACCATCCCTCCCAAATTTGTGTCATCTGCAAATTTGGAGATATTACATTTAATTCCCACTAGTCACTGCCTGCCATTCGGAATCAGACCCATTTATCCCTACTATTTGTTTCCTGTCCGCCAACCAATTTTCTATCCACCGCAATGCACTACCCCAATCCTATGCACTTTAATTTTACATGCTAATCTACTATGTGGGACTTTGTCGAAAGCCTTCTGAAAGTCCAAACAAACAACATCAATTGGCTCCCCCTCATCAACTCCACTAGGTACATCTTCGAATAATTCCAGTAGATTTGTCAAGCATGATTTCCCTTTCGTAAATCCATGTTCACCCTGTCAAATTCTACCACTGTTCTCCAAGTGCTCTGCTATAAAATCTTTGATCATGGACGATTGAATTTTCCCTACTACCGACGTCAGGCTGACTGGTCTACAATTCCCTGCTTTCTCTCCACCTCCCTTTTTAAATAGTGGGGTTACATCAGCTACCCTCCAATCTGCAGGAACTGTTCCAGAGTCTATCGAATCTCGGAAGATTCCACCATCAATGCATCCACTTCCTTAACTACTCTGGGATGCATACCATTAGGCCCTGGGGATTTAACGGCCTTCAATCCCATCAATTTACCCAACACCATTTCTCTACTAATACTGATTTCCTTCAGTTTCTCTATTACACTAAGCCCTGTGTTGCCCAACATATCTGGTATTGCAGCCTTGGTTCAAACATGGACAAAAAGGCTGAAATCAAGAGGTGAGGTGAGAGTGACTGCCCTTGACATCAAGGCAGCATTTGACACGGTATGGCATCAAGGAGCCCGAGCAAAACTGAGGTCAATGGGAATAAGTGGTAGAAAGCTCCGCTGGCTGGAGTCATACCTAGCGCAAAGGAAGATGGTTCTGGTTGTTGGAGGTCAATCATCTGTGCTCTAGGACATCACTGTAGGAGCTCCAACCATCTTCAGCTGCTTCATCAATGACCTTCCTTCAATCAGAAGGTCAGAAGTGGGGATGATTGCGGATGATTGCACAATGTTCAGCACCATTCGTGACTCCTCAAGATACTGATAAAGTCCGTGTAGAAATGCAGCAAGACCTGGACAATATCCAGGCTTGGGCTGATAAGTGGCAACTAACATTTGCGTCACACAAGTGCCAGGCAATGTCCAACTCTAACAAGAGAGAATCTCACCATCTCCCCTTGACATTCAATAGCATTACCATCAGTGAATCCCCCACTATCAACATCAGAGGGGCTACCATTGACCAGAAACTGAACTGGAGCAGCCATATAAATACCGTGGCTACAAGGGCAGGTCAGTGGCTAGGAATCCTGAGGCGAGTAACTCAACTCCTGACTCCCCAAAGCCTGTCCAACATCTGCAAGGCACAAGTCAGGAGTGTGATGGAATACTCTCCACTTGCCTGGATGGGTGCAGCTCCAACAACACTCAAGAAGCTCGACACCATCCAGGACAAAGCAGCCCGCTTGATGGGCACCCCATTTGCAAACATTCACACCCTCCACCACCGATGCACAGTGGCAGCAGTGTGTACCATCGACAAGATACAATGCAGCAATGCACCAAGGCTCCTTAGACAGCACCTTCCAAACCCGCGACCTCTACCAACTAGAAGGACAAGGGCAGCAAATACATGGGAACACCACCAACGGCAAGTTCCCGTCCAAGTCACACACCATCCTGACTTGGAACTCTATCGCCGTTCCTTCACTGTCACTGGGTCAAAATCCTGTAACTCCCTTCCTAAGAGCACTGTGGGTCTACCTACCCGAAATGGACTGCAACGGTTCAAGAAGGCAGCTCACCACCACCTTCTCAAGGGCAATTAGGGATGGGCAACAAATTCTGGCCTTTCCAGCGTCGCCCACATCCCATGAATGATTAAAAATATATGATATTTGTATCCTCCTTCCTGAAGACAGAACCAAAGTATGCATTTAGTCGGTCAACCATTTCTTTATTTCACATAACATATTCTCCTGTTTCTGTCGGTGAGGGACCTACATTTGTCTTCACCAATCTTTTTCTCTTTACATACCTATAGAAACATATACAGTCAGTTTTTATGATCCCCTGCAAGCTTGCTCTTATATTCTATTTTCCCCTTCTTAATCAATCCCTTGGTCCTCCTTTGCTGAATTCTAAACTGCTCCCAATCCTCAGGTCTGCTGTTTTTCCTGGCAAATTTATATGCCTCTTCTTTGGATCTAATGCAATCTCTAATTTCCCTTGTAAGTTTGGTTTGGCTACCTTTCCCATTTTACTTTTGTGCCAGACAGCGATAAACAATGGTTGCAGTTCTTGCATACGCTCTTTAACTGTTTGCCATTGACTATCCACCGTTTCCCAATCCGTCATGGCCAACTCGCGCCTCATACCTTCCTAGTTTCCTTTATTTAGATACAGGACCATGCCTCAGAATCAGCTACGTCACTCTACATCTTGATGAAGAATTCTATCAGATTATGGTCACTCATTCCCAAGGGGTCTCACACGATTGGATTTTCAATTATTCCTCTCTCATTGCACAATACCTAGTCTAGGATGGCCTGTTCTGTGGTTGGTTCCTCAACGTATTGGTCCAGCAAACCATCCCGTGTACATTGCAAGAATTCCTCATCTACGGTACTGTGACTAATTTGATTTGCCCAATCTATATGCAGATTAAAATCACCCATAATTACGGATGTTCCTTTACCGCATGCATCTCTAATTTCCTGTTTAATGCCATTCCCCACATCACCACTACAGTTTGGGAGTCTATATACAACCCACAATAACGTTTTTTTCCCCTTAGTCTTTCTCGGCTCCACCCATACAGATCCCAAATCGGCAGAGCAAATATCTTTCCTCACTATTGCGTTAATTTCCTCTTTAACCAGCAATGTTACTCCACTGCCATTTGCTTTTTGCCTGCCCTTCCTAAATACTGAATATCCCTGAATGTTAATTTCCCATCCCTGGTCACTTTGCAGCCATGTCTCCGTAATCCCGAGTCTATAATACCCGTTTGCATCTATTTGCGTGATTAATGCATCCACTTTATTGCGAATGCTCCACGCATTAAGGTACAACCCCTGAAGGCTTGTCTTTTTAACATTACATGTCCTCTTCCCAACATTTTTCACTGTGACTCTGTTTGACTCTGCCCTTGATTTCTCTGCCTATCACTTTTCTTATTCCCCTCACTGCCTTTTCCCGGATTCACATCGAATGAAAGAGTAATGAGAAAACTTGGTGATGGAACAGAAGCAGAACGTTAACCTTTGGGAATGAATGTATTGTCAAACCTTCCTGATAGATTAGTTAAGTGAGACATAGTTCGGGCAGATGGAGTTTGTAGTGAGGGATCATCTAAGTAACAACAACAACTTATATTCATAGAATGCCTTTAACGTATCAAAACGTCACACGGTGCTTCACTGGAGAATTATAACACAAAGTATGACACCGAGCTACATAAATAAATAATAGGACAGATGACCAAAGGCTTGGTCAAAGAGGTAGGTTGTAAGGAGTGTCTTTGAGGTAGAAATCAAGGTAGGGAAGCAGACAGGTGTAGGGAGGGTATTCCAGAGATTGGAGCCTGGACAACTGAAGGTGTGGCCGCCAATGGTGGAGCGATAAAAATCAGGGATGGACAAGATACCAGAATAAGAATGTGCAGAAAGCACTGAGGTTTGTGGAGCTGGAGGAGATTACAGAGACAGGGAGTGGCGAGGCAATGGTGGAATTTGACAACAAGGAGGCTTTTAAAATCAAGACAATGCTTGACCGGGAGCCACTGTCGGCAAGCGAGCACAGGGGTGATAGGGAAAAAAAGGACTTTCTGAAAAGTTAAGACATGGGCAGCAGAATTTTGGATCATTTCAAGTTTATGGAGTAGAGAATGTGGCAGAGGAGCCAGGAGTGTGTTTGTATATTATGGCCATGTCCCTGCCATTACCTATTAGTTAAAAGTGAGCGTGTCTAAATGTTCATATTCCTGCCCTCAGACCCTGCATTATTCATGTGTCTATAGAATATTTTATTATTTCTCGTTATGACCCCTTGTTCAAATAGTTTCACTCGATCAATCCACTCAATCCATCAAACATCTTAAATGCCTCAATCATATCACAGTTGAAGCTTCCATGCCAAAGTGTCTGAGCAACGCACTTGAGGTGTATAAGTGTCCTTTACATTCTCTGAAATAGCCTGAGCCTAACTTACCCTTGCTGAAACTTCCTGAGCGGTTCTTTACGCTCTTTGGTAAAAGCTGAGCACGCCTCACCTTCCCCAATAACTCCTGAACGTCCCTTCTGGTCTCTGAGACATCCTGAGGATCAAATAACCCATGTGACGCCTTTCAATGTTCCTTACCATCTCTGCTACCCCGAAAGCGTCTCGACCCTCTCTGATACCTCCTGATGGTCCCTTATCCCATCCAATACCCCCTGAGAAGTGCCTGGCATGCTTTCCTTCTCCTGGAGATCATTCTGTTCTCAACCACACTTTGTCTCTTACCTCTCCGACATCATGTGAAACTCCCTTAATCTTTTGGCACCTCCATCTGCCGACCACACGCCCCCGATCCGCCCCACTTAAATCCTCCAAATCCACTTGATAACTCATTAAGCCATTATACTCCCTCACAGCCAGTGCGGAACCCCTCCCTTTGGAATTCACTGAGAAACCCTGATAACAAGAGCCATGCTTCAGGCTAATGTGCGTGGGAACGCCGAACGAACACTGCCTGTAAGAAAGTGAGAGTGAACATGTGTCTGAGAAGAGCTGAGAAAAGATATGTCGGAGCTGTGAACCTGAGGCAGGTTTTGTGTTTTCAGTGATACTCTTGTTGTGAAAGCAGACATTTAAAAACAGAAAAATGATGAAAACTTTGGTGAAATCAGGCAGCATCTGTGCAGAGATATTTCTTGTCCCAGGATGTCATCGGTCAGTTGAAATGAGAATTAATGCAGCTCAGATCTTCCACTATCAACACCTCCCTGCAGAAACAGTTTGGGTGGAAATTATGACAGTGCTGATTTGGGCAAAAGATTTAGACAGCTCTGCAAAACACCTGCACTGCGGCTTGTGGAAGGATGGGACTCAGATGCTAGACTTTTGGATTTGTCAAAAAAAAGGGAAAAACACATCTCGTCTGAAATACAATAACAATGATGGTGGAGTTCTGAGCCATGCATGCTGAGAGTAATGGATTAATAGTCTGCTGTTTTAACCTCTCGGCTAATTCATTCCGTTAACGCATCTCACAATGTTCTCTTATTTCCTTCTTTCTCTCTGCAATCATTCCACTCAGAGGATAAACAGCAGATATGAAAGCTTTCAACAACCAGTCAACAGCATCAACCCTGAGTTAGGCCTGGCGTGGTGGCGGGACTGAACAGCCAAAGGGGTTGGATTGAGGTTCGAGTCTCTGTCAAGCTCAAATCCCATCACTGCAGTTCTTGGCGTTGTATTGTCAGAAAAACTGCTGAGAAGGGAAACCCGAAATGAAAGCAGTTGACTGCGGAAATCTGAGCAGAGTAGGCAGCTTTTTTTGAGAGATGCTCTTTAGCAAAAATACCTTCCTCACACCAGCAGTGCATTGGACTATTTAAGAGGATTTTTGGATGCTTTCACTGGACAATGGTTAATACTCTGCACAAAAACGTCAATGTAAATCTGAAACAAGGTTTACCTTGCATTTTGTCTTAAACATCTACCACACCTGGTAATAGAACTGCAACAAGGAGCCAAAAATCAATCCATGTAAATGCGTTTGTTCTTGATGGTCAAAACCCATTGTTTTCCTTTTACATCCCTGCACTTACACATGTCTGTAGTTCACTCTCCATCATGAAAACCTCCCCCTTCCCCCAGCTTATTCTCCTGTCCAGTTTTAATGCTGATCTGCTTCCATTTTATTGACATTTTACTACGGCCGCGCCGCAGTTTTTCATTGTCATTAGGTTACATCGTTTACCTAGCTCTGCTGCTACAGCTGCTCCTTGGGGGAGATGTTCCATTCACATCAATGTTCCTTTGTGCCCTGAACTCAGTCATTATTCTGAGAGTCTTCACAATAGATAAGCTCTGGAAATGGAGGGATGGCTTTTGGAAGGAGAGCGGCCAGTTTGTTCACAAAATGTTCCTGGAGAATCTTCTGATACAGGGGATGCTAACAGAAGAACTGGGTTTTGCTTACAGGGAGTTGGCGCTTTTCTCTGAGCAGTCGATGTGAGTGAGAGATGGGGAACGTTACATATCAACCTGGAGCAGTGCCTGGATGGTTTAGCCTTGTTTTCTCAAATCAGCAAATCCATGAGGAGATTTGGCAGACGTTTTTCGAATCAGGAATTGTTTTCCCAGTGTAAATTCTTTCCTGGCAGAAGGGAAGGTAACCAGAGGAGAGATGTTTAAGGTGATTGGCACAGACTCTATGTATTGGATACCTACTGTACTAAATACTTCTTGCAGTGCCTCCGATTGTTTGTGTCTAGTTTTGCCTGTTATTAACACATCCGATTTTAACGCGCTCAGCCTACGTCTCATTTCCTGTCAGCTTTAGTTAAGGTGAATAACAGAGCATTTCCGTTACCTTTCTCCTGAAACTGAAGGTCTACCTCTAACATATTATGACCATCATTGCTCGCTGCTCATTTGGTGTCTGAATATTAATTAATTCTGGCTCATTACTTATTACAAATTTTAGTTTAGCCTGCTCTCCTGTCGTTTCTACAGCAGTTTATTTCAGAAAACTGCCCTATCTTCACTCTAGAAAGGAACGGACTTTAGAGAAGTTGCCAGTACCTGCAATCAGTTTTGAAATAGCTGGTTTCTGTCTTGAATGGGAAATGCAGTCTGTCTTTTGATGAAAAGGGGCAGTTGTTCTCAGGTGATTCTGATAGCCCTGGTCTCTGAGAAAATGTCGCTGTTTATGCTTTTACAAAAGTCGCTGCCAGCCCACTAAGCTGAGAACTCGAAATCCAATTCAAATCAAATTTCCAGTATGACATTTGATATAATAACATCTCCGCTTTGATGAATTAACTGCCGCTCTGAACAGCGACAGTTGAGACTATATTTGATTGAGGTGTCTGAAATCAAGAATTGTTTTCACAGAGTGACTAAGAGGAAACTATTTCCGCTGACAAATAAGCCACTAGCTGGAGGACACAGATGTAAAGGCACCAGACATGACATGACAAAACTGTTTCTAACAATCTGAGTTCGTGTGCTCTTCATTGCAATGTTTGAAATTCTGGTGGAACTCTATCTCAGACACACAATCTCATTCATTTTAATTTTCTAGCTGTCCAGGTAAGAAGTTATTGTGAGGGACCTGTACAATAGAGCAAGAAATATATTTACATTGGCCGTCATAATCACAGTGCTGATGCACCAATGAATTTCTCCAACTATTCTGGATTTCTGGAACCCCAGTAGATTTTCGGAACACCAGCAGAATTTTCTGCCTCAACTAATTCCTGGAACACAATGAAATTCTTCAACGCAACGGATTTCTCCTGATGCAATTGCTTTATGTAAACCTCATTGGTTTCACCCATCCAAGCGGATTTCTAAAAACCCATTATTTTCTGTCCAATATTTGTGGATCCCAATCGATTTCTTACGTTCCAATGCTCAGTGCTATTTTCTCTGTATATATCTGGCACCTCAATTATATTTTTTTCCCCTGACCCATTTGATTTCTGGAAAAGCAAATTATTTCTACCATTTCAACCAACAATTAGAATCCTGATGGGTCTAGTCCTGTCCTCATAGGTTCTGGAATCTCAATGCATTCCTCCCATTGCAATAGATTTCTGCATCACCATTTCTTTTTTCCTATCGCAGTTTATTTCCCGAGAATTCTTCCAAGGGATGGCAGAACTGGACCATTGACCATCGAATTAACATACGGGTATGTTACTGGTTGTTCCAGTTCATTGTACTATATCATGTGTGAGGCAGAATGGGCTGTTAAGTGACCTTGAAACATTCAGATGCGCCCGAGGGTATAGGTGATAGAAATCAAAAAACTTAATGTGTTCCTCATTTTAAATCAATCTTTGCAATACATGAACAGGTTTAATGCAATCAGACCTGCAAAAAGTGTTTAAGAAATGACAAGATTGGAATTAACTCAGGGAATGTATTGGATTGAGTGAATTAATCCTTGCAATGTGAACTTCTGTAGAGAGAATGTTGTGTTGATTTTGTAATACTAAAATGTTTAACACAGAGAATGCAGTGCATTGAATGAAATAATGACGTCTGTTTAAAGTAAATGGACGGAAGTGTAGTATTTTGATGCAATGCGCTGGAAGAGGGCATTTTGTGTCAAATATGTAATTGGAGCTGTTATTTCAAAGGTTAGACATAAAACTGGGCTGAGATAGAGAGTGCTTCTAATCCAGTGTTTAGTTGACATCCCATCAATCACCAGCTTTAATATGCAATGCGAATCAGAAATAAAATATGGTGTGAAAACAGATAAAACTACAGTGCAGTGGGACCTAGTTCAGGAAGACAAAAGAATGGGTAAAAATTCATTCTGATTGATTATACAAAACTGAAGCTCACTAGTAAAGTTATATTGCATATAGCAGTAGGTGAAACTGCTGTAGTAAATGCGAGAAGGGTCATTTACAAAACTCATACTATACGTATTACCTTTTGAATTGACATAAAACCCAGAAGTGTATTTCCCAGAAAAGATATTAACCTGACTGTTCCATCTGTTGATTCTCAGACAGCTTGCACGAGAAGAGTCGTCCTCGGGTGAAGGTGCTAAATTGGGGAAGTCTAATTATAACAATATTAGGGAGGAACTGAAGAATTTAGATTGGGGGCGGCTGTCTAAGGATAACTCAACATCTGACATGTGGGAGTCTTTCAAACGTCAGTTGATTAGAATCCAGGACCAGCATGCTCCTCTGAAGAAGAGGGATAAGTTTAGCAAGTTTCGGGAACCTTGGATAACGCAGGAAATTGAGAGCCTCGTCAAAAAGGAAAAGGAAGCATTCGTTAGGGCTGGAAGGCAAGGAACAGACGAATCCCTTGAAAAATATAAAGACAATAGGAAGGAACTTAAGCAAGGAGTCAGGAAGGCTAAAAGGGGTTATGAGAAGTCATTGGTAAACAGGATTAAGGAAAATCCCAAGGCTTTTTCTACGTATATAAAGAGCAAGAGGGTGCCCAGGGAAAGGGTTGGATACTCAATGACAGAAAAGGGAATCTATGTGTGGAGCCAGAGGAAATGGGCGATGTACTAAATGAGTACTTTGCAACAGTATTCACCAAGGAGAAGGACTTGGTGGATGATGAGCTTAGGGAAGGGAGTGTAGATAGTCTCAGTCATCTCATTATCAAAAAGGAGGAGGTGTTGTGTGTTTTGCAAAGCATTAAGGTAGATAAGTCCCCAGGGCCTGATGGGATCTACGCCAGAATACTGAGGAAGGCATGGGAAGAAACTGCTGGGGCATTGACAGAAATCTTTGCATCCTCATTGGCTGCAGGTGAGGTCCCAGAGGCCTGCAGAATAGCCAATGTTGTTCCTTTGTTTAAGAAGGGTAGTAAGGATAATCCAGGAAATTATAGGTCGGTGAGCCTTACATCAGTGGTAGGGAAGTTATTGGAGAGGATTCTTCGGACAGGCTTTACTCACATTTTGAGTCAAATGGATTTATTAACGAGAGGCAGCATGGTTTTGTGAAGGGGAGGTCGTGTCTCACTAATTTGATTGAGTTTTTTGAGGGAGTGACAAAGATGATTGATGAAGGAAGGGCAGTGGATGTTATCTATATGGACTTCAGTAAAGCCTTTGACAAGGTCCCTCATGGCAGACTGATGCAAAAGGTGAAGTCACATTGGATCAGAGGGGAGCTGGCAAGATGGATACAGAACTGGCACTGTCATAGAAGACAGAGGGTAGCAGTGGAAGGGTGTTTTTCTGAATGGTGGGATGTGATCAGTGGTGTTCCACAGGGATCAGAGCTGGGACCATTGCTCTTTGTAGTATATATAAATGATTTGGTGGAAAATGTTGCTGGTCTGATTAGTAAGTTTGCGGACGACACAAAGGTTGGTGGAGTTGCGGACAGTGATGAGGATTGTCAGAGGATACAGCAGGATATAGATCGGTTGGAGACTTGGGCGGAGAAATGGCAGATGGAGTTTAATTCGGACAAATGTGAGGTAATGCATTTTGGAAGGTCGAATGCAGTGGTAAGTATAAAGTAAATGGTAGAAACCTTAGGAGTACTGACAGGCAGAGAGATCTGGGCGTACAGGTCAACAGGTCACAGAAAGTGGCAACGCAGCTGGATAAGGTAGTCAAGAAGGCATACGGCATGCTTGCCTTCATGGGTCGGGGCATAGAGTACAAAAATAGTCAAGTCATGCTGCAGCTGTACAGAACTTTAGTTCGGCCACACTTAAAATATTGCAATAATATAAAAGCAAAATTCTGCGGATGCTGGAAATCTGAAATAAAAACAAGAAATGCTGGAATAACTCAGCAGGTCTGGCTGCATCTGTGGAAAGAAAAGCAGAGTTAACGTTTCGGGTCAGTGACCCTTCTTCGGAAGAAGGGTCACTGACCCGAAACGTTAACTCTGCTTCTCTTTCCACAGATGCTGCCAGACCTGCTGAGTGATTCCAGCATTTCTTATACTTAGAATATTGCGTTCAATTCTGGTCGCCACACTACCAGAAGGACATGGAGGCTTTGGAGACGGTACAGAAGAGGTTTACCAGGATGTTGCCTGGTCTGGAGGGCATTAGCTATGAGGAGAGGTTGGATAAACTGGGATTGTTTTCACTGGAACGGCGGAGGTGGAGGGGCAACATGATAGAGGTTTACAAAGTTATAAGTAGCATGGACAGAGTGGATAGTCAGAAGCGTTTTCCCAGCTGGAAGTGTCAGTTACTATGGGACATAGGTTTAAGGTGAGAGGTGCAAAGTTTAGAGGGGATGTGCGAGGCAAGTTTTTTACACAGATGGTGGTGAGTGCCTGGAACTTGTTGCCGGGGGAGGTGGTGGAAGCAGGTACCATAGAGACGTTTAAGAGGCATCTTGACAAATACATGAATAGGATGGGAATCGAGGGATATGGACACCGGAAGTGCAGAAGGTTTTAGTTTCGGCAGGCATCAAGATCAGCGCAGGCTTGAAGGGCCGAATGACCTGTTCCTGTGCTGTACTGTTCTTTGTTCTTTGTGCATTCTCCAGGCTCATTATAAGGTGTTGTCTGAAAAGGATATATAGTCATTGCACTCTGTGGGTTAAATTCACTTCCTGGCACGGCCTTTATCTTCTCTTGTTATCTCTGTCTGTCTCTCATTGTCTCTGTTGCTCTGAGTTTATTTTGCTTGCTCGGTCTTTTTTTTCTGGACGTTTTTCTGTCCATCACCAGGGGCAGTATGTAGATGAGAAACAGAAGGGGTCCATGAATAGATCCTTACTGGACACCAGGGGTAACGTTGCGAGAACTGGAAGAGAAGCCTTTTCTAGTGATACACTGGCTATGATTAGCTGGATAAGAATGGAACCAGGTGACAGTAGACCCAGGCGTGGGGAGGCATTGCAGGAGGATGCTGTGGTTAACCGTGCCAAACACCGTAACAACCTCCACAATGCTGGCTGGACTTTATTGACACCGAATGCCCACCCCACCCCCACCCCCATCACTCAAGGGATGTGATCGGATTCAGGAGACAGATGCCCCCTCGCCATACCATTTTCCTTGGAGTGGGAGAGTGCATCAATGTCCTTCCCAAGCAGAGGCCAATTAGGAACCATATGTTGCCTATTAGCATGGCCTCCGTCATCTTGCTTTGTATCTCTGCCCCGCCACATCTTTCTGTCTCTGCATCTTACTTACTTCCAAATCCCTGAATCTTTCCATCTCTGCTCGTCCTTTCCTGTAAGATTATCTCTGCATTGCCCCCATCCCCCTGTCCCGAGACACCCCTCTGTATTCTGAATGAGGGACCTTGTCAAAGGCTTTACTGAAGTCCATATAGATAACATCCACTGCCCTTCCTTCATCAATCATCTTTGTCACTTCCTCAAAAAACTCAATCAAATTATTGAGACACGACCACTCCTTCACAAAACCATGCTGCCGCTCGCTAATTAGCTCGTTTGTTTCCAAAGGGAAGTAAATCCTGTCCCGAAGAAACCTCTCCAATAATTTCCGTACACTGATGCAAGCCTCACCGGCCTATAATTTCCTGGATTATCCTTGCTACCCTTCTTAAACAAAGGAACAACATTGGCTATTCTCCAGTCCTCTGGGACCTCACATGTAGCTAATGAGGATGCAAAGATTTCTGTCAAGGCCCTTGCAATTTCTTCCCTTGCATCCCTCAGTATTCTGGTGTAGATCCCATCAGGCCCTGGGGACTTAAATACCTTAATGCTTTGCAAGACACACAACACCTCCTCATGTTTGATAATGAGATGACTGAGACTATCTACACTCCCTTCCCTAGGCTAATCATCCACCAAGTCCTTCTCTTTGGTAAATATTGATGCAGGTCTTGATATTCGCCATGGATTACTGATACTGTGTAAAAACATGACATTGACTCATTGAATAAAAATCATTGAGGCTAACAGCCAAGAAGGAGCCCATTCCGCTCGTAATCTCCATTCCCGCTCTTTGAAAGAGTTGTCAAATTCAGTCCAGCATCCCATTTCTTTATGCCCATAACCCTGCAAATTAATCATCTTTTAGTACAATTTCAATCACCTTTTTGAAGTTCCCATGGAATGTGATTCCACCAGTCTTTCAGTTCCAGATGTTAGCATCCCTCTGAGTCAAACATTTCTCTACAGTTCTCTGGTTCACTTCTAGTTCTTTTGACAATGAGTTACAGTTATGAAATGCGGTTAAATCTGACTTGGCACTGGAACAGCTTCCTGCTTCTTTGTATGTGTAACACACAACAACCACAGGAAGTAGTTGAAGGAAGTTGTTTCGCTGCATTCCAATGGAAATTGGATGATTGCCTGAGAGACAAGGGAATAGAAGCATTGGGTGAAAAGCTGACATGAGGTGCAATGTGGCGGAGAAGACTGGCGTGGAGTGTGTGCAATGGTGTTGAATGGTTGGACCGAATGGCCTATTTTTTTTACTGTTTTTTATTCTTTCATGGGATGTAGGCGTCACTGGCTCGGCCAGTATTTGTTGCACATCCCGTATCGCATTGTGAAGGTGATGATGATCTGCCTTCTTGAACCACTGCAGCCTCTGTGGGGTAGGTACACCCACAGTGCTGTTCGAATGCGAGTTCCAGGATTTTGACCCAGTGACAGTGAAGGAATGGCCGACAGAGTTCCTGATCTGAATGGTGTCTGACTTGGAGGGGAACTGGCAGGTGGTAGTGTTCCCATGCAACTGCTGTCCTCACGCTTCCAGATGGTAGAGTTCGCGGGTTTGGGCAGCGCTGTTGAATGAGCGTTGGTCATTGCTGCAGTGCATCTTCTAGATGGTGCACACTGCTGCCACTGTGCGTCGGTGGTGGAGGAAGTGACAGTTGAATGTGTTGGATGGGGTTCCAATGAAGCAGGCTGCTTTGTCCTGGATGGTGTTAAGGTTATTGAGTGTTGCTGGAGCTGCAGCCATACAGGAAAGTGAACAGCATTCCATAACACTCCTGACTTGTGCCTTGTAGATGGTGGACAGGCTTTGGGAAGTCAGGAGGTGAGTTACTTATCGCAGAATTCCTAGCTTCTGACCTGCTTTTCTAACCACAGTATTTATATGGTTGTTCCAGTGAAATTTCCGGTCATTGGTAACCTGCTGGAAGATGCTGATAGTGGGGGAATTCAGCGATGCTAATGCAATTGAATGTGAAGGGGAGATGAGTGGACTCTCTCCCGTTGGAGATGGTCTTGGCCTGGCACTTAACAGCCCAAGCCTGGGGATTGTGTTACAGTGCTCTGTGGGGTATTTAAAACACATCTGTAAATGCTATGTAATTCCATGTGATGTAATTACATCATCAAAACCCCTCATGGTTTTGAATATGTCTATTAGATATTCCCATAACCTTCTCTGCTGGAAGAAAAAACAATCCCAGATTCGCCAATCTCTCCCCATAACTGAATCCCTCATCGATAATATCATCTGCACCATCTCCATGGTATTGGCCATCTTACTAAAGTGCGTTGCCCAAAATGGGATGAAATGTTCCAGATGATTAGTAAATGCTTTATGTTTTCAACGTCTCTATTTTGAAAGCCCAGCATTCCATCCCTTATCTTAACTGCCTTATCTAGTGTGGGAATGCACAACTAATGGCAATCATCCTATATGTCCCTTTTTATTTAGAGATACTGCACTGGCCCCTTTGGCCCAGCAAGTCTGTGCCGACCAATGACCACCCATTTATACTAATCATGCAGTAATTCCATATTCCCTACCACCTACCCACACTAGGGACAATTTACAATGGGCAATTTACTTATCAACCGGCAAGTCTTTGGCTGTGGGAGGAAACCGGAGCACTTGGTGAAAACCCACACAATCACAGGGAGAACTTGCAAACGCCGCACAGACAGTACCCAGAAGCGAACCCGGTGCCTGGAGCTGTGAGGCTAAGCACTGTGCCACTGTGCCGCCCTTATTGCCAGATTGTGAGATGTTATGTGGATTTTATTTGTACTTGCAGTAGCTTGAATTTAACTCTGTTAATAAATGAATGTATGGAAATTCAGACTGCTACGGCACCGCATGCTCTATAGTCCATAAGTAATTAATCAATCGATTGAAATATTGTGTCTATTGTTGAAAAATTGTGTTACGTTATGCGGAATAGTAAGTAACCGTTTAAAGTTCAAATGACTTGACTTTTATTGGATTAATTTATGGATTGATGGAGATTCTGTCGACTATTGCAGCACAGGTGGTGTATTGTCCAAGAATTAATTAATTATTCGATTGAAAGAGTATAATAAAGATTGGCACAATGTATGTTAATTCCATGCGTTTAAACATAAGTTTAATTCTGAAACACTGTTCTTAGTGTCAACGGTTACGCTCCTCTCTGCCTGCAGTGAACAAAATCTGATCTGAAACTACAGGTTTCCTTTACAAACGCTTGCTCTCACTGTAAACTTCATTTTGGTATTTTGTCAAATCCTCACTGCTCACTATAATTTCAAATATATTACATTAACAACCGTGTCACAAGATAACTTGTCTTGAAAGAATATAAATGTGGAAACTGAAATGGAACACAAGAAGAGGAAGAGGCCATTCAGCCCCTGGAGCCTATCCCGCCATTCAGCAAGATTACGGCTGATCTGTGACATTACCCCCTTGACCCGCCTTTACCTCACATCTCTTAATACCTTTAGTTAAGCAGAATATATCAATCTCAAATTAACATTAATAATTAATCGAGAACAGATTGCCAGTTGCAGTAGAGATTTCCAAACTTCTCCCATTCATTGCTTGTTCAAGTATTTTCTAATTTCACTCATGAAAGGCTATCTTTTAAACTATGCCATCTATTCTTAGACTCCCCAAACATTGGAAATAGTTTATCTCTATCTGCCCTATCTGTTCCCATTTATATCTTGAAAACGTCGAATGAAACAACCCTTAACCTTTTAATTTCCAGGTAATACAGCCCTAGTTTGTGTCATCTTACCTCATAATTTAACCCTTGGAAACCAGCTTTCATTCTGGTAAACATTCACTGCACTCCTTCCAATGCCAATATATCCTTCCTAATGTGTGGTGCCCAGAACTGCTCACATTAACTGCAGGTGTGGTCTATCCAGGGCTTTGTAAAACTGAAGCATAACTTCCATCCCCTTGTATTTTAAACCTTTAAACATAAAGGTCTATTTTCACTGTCCTACATCTCGTCATAGGAACGTAGGAACAGGAAGAAGTATTTTTCACACCTCCACCTTGTTTTGTCATTGAATCAGATCATGGCTGATTTCTGCCCTAACACAACATGGCCACTTTAGCCGCAGACCCCTCAATATATTTACTGAATAAAAATCTCTCAATCTCAAATTTAAAATTTACAATGGACCTTGCATTGATTTCTGTTTGCAGAAGAGAGCTCCAAACTTCTAACACCCTGTACGTGTAGAAGTGTTTCTCCACTTCACTCCTGAAAGGATTGTTCTAAATGCTGACGATATTCTCCCGTCCTTACCCTCAATTATGCAGTGTTTCTGGAAAAGATGGGACAGATCTCCTTCGGTCAGAGAAATCTAAGAGGAGATTTGATAAAGTTGTTCAAAATCATTGAAGTTGTTGATGGAGTGGATGAGGAACATAGTTCCCAGTGGCAGAAGAGGCAGTAACCAGATGACACAGATTTAACCCGAGTGACAAAGGTACCAGACGCAACATGATGATTTTTTTTTATGCATCGTGTTGTTATGATCTGGAATGCACTTCCTGAAATAGAGGTGGAAGCAGATTCAATTTTAACATTCAACATGTAATTGGATAAGCATGTGAATGGGTAAATACTGGAGTATGCAGAAAGGGTAGGGGAATGAGCTTGATTCCATAGCTGTACAAAACAGGCAGTGCAAGCACGATGGGTCGAACGACCTTCATTCTGTGGTATATCATTTAATGATCCCATGGACATTAACGTTCGTTTAATAATTTTATCTTTTACCTTTTAGTGCTTTTTGGGATTCGGTGCAGTGCTTCTCAAGGTTAGTTTCAATGTATCTCTCCAAATTGCTGACAAGGAGACACTGAGGTCCTGTACTGTTAAATCATTCAGTTTGTTATTATAACATTTCATTTCTGTGTCTGTATCTAATCGTGTTGTAACATTGATAGCGGTGATGCAGGTCTGCATCTCAGCAGTTGTCATTGGGAAGGCACTGTTGGAAATGTGATTATTTTTGGACATTTCATCCATTTCCTTTTGGTCACGAGGGTTACAAAACTGTACATAGCACTCCAGCTGGTCCCAGAACAATATTTTATTGAATATTATCATTACTTCTAGATTTCTCACAGTTAGCCATCCAATTCCTCAAATTTGTTGGAATTTCAATTCAATTAATTAAAATAAATCGAGAATTAGAAACTCGTGTCGGTAATAACGCCAGGAAACTGTCATGGATTGTTGTCAATACCTATCAGGTTCTCTAATGTACTCTGGGGAAGGAAATCTGCCGTCTTACCTGGTCTGGCCTCCATATGACTCCAGACCTCCAGCAACATGGTTGGCCCTTAACTGACCTCTGAAATGGCCCCAGTAAGTCACTCAGTTCTGGGGCATTTAGGGATGGGCACAAATGCTGGCCTTGTTAACGGCGCTCCATCCTCTAAGTATGAAAAGAAAATATTTAATTTCCCTCAAACGCCTCAATTAGATCATGCATGACTCTTCTCTATGTTCTCCAATTTAGTCCGTGTATTATCCTAGTGAATATGTTCTGTACCCACTCGACGGACGATATATCATTCCTGAGCTGTTGTGCCCTGCACTGAATGTGGTATTCCGGCTTTGGCCTAAACACATCTGTATAAAACGATAGCATAACTCCATCAGCCTCGTTGAATTTCAATCTAATGTCACATTCACTGTTTTAATTTATAGTGGATATTTACACTACATTTTTAAATTATTTCTTCCCGCAGGTCTATAAATGCCTTTGCTCTTGCAATCTCCCTAGTTGCTTTATTTCCTAAATTGCAGCAGCGACTTCAGTTCAGATCTATTTCATTGGCTGTGATGTGGTTTGGCACGATCTGAGTTACTGAAAGGCAGTACGGAAATGCAAATGTTACTTTCTCTTTTTAATCAAATTCTGAAATCTCTTGTTTTTGTGGAATCTGTGTCTCCGAGTATAGCGCTTTCCTTCCAAACAGAGCGATGCAAGAGTCAACACCTGACCAATTCACTCGCTCTGCATCTACTGCCAGCAAAAGTATGACTTAAATGTATTGGGTTAAAAAATATCTCCGGCCATGGAAGTGAATTAGACGCCTGCTTTTCCAACTGTTGTTCAATTGGAGGCCAAATAAATGGAAATCTGGTGGTGTTTAATATGAACTGGTGATGCGATATTGGCGGGTTTAGACTGTTGCCCGAGAGGAACATACATCCTACTCAGTCTGACTTTAGGGACTTAAACTACGCCCAACAAATGAACTCACACCTCATGGAGACATTGATGGTGAATTTTAATCAAATTCACGAAGTGTAAAGAAAGGGATTTGGATCGGCTGCATGATTTACACTCCACACAATTTTCACCTCCATTCACTTTAATGCAGCGTAAAATCGGGATTAGCTGATCACTTCACAACATGCTGGAAATTACTTTAATTTGACTTCATGAACAGTAAGTTCAGCTGCAGTGAAAATCAGGCGCTGATCACCCTCCCAGCCAGTGGGTTCTTGTGTTTAACTGGAATGTGTTTCTTTACTCTCCTGAGAGATTACCTTGAAAAAATCATTATACCTGGAGCGTTCAGTTAGAGGATTTCTGAAAGGAGAGTCAGTCAGGATTACTTGTGAAGCACCGTCCTCATATTCAGGGAGCAGTTTCTCTTGGTACTGAGGAAGCCAGAAAGAACCAATCAAAGCAGACACAGTCAATCCATCTGTATATTCGGTCAACTTTGACGTCACAGACCTGGTGTCTCCCGGGTCAGTAGATTACTCCTGTGTTTACAGAAAGACAGTGCCAGATCGGGAGATCATCTCATATTTAAGTGACACCGTGAAGGCAACTCTTGCGGGTAAGTTTTACTCTCTTTCACGCTAAGAATACAGAATACCATTGAACATAGGAACATATGAATTGGAGCAAGGGGAGGCCATTTGGCCCTTCGAGCTTGTTCTGTCATTCAATCTGATCATGGCTGATCTCCTACCTCAACTCGACCTTCCCGCACACTTCCCACATCCATTCGTTCCCTCAGTACTCAAAAATCTATCGACATCTGTTTGAATATAGTCAATGACTGACCATCCACAAATCTCTAGTGTAGAGAATTACAAAGACTCACAACACTTTGCGTGAAGAAAATTCTCCAAATCTCATTGCGGACTGGCTGGTCATGTATTCTGAAACTGTGACCCTGCGTCTAGATTATCCAGCCTGAGGAAACACTTCCTCAGCATCTACCTTGTGAAGCATCTTAAAACTGTTCTGCTTCAGGGAGATCACCTCTCACACTCCTGAACTCCTGTCTACTCAACTGAATCTCTTCACATTGGACAGTGTCCGCACCCAGCAGCCAGTCTGGTGGACCTTCATTGTCCACCCTCTGGGGCAAGTTTATCCCTTCTCAGGTAAATAGGCCAGGACTGCACACAATAATACAATTGTGGCCGCACCAGTGTCCTGTATAATTGCAATAAGATTTCTTTATTCTTGAACTCCAATCCCTTTGTACCAAATGCCAACATACCATTGGCCTTCATAATTGCTTGTTGCTGACAATACCCGAGGGTGAAATATCTCCTAAATGTATTGCGAAATGGACGGCAATGATTCGGCCGTTTATTTTATTCCCCACCTGTTTGTGTTTTCAATTGAAACAGGGATTAAAACCCAATTATTACTGTCCGTTTCAAATTTGCCCAAGGCCAGTTTTACCCCCACACGATTGACCTATCAACATTTAATGTCACACTGACAGTACGGTAACAGGGATAAAAATCCTCTGTATGTAGAGCCAGCTCAAGAGGCACTGACGGCCTGACAGCCCTTGTCACTTTACAGGTTTCTCTGTTAGAGAACAGAATCTGTATACCGAGATTTTCAAAATGATCCCGTCGTGCACAATATTTGAACTTCAGTACATTGAGAGGGCTTTCATATCTCGTATCGGCTGGCATTTTGACAGCATCTCTCACACTCGTGGTCCAACACTGAGAAGGGCGAGGGCAGCAGTTGCATGGGGACACCATCAGCTACACGTTCCCCTCCAAGTAGCACACCATCCTGACTTGGAGATTTATCATTTATTCCTTCATCGTTGCTGGATCAAAATCTCAGAACTCATTACCAGACCACCTAATTGCACAAATTGGCTGGAAAGGGTTCGAGGTCCTCCTGAGTTCCTGGATGTGCTATATAAATTCAGGACTCTGCTTAATTGCTCATTTCATTTGAAGCAAATCCCGAAAACTGCTGCTGTGGAATCGCAGTCCCTGATGTAAACACTTCCCTTTGACACAGTGCAATTGGTATTGTGTTACAAACATGTACCTCACAGGCAAATTTACAGATCCATTGCTAAATCTTCTTTCCATCTATTTTGCTGCACATCTGCCAACAACGCCAGTGATATCTCTTAATCAACGGACTGGGGAGAATGTAACAGGAGAGGTGGCCATCATTACCTGCACCGTGACTGGCAAATAGAATTAGAACATTACAGCACTGTACAGGCCCTTCGGCCCTCGATGTTACGCAGACCTGTGAAACCATCTGACCTACACTATTCCATTTTCATCCATATGTCTATCCAATGACCACTTAAATGCCCTTTAAGGTGGTGAGTCTACTACTGTTGCAGGCAGGGCATTCCATGCCCCTACTACTCTCTGAGTAATGAAACTACCTCGAACATCTGTCCTATATCTATCACCCCTCAACTTAAAGCTATGTCCCCTCGTGTTTGCCATCACCATCCGAGGAAAAAGACTCCCACGATCCACCCTTTCTAAGCCTCTGATTATCTTATATGTCTCTATTAAGTCACCTCTCCTCCTCCTTCTCTCCAACGAAAACAACCTCAAGTCCCTCAGCCTTTCCTCGTAAGACCTTCCCTCCATACCAGGCAACATCCGAGTAAATCTCCTCTGCACCCTTTCCAAAGCTTCCACATCCTTCCGATAATGCGGTGACCAGAACTGCACGCAATACTCCAGGTGCGGTCTCACCAGAGATTTGTGCAGCTGCAGCATGACCTCGTGGCTCCGAAACTCGATCCCCCTACTAATAAACGCTAACACACCATATGCCTTCTTAACAGCCCTATTAACCTGGGTAGCAACTTTCAGGGATTTATGTACCTGGACACCAAGATCTCTCTGTTCGTCCACACTACCAAGAATCTTCCCATTCGCCCAGTACTCTGCATTCCTGTTACTCCTTCCAAAGTGAATCACCTCACACTTTTCCGCATTAAACTCCATTTGCCATCTCTCAGCCCAGCTCTGCAGTCTGTCTATGTCCCTCTGTACCTACAACATCCTTCGGCACGATCCACAACTCCACCGAACTTCGTGTCATTCGCAAATTTACTAACACACCCTTCTACACCCTCTTTCAGGTCGTGTATAAAAATGACAAACAGCAGTGGCCCCAAAACAGATCCTTGCGGTACACCACTAGTAACTAAACTCCAGGATGAACATTTGCCATCAACCACCACCTTCTTTCAGCAAGCCAATTTCTGATCCTAATCTCTAAATCACCTTCAACCCCATACTTCCGTATTTTCTGCAATAGCCTACCGTGGGGAATCATTTCAAACGCCTTACTGAAATCCATATACACCACATCCACTGATTTATCCTCATCCAGCTGTTTGGTCACCTTCTCGAAAAACTCAATAAGGCTTGTGAGGCACGACCTACCCTTCACAAAATCGTGCTGAGTATCGATAATGAACTTATTCCTTTCAAGATGATTATAAATCCTGTCTCTTATAACCTTTTCCAACATTTTACCCACAACCGAGGTCAGGCTCACAGGTCTATAATTACCAGGGCTGTCTCTACTCCCCTTCTTGAACAAGGGGACAACATTTGCTATCCTCCAGTCTTCCGGCACTATTCCTGTCGGCAATGACGACATGAAGATCAAGGACAAAGGCTCTGCAATCTCCTCCCTGGCTTCCCAGAGAATCCGAGGAAAAATCCCATCTGGCCCAGGGGACTTATCTATTTTCCCACTTTCCAAAATTGATATCACCTCCTCCTTGTGAGCCTCAATCCCATCTAGCCTAGTAGCCTGAATCTCAGTATTCTCCTCGACAACATTTTCTTTCTCTACTGTAAATACTGACGAAAAATATTCATTTAACACTTCCCCTATCTCCTCTGATTCCACACACAACTTCCCACTACTATCCTTGATTGGCCCTAATCTAACTCTAGTCATTCTTTTATTCCTGATATACCTATAGAAAGCCTTAGGGTTTTCCTTGTTCCTATCCGCCAATGACTTCTCGTGTCCTCTCCTTGCTCTTCTTCGCTCTCCCTTTAGATCCTTCCTGGCTAGCTTGTAACTCTCAAGCGCCCTAACTGAGCCTTCACGTCTCATCCTAACATAAGCCTTATTCTTCCTTTTGACAAGCGCTTCAACTTCTTTAGTAAACCACGGCTCCCTCGCTCGACAACTTCCTCCCTGCCTGACAGGTACATACTTATCAAGGACACGCAGTTGCTGCTCCTTGAATAAGCTCCACATTTCGATTGTGCCCATCCCCTGCAGTTTCCTTCCCCATCCTATGCATCCTAAATCCTGCCTAATCGCATCATAATTTCCTTTCCCCCAGCTATAATTCTTGCGCTGCGGTATATACCTGTCCCTGCCCATCGCTAAGGTAAACCTAACCGAATTGTGATCACTGTCACCAAAGTGCTCACCTACATCTAAATCTAACACCTGGCCGGGTTCATTACCCAGTACCAAATCCAATGTGGCATCGCCCCTGGTTGGCCTGTCTACAAACTGTGTCAGAAAACCCTTCTGCACACACTGCTCAAAAACTGACCCATCTAAAGTACTCGACCTATAGTATTTCCAGTCAATATTTGGAAAGTTAAAGTCCCCCATAACAACTACCCTGTTACTCTCGCCCCTGTCGAGAATCATCTTCACTATCCTGGTCGTGGCAATGATCGTGATAAAACCTTCCACTTTTACAGAGAGAGATGGGAACTATACAATTTGCAAATTGTCACAGTGGGCACCATTCAGGGTTAACAGTAAAACCCGAGGCGAGCAGTATCAATGGAAATATCGCACTTTGGTGCAAACAAGGGATATATGGTCAGAGTTCAGCAGAGCTGTAAAGATAACGATCGAAGGTGAATGGCAGAGAACTGAGATTGGTAATATGTTTTATCAACACTCTTGGTGGGGGAGGGGGCGGGGTGGATTATATTCTGTCCACCGTGGCGTATTTGGTGGCACGTGGGGTGATATAATTAGGCGGGTGTGTCTTTTCGTATTCTCGACGGCGGGATTTTTTGAAGAGTTAAATCGGCAGTCGGTTTGCAGCATCCAGGGTTCTCCCAATGTTGTGGCAGATTGCAACTTTGCATTCACTTAAATAACAAGAATAACTTCAATCCTCATTACTCGACACATAGTTACAATTTAGCCCTACCTGCCAGATTAGGTGAACAGCGCACAATATCCACATGCCACACAGTTCATGAATGTTTCAACATGGCTTGGCCTGGTAGGATTTGTGCAGTTGAGTCTCAGGACTGTGTTCTTCTCTCTTTCACACCTCCATTCAACTACTGCCAGCATTTCAATGGATGTTTAACTCCAGACCAGCATTGCAATGGATATTTAACCCCAGACCAGCATTGCAATGGATATTTAGCCCCAGACCAGCATTGCAATGGATGTGTAATCCAAGGACAGCATTGCAATGTCTGTTTCAACCCAGACCAGCATTGCAATGGATGTATAACCACAGGCCAGCATTGGAATGGATGTTTAACCCCAGACCAGCATTGCAATGGATGTATAATCCAAGGAAAGCATTGCAATGTATGTTTAAACCCAGACCAGCATTGGAATGGATGTTTTACCCCAGACCAGCATTGCAATGGCTGTATAACCCCAGACCAGCATTGCAATGGATGTATAACCACAGGCCAGCATTGGAATGGATGTTTAACCCCAGACCAGCATTGCAATGGATGTATAATCCAAGGAAAGCATTGCAATGTATGTTTCAACCCAGACCAGCATTGGAATGGATGTTTTACCCCAGACCAGCATTGCAATGGCTGTATAACCCCAGGCCAGCATTGCAATGGATGTATAACCCCAGACAAGCATTGCAATGGATGGATAACCCCAGGCCAGCATTGGAATGGATGTTTAACCACAGACCAGCATTGCAATGGATGTATAATCCAAGGACAGCATTGCAATGTATGTTTAAACCCAGACTAGCATTGCAATGGATGTATAACCCCAGGCCAGCATTGGCATGGATGTTTAACCCCAGACAAGCATTGAAATGGATGTTTAACCCCAGGCCAGCATCGGAATGGATGTTCACCTCCAGACTTGGCACCAGCAAGGATGAATCATCTCCAGGAATGGCAGCGAAGGTATGGACGGGGTTACATAGAGGGGCAGGGCAAGGTAGTCGGGGAGGAAAGGGTGGGGTTGATTGCGTCAGAATCTGGTCAATTCACCCGTTTCGAGAAATATGAGCTCACAGTACCGCTTTAATCAAATCCTTCAAGTAGAAAAGAGGCGAATTCTGGTCTGGGTCCAGTTTTGCTCTCTGTCTGATTTTACCCTCCATTGACTTGAATAGAGTGCAAACTTCTGTTTGTTCCAACTGCTAATTTAAGTTAGTACTGCGCGAATGCTGTACTCCAGAGCGCAGAGACCCACTCGGTACCGATGTAATGACAGAATTTTCTAAGCTATAAATCCATATCGGGTGGTGCCCCAAAACGAGCGGTTTCAGCTTGGTCCATTTTAAGCAGCACTTGATATTCAGTTCCACGCGGATGAAAATTTGGTTGGGCGGAAAACGGGCGGCAGACCCAATCTCACCCTATTCCCACATGCTGCATTAGGCTAAATTTACTCCAGTATGCATACTTTTTTATAACATGACCATGCTTCCTTCCTATACTTAAAGATTGCCCCAGAAAACCATCATTGTCTGTTAACCGTGAGGATCGTGTATTTCTGAGAGAAGAACTGGTCAAGATTACCTGTAAAGCACCATATCTGTATTCAGGCAGCAGTTTCTATTTCGAACAGAGGAATCCAAAATGAACCAATCAAACCCAGACTGCCAGATCATGGCAATACACAGTCACCTTTCATGTGACAAAGCTATAGGGAACTGGATGAGCAGATTATTCCTGTGTGCACAGAAAGACAGTGTCAGTGAGGGAGATCACCTCAGAGAGAAGTGATACTGTGAAGGTGACAGTCGTGGGTAAGTTTCGATAACTTTCACTCTAAGACAATCCAATACCGATCGATGTCCACACATGCCATGAATAATATGGATAGATCATGCAGTCATAGAGTCGTTAATAGCAGAGAATGAGGCCATTCGGCCTATATAGTCCATGTGGGCTCTCCATGGAGTGGAACTGATCCTCGCTAGTGGAAATTCGATGCTGATGAATCGTACCACCATTTTAGACCCTGCCAATTCTTCCTTTCCACTGGGTGTAGACAACAAATACGCTATCTTCCATTTTCCACTCCAGTCCAAGGCAAAATTATACCAGATATTGTATTGTGGTAGATATTCTGGAGGGTAAAACAGGAGGTATTGAAACCCATCCCATGACACACCGCGCCCCATTATCCTGGTATAAGTTTCAGTGAAAATGTTATTCCCAAGTTGTAAAAGGAGTTGCCAAACGATCGGACCACCCAAGAGAATTGATGTCACACAATATTGTGACTTCAAACATGCTCAAATTCAAAGCCAGTCAGAGGGCATTTTGGAACCCGCCCTGATGGAATGGGATTGGTTTAGGTAAAGGTCCAAAACCTATTTCACACCCCACTCCATTTAACCAGCCATTGAATTTATTGAGAGTACATGCAAAAAGAGCATAAAATGTGAAGGTCTGTAACTTACTGGAGAAAGACAGCACAGATTCCACAGATCCATTTCAAACTGTCCAATTATTCTGTATCAGATCGGCCATCAGCGCCAGGGGTATCCCTGGATCAATCGACTGGCATGTATGTCGGAGGGGAGGATGTCACCATTACCTGCACCGTGACTGGAGATGATCACGGTGAAACATTCCGCTTTTACAAAGAGAGCCAGAGACAGTGCGATCCTCAATTCATCACAAAGGGCAACATTGAAACATTCCCAGTGACCAGTACAAACCAAGGACGGCGGTACAAATGCAAATACAAAGAACAAACAAAGAACAAAGAACAGTACAGCACAGGAACAGGCCATTCGGCTCTCCAAGCCCGCGCCGATCTTGATGCCTGCCAAAGCTAACACCTTCTGCACTTCCGGGGACCGTATCCCTATATTCCCTTCCTATCAATGTATTTGTCAAGATGCCTCTTAATCATCGCTATCATATCTGCTTCCACAACCTCAACCAGCAGCAAGTTCCAGGCACTCACCACCCTCTGTGTAAAAAACTTGCCTCGCACATTCCCTCTAAACTTTGCCCCTCTCACCTTAAACCTATATCCCCTCGTAACTAACTCTTCCACCCTGGGAAAACGCTTCTGACTATCCACTCTGTCCATGCCGCTCATAACTTGTCAACCTCTATCATGTCGCCCCTCCACCTCCGTCGTTCCAGTGAAAACAATCCCAGTTTATCCAACCTCTCCTCACAGCTAATGCCCTCCAGACCAGGCAATATCCTGGGAAACCTCTTCCGCACCCTCTCCAAAGCCTGCTCGTCCTTCTGGTAGTGTGGCGACCAGAATTGCACGCAATATTCCAGATGTGGCCTAACTAAAGTTCTAGACAGCTGCAGCATGACTTGCCAATTTTTATACTCTGTGCCACGAAAGATGAAGGCAAGCATGCCGTATGCCTTCTTGACTACCTTATCAACCTGCGTTGCCACTTTCAGTGACCTGTGGACCTGTACGCCCAGATCTCTCTGCCTGTCAATACTAATAAGGGTTCTACCATTTACTGTACACTTCCCACCTGCATTGGACCTTCCAATATGCATGACCTCACAATTGTCCGGATTAAACTCCATCTGCCATTTCTCCACCCAAGTCTCCAACCGATCTATATCCTGCTGTATGCTCTGACAATCCTCATCACTATCCGCAACACCACCAACCTTTGTGTCGTCCGCAAACTTGCTAATCAGACCAGCTACATTTTCCTCCAAATCATTTAAATACAGCACAAACAGCAAAGGTCCCAGAACTGATTCCTGCGGAACACCACTAGTCACATCCCTCCATTCAGAAAAGCACCCTTCCACTGCAACCCTCTGTCTTCTATGACCGACCCAGTTCTGTATCCATCTTGCCAGCTCACCTCTGATCCCGTGTGACTTCACCTTTTGTACCTATCTGCCATGCGTGACCCTGTCAAAGGCTTTACTAAAGTTCATATCGATAACATCCACCGCCCTTCCTTCATCAATCATCTTTGTCACTTCCTCAAAGAACTCAATCAAATTACTGAGACACGACCTCCCGCTCACAGAACCATGCAGCCTCTCGCTAATAAGTTCGTTTGTTTCCAAATGGGAATAAATCCTGTCCCGAAGAATCATCTCCAATAATTTCCCTACCACTGACGTAAGGCTCACCGGCCAATAAGTTCCTGGATTAGCCTTGATGCCCTTCTTAAACAGAGGAACAACATTGGCTATCCTCCAGTCCTCTAGGACCTCACCTGTAGCCAATGAGGATGCAAAGATTTCAGTCAAGGCCCCAGCAATTTCTTCCCTAGCCTCCCTCAGTATTCTGGAGTAGATACCATCAGGCCCTGGGGACCTATCTACCTTACTGCTTTGCAACACACCCAACACCTCCTCCCTTTTGATAATGAGATGACTGAGACTATCTACACTCCCTTTCCTAGGCTCATCATCCACCAAGTCCTTCTCTTTGGTTAATACTGATGCAAAGTATTCATTTCGTACCTCGGCCATTTCCTCTGGCTCCACACGTGGATTCCCTTCTCTGTCCTTGAGTGGGCCAACCCTTTCCCTAGTTACCCTCTTGCATTTTATATACGTCTAAAAAGCCTTGGGATTTTCCTTAGTCCTGTTTGCCAATGACTTTTCATGACCCCTTTTAGCCGTCCTGACTCCTTGCTTAAGTTCCTTCCTACTTTCTTTATATTCCACAAGGGATTCGTCTGTTCCTAGCCTTCCAGCCCTTATGAATGCTTCCTTTTTCTTTTTGACTAGGCTCACAATATCCCGCGTTATCCAAGGTTCCCAAAGCTTGCCAAACATATCCTTCTTCCTCACAGGAACATGCTGGTCCTGGATTCTAATCAGCTGACGTTTTAAAGACTCCCACATGTCAGATGTTGATTTACCCTTAAACAGCCGCCCGCAATCTAAATTCTTCAGTTCCTGCCTAATATTGTTATAATTTGCCTTCCATCAATTTGGCACCTGCACCCGAGGACTACTCTTATCCTTATCCACAGGTACCTTAGAACTTAAGGAATTATGGTCACTGTTCCCGAAATGCTCCCCTACTGAAACTTCGACCGTCTGGACGTGCTCATTCCCCAATACCGGGTCCAGTATGGCCCCATCCCTAGTTGGACTATCTACATATTGTTTCAAGAAGCTCTCCTGGATGCTCCTTACACATTCTGCTCCATCCAACCCCCCAGCACTAAGTGAGTCCCAGTCAATATAGGGGACGTTAAAATCGCCCACCACTGCAATCCTGTTACCTTTACATCTTTCCAAAATCTGTCTATGTATCTGCTCCTCTACATCCCGCTGGCTGTTGGGAGGCCTGTAGATAACCCCCAACATAGTGACTGCACCCTTCCTATTCCTGAGCTCCACCCATATTGCCTGGCAGCACGATCCCTCCGAGGTATCCTCCCGCAGTACAGCTGTGATATTCTCCTTAACAAGTAATGCAACTCACCCAAGCCTTTTACATCCCCCGCTATCCCGCCTGAAGCTTCTGAATCCTGGAACATTTCGCTGCGAATCCTGTCCTACCCTCAAACCAGGTCTCTGTAATAGCAACAACATCATAGTTCCAAGTACTAATCCAAGCTCTAAGTTCATCTGCCTTACCTATTATACTTCTCGCATTGAAACAAATGCACTTCAGACCACCAGTCCCGCTGTGCTCCGCAACATCTCCCTGCCTGCTCTTCCTCTCAGTCTTACTGACCTGAGTTACTAGTTCCCCCTCATTTATTTCACCTGCTGTCCGTCTGCTCTGGTTCCCACCCCCCTGCCACACTAGTTTAAACCCTCCAGAGTGACGCTTGCAAACCTCGCTGACAGAATATATGTGCCCCTCCCATTTAGATGCAACCTGTCCTTCTTGTGCAGGTCCCATCTGCCCCTGAAGAGATCCCAATGGTCCAGATATCTGAAACCCTCCCTTCTACACCAGCTGTTCAGCCACATGTTTAGCTGCACTAGCCTCCTGCTTCTAGCCTCACTGGCACGTGGCACAGGGAGTAATCCCGAGATTACAACCCTAGAGGTCCTGTCTTTTAACTTTCTACCAACTCCCTGAACTCCCCCTGCAGGACTTCGTCACTCTTCCTGCCTATGTCATTCATGCCGATTTGTACCACAACCTATGGCTGTTCACCATTCCCCTTCAGAATGCCCCCTGTCCGTTCAGAGACATACTTGACCCTGGCACCAGGGAGGCAACATACCATCCTGGAGTCTCTTTCACGTTCCCAGAAGTGCCAATCTGTGCCCCTGACTATAGAGTCCCCTATAACTATTGCTCTTCTGCGCTTTGTCCCTCCCTGCCGAACAACAGTGCCAGCCGTGGTGCCACTGCTCTGGCTGCTGCTGTTTTCCCCTGATAGGCCATCCCCCCCACCAGTATCCAAAACGGTATACTTGTCAGAGAGGGGGATAGCCACAGGGGATTCCTACACTGACTCTCTGCCCCTTCTAGCGGTCATCCATCTATCTGCCTGCACCTTGGGTGCAACTACTTCTCTAAAAGTCCTGTCGATGGCACTTTCTGCCACCTGCATGCTCCTAAGTGCATCCAGTTGCCGCTCCAACCGATCCATGCGGTCAGTGAGGAGCTGCAACTGGGTGCACTTCCTGCAGAAATAGTCATCCGGAACGCTGGAAGCGTGCTGGACGTTCATCTATACAGCCTTCATCGATGGAAAATGGTTAGAATCCCAGTTCAGTGAATCTGTGATGGTCACTATAGCAGGTGAGCGAAGGGGAACTTTCTTTGTCCTCCTTATCTCGAGAGACAATGGGTAAGTGCCTGGAGGTGGTCAGTAGTTTGTGCAGCAGCGCCTGGAGTGGCTATGAAGGCCAATCCTGGAGTGACAGGCTCTTCAACAGGTGCTGCAGAAAAATTTGTTTGTCGGGGCTGTTACACAGTTGGCTCACCCCTTCTGTCTTTTTTCCTGCCAACTGCCAAGTCTCTTCGACTCACCACACTTTAGCCCCGCCTATATGGCTGCCCGCCAGCTCTGGCGAACGCTGGCAACTGACTCCCACGATTTGTGATCAATGTCACAGGACTTCATGTCGCGTTTGCAGACGTCTTTCAAGTGGAGACATGGACGGCCGGTGGGTCTGAAACCAGTGGCGATCTCGCTGTACAATGTTTCTTTGGGGATCGTACCATCTTCTATGCGGCTCACATGGCCAAGCCATCTGAAGCGCCGCTAATTCAGTAGTGTGTATAATCTGGCGATGTTGGCCGTCTCGAGGACTTCTGTGTTGGAGACACGGTCCTGCCGTGTGACGCCATGTATTCTCCGGAGGCAGCAAAGATGGAATGAATTGAGACGTCACTCTTGGCTGACATACATTGTCCAGTCCTCGCTGCCATAGAGCAAGGTACTGAGGACACAGGCTTGATACACTCGGACCTTTGTGTTCCGTGTCAGTGCGCCATTTTCCCACACTCACTTGGCCAGTCTGGACATAGCAGTGGAAGCCTTTCCCATGCGCTTGTTGATTTCTGCATCTGGGGAAAGGTTACTGGTGATAGTTGAGCCTAGGTAGGTGAACACCTCCAGAGCGTGGTCGCCAATATTGATGGATGGAGCATTTCTGACGTCCTGTCCCATGATGTTCGTTTTCTTGAGGCTGATGGTAAGGCCAAATTCGTTGCAGGCAGCCGTAAACCTGTCGATGAGACTCTGCAGGCACTCTTCAGTGTGAGATGTTAAAGCAGCATCGTCAGCAAAGAGGAGTTTTCTGATGAGGACTTTCCGTCCTTTGGACTTCGCTCTTACACGGGCAAGGTTGAACAACCTGCCCCCTGATCTTGTGTGGAGGAAAATTCGTTCTTCTAAGTACTTGAACGCATGTGAGAGCAGCAGGCAGACAAAAAAATCCCAATAAGTGTGGGTGCGAGAACACAGCCCTGTTTCACGCCACTCAGGATAGGAAAGGGGTCTGATGAGGTGCCGCTATGTTGAATTGTGCCTTTCATATTGTCAAGGAATGAGGTGATGATACTTCGTAGCTTTGGTGGACATCCAATCTTTTCTAGTAGTCTGAAGAGACCACGTCTGCTGACGAGGTCAAAGGCTTTGATGAGATCAATGAAAGCAATGTCGAGGGGCATCTGTTTTTCGTTGCATTTCTCCTGTATCTGATGAAGGGAGAACAGCATGTCGATGGTCGATCTCTCTGCTCGAAGGCCACACTGTGCCTCATGGTAGATGCGCTTGGCCAGCTTCTGGAGCCTGTTTGAAGCGACTCGAGCAAAGACTTTCCCCACTATGCTGAGAAGGGAGATTACACGGCAGTTGTCGCAGTCACCGCGGTCACCTTTGTTTTTATAGAGGGTGATGATATTGGCATCGCGCATGTCCTGAAGGGGAAGAGAGATTGTTAATATATCTGTTCAACACCGTTTGCTATTTACAGAAATTCATATTTGTATCAATGTAACAGTGTTTAGATATCGCAGTGTGTGCCTGTGCACTCAGCTTCTGACTGTCTCTGTAACAATGAAGCACATGTTCATCTCTTATGTTGAAGGAGAATAGTGTTGGTCTACAAATAATTGCATGGAATTTACAGCACAGAAACAGATCATTCGACCCAACTGCTGGGCTCTAGTGTTTATTCTCCAAACGATCCCCATCCCAGTCTACTTCATCTCATCCTAACTGTATATCCTTCCATTACTCACTCACTCATAAATATCTATCTGCTCCTTAAAAGCATCTAATCTATTCTCCTCAATCTCTCCCTGTGGGAAGTTGTTCGACATTCTCCACACTCTCTGGGTAAAGAATTTTTTCCTGAATTCCCCCATTGGATTTATCAGTGACTATCTTCTATTGATGCCCCCTTGTTTGGGTCTGTCTCACAAGCGTAAACATCTTCTCTACATCTACCCTATCAATTGTAGATGAGCACCTTCCAACCCGCGAACTGTATGTAACCTGGTATGTGGGAAAAGAATTGTGTGTGGCTAATAGTGGTAAATAACTCCACAGTAGGGAAGTGGGATGCACTGAATCAGCACTGTCGTGTCACTGAACTGATAATGGGGAAGTGAATGTGGTGAAACCTGCAAGGTGGTCATTAAGGCATGTCTAAACTTTAGCTAAATTTGTATCAGACGCGCCATGTGGGCTGGTTGCTTGGGGGCGGGGGGGGGGCGTTGCTTTGGCAGAGTGAAGTAATGCCTTGTTATCAGAGAGATTTGGGTGTTCAGGTCCACTGTTCCCTGAAGGTGGCAACGCAGGTAAATAGAGTGGTGAAGAAGGCATACGGCATGCTTTCCTTCATCGGACGGGGCATTGAGTACAAGAGTTGGCAGGTCATGTTACAGTTGTATAGGACTTTGGTTCGGCCACATTTGGAATACTGCGTACAGTTCTGGTCGCCACATTATCAAAAGGATGTGGATGCTTTGGAGAGGGTGCAGAGGAGGTTCACCAGGATGTTGCCTGGTATGGAGGGCGCTAGCTATGAAGAGAGGTTGAGCAGATTAGGATTATTTTCATTAGAAAGACGGAGGTTGAGGGGGGACCTGATTGAGGTGTACAAAATCATGAGAGGTATAGACAGGGTGGATAGCAAGAGGCTTTTTCCCAGAGTGGGGGTTTCAATTACTAGAGGACACGAGTTCAAAGTGAAAGGGGAAAAGTTTAGGGGGGATATGCGTGGAAAGTTCTTTACGCAGAGGGTGGTGGGCACCTGGAACGCATTGCCAGCGGAGGTGGTAGATGCGGGCACGATGGAGTCTTTTAAGATGTATCTAGACAGATACATGAATGGGCAGGAAGAAAAGAGATACAGAACCTTAGAAAATAGGCGACATGTTTAGAGAGAGGATCTGGATCGGCGCAGGCTTGGAGGGCCGAAGGGCCTGTTCCTGTGCTGTAATTTTCTTTGTTCTTTGTTCTTTAAATACTGGAAAACAGAGAACTAGCCAGGAAATGTGATCAAAACATTAGGGATGAGGTTACCAGAAATGAGTGTATGTCAAAACTGGTGAAAGGGAGACCCACTGTGGCTAACGTAGTGCACCCACGGCATTAGAAACAGCTGACTGACCAATCACTGTACATCGTGTAGTCAGGGCCGGCCCAGCCCGAGCTGATCACACAGGTAGCATGTACGAAGTAGGGTATAAGAAAGTGTGCTTCCAAGTGCTGGATAGCTCGTTCAGAAATAAGTAGTCTGATCAACTACTTGGAGAATCGGAAGGGGCGGTCTGAACATACACTCGGTTCTGACTCGCGGATGAACCTAAGTAACCTCGCTGATGTGGACGTAAGAGTATCATCTCTGTTGAAGATAAGAAACGTTGAACACATGTGCTGTGTGTGAACAATAAATCTGGTGTGCATTTGAAACCAATTGTCACTAATTCAACTTTACCAATTACAGATCTCCCCAAACCAAATCTTTCCGTGGATTCTAGAGTTACCACTAAGGGTGGGAATGTCTTATTTAACTGTACATGCCCCCAGGACGTTCCTGGCATCACATTTCACTTGTACAGGCAAGGAGAAACCAATTACTCTGATGTCCAGTCTGCTGCTGCAGGGAGTAATTCTCTCACCTTCACCATCAGGAATATAGATCACGGTGAAGGAGAACATTATACCTGTCAGTATGAAGCTAATGTCGGGGGAAGGAGGATAACATCAGCTCTAAGTGATGTACACACATCACTGTAAGAGGTGAGTGACATTGTAACATTCACTGTGTTCGTTTGACCTCAGTAAAAGCTGTATCTGTTTGATTTTCAATCCGTGTCAGTTGTGTAAGGACCGGTTTACCACGGTGTGAAGTGAGAGATTGATGTAAAAATTCATCTTGAGCTGAATTTCACCTGCCTCCCGCTTTACAACCCGCCCAATATTCACCTGCATTGACTTCAGTGGAGCTGAATATCGGGCGGGTCCGAAAATGGCGGCCCATACAACACGCCCATTTTGCTCTATTGCCCCAAGACCTTTCAATCCATATCTCATTATGTTCTCTGTTTAACGTGTAGTAGTAATTCAGTTACAATTTGTGTCCTGTGTTAAGCACCAGATTTAAAAACAAGAAATGCTAGAAATACTCAGCAGGTCTGGCAGCATCTGTGGAGAGAGAAGCAGAGTTAAAGTTTCAGGTCAGTGTCCCTTCTTCACAACTGGCAAATATTAGAAACCTAAAAGGGTACAAGCAAGTAAAGTGGGAGTGGGGCTGAGATAACAAAGGAGAAGGTGTAGATAGGACAAGGTCACTGAAGAGCTGACCAGAAGGTGATGGAGCAAAGATATGTTAATGATGTGTTGAAAGACAAAGCATTAGTACAGAAAAGGTGTTAACGGACTGAAAATTGAACAGCCTCAAGTACAAAAATGAAAAAACAGAGGGTAAGCAAACTGAACAAACGAAGATGAAATAAAATAAAAAAACACAAAAAATATATAACAAAGGAAAAAGAAAAAATAACTAAAAATAAAAGTAAAGTGGGTGTATGAATCGTATGATACAACTACCAAACGAATCTTCCCCTCCTTTCCCTTGTCAGCACTCAGAAGGGATCGTTCCCTCCTTGGCACCCTGCTCCACTCCTCCATTACCCCCACCATCTCATCGCCCTCCTACGGCACCTTCCCCTGCAATCACAGGAGGTGTAATACCTGCCCATTTACCTCCTCTCTCCTCACTATCCCAGGCCCCAAACACTCCGTTCAGGTGAAGCAGAGATTTACTTGTACTTCTTTCAATGTAGTATACCGTACTCGCTGCACACAATGTGGGCTCCTCTATATTAGGGAGACCAAACGCAGACTGGGTGACCGCTCTGCAGAACACCTCCACTCAGTCCGCAAGCAAGACCCCGAGCTTCCGGTTGCTTGCCATTTCAACACTCCCTCCTGCTCTCATGCTCACATCTCTGTTTTGGGATTGCTGCAGTGTTCCAGTAAACACCAACGCAAGCTCGAGGAACAGCATCTCATTTACCGATTGGGCACAATGCAACCTGCTGGACTGACCATTGAGTTCAACAATTTCAGAGCATGACGGGCCCCCCATTTTACTTTTATTTTTAGGTCCTTTTTCTTTTTCCTTTTTTTTGTGTTTATTTTATTTTATTTCATCTTTGTTCAGTTTGCTTACCCACTGTTTTTTTCATGTTTTTACTTGCGGCTGTTCAATTTTCAGTCCATTAATACCCTTTCTGTACTCATGCTTTGTCTTTCACAACATCATTAACATATCTTTGCTCCATGACCTTCTGGTCAGCTATTCAGTGACTTTGTCCTATCTACACCTTCTCCTCTGTTATCTCTTGATCCACGCCCGCTTTACTTGCTTTACTGGCCTGTTTCAGTGCTGTATCTTTAGTTTTATTAGTTTTTTAGTTTTAGAGATACAGCACTGAAACAGGCTCTTCGGCCCACCGAGTCTGTGCCGACCATCAAGCACCCATTTATCCTAATCCTACACTAATTCCATATTCCTACCACATCCCCACCTGTCCCTATATTTCCCGACCACCTACCTATACTAGTGACAATTTATAACGGCCAATTTACCTATCAACGTGCAAGTCGTTTGGCTTGTGGGAGGAAACTGGACCACCCGGAGAAAACCCACGCAGACACAGAGAGAACTTGCAAACTCCACACAGGCAGTACCCAGAATTGAACCCCGGTCTCTGGAGCTGTGAGGCTGCGGTGCTAACCACTGCGCCAAATCAACTAAACGGGTGAGGGGAGGCTGGTAGGGGGCGGGCGGGGTGAGGGGGGAGAGAACAGTTGTAAATGTAGCATATCTCGGCTCTGCAGGGAAAGGGAAAACAAAAAGATGCAACATTTCAGTAAGACCATTTTAAAAGAAAGGAACGGCACAGTGGCACAATGGTTAGCACTGCAGCCTCACAGCTCCAGCGACCCAGGTTCAATTCAGGGTACTGTCTGTGTGGAGTTCTCCCTGTACCTGCGTGGATTTCCTCCGGGTGCTCTGGTTTTTTCCCACAGCCAATAGACTTGCAGGTTGATAGGTAAATTGGCCATTATAAATTGCCCCTAGTATTGGTAGATGGTAGGGGAACATCGGGACAGGTGAGGATGTGGTAGGAATTTGGGATTAGTGTAGGATTAGTATAAATGGGTGGTTCATGGTCGGCACAGACGCGGTGGGCCGAAGGGCCTGTTTCAGTGCTGTATCTCCAAATCAAATTATAACATTTTTCAGTTCTAATATTTGCTAGTTCTGAAGAAGGGTCACTGACCTGAAACGTTAACTCTGCTTCTCTCTCCACAGATGCTGCCAGACCTGCTGAGTGTTTCCAGCATTTCTTTTTTTTTTACTCAAATTTCCAGCATCTGCAGTATTTTGCTTTTAATTAAACACCAGATTATTTATCTTGTGTAGAATCTTATCATTAACTTGGTGCCACTCTGTCCTCTTTATCGAATTTAGCGAAATCCATTGCGCTGGAGGCTGGTTTTGGTTCAGCTGTGGCTCAGATTCTTATCCTTGCTCTGTTAGGTGTTTGCCTGTGGAGGAAAGGTTGGTTAAACCCGAGTAGTAACCGTACATTACAGACGCTTATACTAAGGTAACTGTCACCTCTGCTTCAACACAACTGACCAAATCTCTAAACCATTTAGACCCTGACCCCTAACCTCTGACATTTAAATGTCGGGCGATCACGACCTGAAAGGTGAAATAGCCAATGGCGAAGCTGGAATTGACCTGAGCAGAAATTCACCTTGGTCGGAATGCCAAGAGAGGCAATATCATAATGACGGTCACACCAGATATACAGTTCCATGGCTTTCACTGGGGATGAATACATGGCTGGATTTATGATGTGGAATCTCATACATAACACTGCTTCTGGGCCATATGGATGGTTAAAAAAAACAGAGGCGTCATATCGCACAGGCCGATCCAACAAAACAATTCCCTGCCCCAATCATGCCAGATTCTGAGGAATGCGTGGGAATTCTCAGGCTTCTCTCTCTGGAGGGAGATCATGGAGAGGTGATTGTATAGACGTTGTTCAGATGGCATGGAAGAGAGAAAGCGGCAACATGTGGGAGGTAAGGCTGGACAGATCTTCAGCCAGAAATGCCGAGTTGATGATCCATCTCGGCCTCCTCCTGAAGTCCCCAGCATCACAGATGACAAACTTCAGCCAAATCGATTCACTCCACGTGATATCAAGAAACGACTGAATGCACTGGATACTGCAAAAGCTATGGGCCCTGACAGTAATCCGGCAATAGTACTGAAGACCTGTGCTCCAGAACTTGCCGCGCCCCTAGCCAAGCTGTTCCAGTACAGCGACAACACTGGCATCTACCCGGCAATGTGGAAAATTGCTCAGGTATGTCCTGTACACAAAAAGCAGGACAAATCCAACGAAGCCAACTACCGCCCCATTAGCCTACTCTCAATCATCAGAAAATTGATGGAAGGTGTCATCAACAGTGCCATCAAGCAGCACTTGCTTCGCAACAACCTGCTCAGTGATGCTCAGGTTGGGTTCCGCCAGGGCCACTCAGCTCCTGACCTCATTACAGCCTTGGTTCAAACATGGACAAAAGAGCTGAACTCAAGAGGTGAGGCGAGAGTGACTGCCCTTGACATCAATGCAGCATTTGCCCGAGTATGGCATCAAGGAGCCCTCGCAAAACTGAGGTCAATGGGAATCAGGGGGAAAACCCTCCGCTGGCTGGAGTCATACCTAGCGCAAAGGAAGATGGTTGTGGTTGTTGGAGGTCAATCATCTGATCTCCAGGACATCACTGCAGGAGTACCTCAGGGTAGTGTCCTCGGCCCAACCATCTTCAGCTGCTTCATCAATGACCTTCCTTCAATCATAAGGTCAGAAGTGGGGATGTTCGCTGATAATTGCACAATGTTCAGCACCATTAGCAACTCCTCAGATACTGAAGCAGTCTGTGTAGAAATGCAGCAAGACCTGGACAATATCCAGGATTGGGCTGACAAGTGGCAAGTAACATACGCGCCACACAAGTGCCAGGCAATGACCATCTCCAACAAAAGAGAGTCTAACCATCTCCCCTTGACATTCAACGGCATTACGATCGCTGAATCCCCCACTATCAACATCCTAGGGTTTACCATTGACCAGAAACTGAACTGGAGTAGTCATATAAATACCGTGGCTGCAAGAGCAGGTCAGAGGCTAGGAATCCTGAGGCGAGTAACTCACCTCCTGGCTCCCCAAAGCCTGTCCACAATCTACAAGGCACAAGTCAGGAGTGTGATGGAATACTCTCCACTTGCCTGGATGGGTGCAGCTCCAACAACACTTAAGAAGCTCGACACCATCCAGGGCAAAGCGGACCGCTTGATTGGCACCCCATCTGCAAACATTCACTCCCTCCACCACCAACGTACAGTGGCAGCAGTGTGTACCATCTACAAGATGCACTGCAGCAATGCACCAAGGCTCCTTCGACAGCACCTTCCAAACCCGCGACCGCTACCAACTAGAAGGACAAGGGCAGCAAATACATGGGAACACCACCACCTGCAAGTTCCCCTCCAAGTCACCCATTATCCTGACTTGGAACTATATCACCGTTTCTTCACTGTCGCTGGGTCAAAATCCTGGAACTCCCTTCCTAACAGCACTGTGGGTCTACCTACCCCACATGGACTGCAGCGGTTCAAGAAGACAGCTCACCATCACCTTCTCAAGGGCAATTAGGGATGGGCAAGAAATGCTGGCCTGGCCAGCGACGCCCATATCCCGTGAATGAATTAAAAAAATATAAGGGAGTACTCCTTCAATGAGTAATAGTGCCAGTACTGGACTCCCAACTACAGTTCCGGATGTGACTATTTTGGAATCATTAACAGAATGTTTAGATGCTGCCTGCAATGGGGTCAGGGGTAACTTTAGAGACTTCCTGGAAGATGTTTTAAAATGCAGTTCCCTTCTCCATAAGACTATTGTCTTTCAAAGTCAAAGATAACTCGCTTCTCCACGTGACTCCTTCCCGCCACTCTGCTTCCATGGCGCCTGCCCGTCCCGCTTGGGTACCCCGCTCCAACGCTGCTGTGCAATTTTGATATCCCCTCACCCATAATTGTTAAACTTACCCTGTTCATGAGACCCACCAACTGCTCAATGGACCCGCTCCCTTCTGAACATCTCCACAATCCAATTCCTCACCTCAGTTCCCTCTGTACCCTGATCCACTTTTGGCTCAGTCGATGCATCCCTCGAAACTGCTGCCATCAAGAAACTATCTCCAGTCCTTCCGAGATCCTCACTTCTTGATCAGCTCCCAAACCCTGTGCCCTGCACAGACAACCTCCCTGGAGCTGTTTTCTTTCACTGCTACTCCTATGTATCATAAACGAGTGATAACAGTATCTAATCTTGCTTCATCTACCTTGTCTATACAGTATTTCAACTGTACCCTGGGTTCTGTCCTTCAACATATTCATCATCATCTTGCACATTTAACAGTGTTAAGAAGCATGTACTGGAAGTGCGAGCCTAATATGGCCATTTCACACTTGGCAATTTTTGGGCCACTCCATGTAAACATTTTGTGCTTATTATTATGGTTAGTTCATGGGATCAGGGCCTCACCGGCAAAGCCAGCTTTTATTGCCCTTGGAAGCATTCCAGAGGTAACCATGAGTCGATAAAGTTGTTGTGGGATCTGGAAACACATCCCAGCCTGACTGGGTAAGGGTGGTGAATTTGTATTCCGAAAGCACATTAGTGAGCCAGATGTGTTTTTTATTTTCACAACAAGCCATTTTTTTTTAAACGGTCATCATTGCTGGCTTCATTATTCTAAACCTTTGGAACTAACAGACTTTACATTCTCCAGCTGCCATGATGGGATTTGAATTTTTGCTTTCAGATCATTAGTGTAAACTTCCGGATGACATGTCTCATCACTTAGCAACAAAGCAACTCCGCCTGTTGTAATGGGCATTGGGGCTTGAAGAACTTTCCGGTCTTTGACTTTTCTCATGCTCTTCTTCTGTCGACCAGTAACTGGCTTGCAATTCCTGACACTTATTCCTTCCTTCTCAGGGAAGTGCAGAAGCAGCGGAGAAATCAGTTGAGAAAATTAAACCTTCAATCACTCCAACCATTAAAATTCTCAGAAGCACGCGTGAAGCACAATGTGTTCTCTCTGTCCGCATTGTATCTTTTTCATTTAAGATATGAGCTAAGTTGGACTTCAAAAGATCTTGGGTGTCTTTGTTCATGAGTCACTGAAAGCTAACATTTATTTTTATTAATTCACGAGATGTGAGCATCGCTGGCTAGGCCAGCATTTATTGCTCATCCCGAATTGCCCTTGAGTGGTGAGCTGCCTTCTGGAACCGCTGCAGTCCATGTGATGTAGGCACAGCCACAGTGCTGTGAGGAAGGGAGTTCTGAAGTCAATGAAAAAGAGTGAAACCGGACGGACCACCTGGCAGCGACCTCAGCACCGGCAACGACAGCAAATCCAGCCCTGTCGACCCTGCAAAGTCCTCCTTACTGATATCTGGGGGCTTGTGCCAAAGTTGGGAGAGCTATGACACAGACTAGTCAAGAAGCAGCCTGACATAGTCATGCTCACGGAATCATATCTTGCAGCCAACGTCCCAGACACTGCGTTCACCATCCCTGGTTATGTCCAGTGCCACTGGCAGGAAAGACCAGCAGAGGTGGTTGCACGATGGTAGACAGACTGGAGGGATGTTTCCCTGGTAGTCCTCAACATCGACTCCTGACGCCATGAATTCTCACGACATCAGGTCGTACATGGGCAAGGAAACCTCCAGATGATTACCAGCAACCGCCTTCCCTCAGGTGACGAGTCAGTACTCCTCCATGTTGAACAACACTTGGAGGAATCACTGAGGGTGGCAAGGGCACAGAAATTACTCTGGGTGGGGGACTTCAATGTCCATCACCAACAGTGGCTCGGGAGCACCGCTACTGACCGAGCTGGCCGGGTCCTAAAGGACATAGCAGCTAGACTGGGTATGCGGCAGGTGGTGAGGGAACCAGTAAGAGGGAAAAACATACTTGCTCCCGTCCTCGTCAATCTGCCAACCGCAGATGTCCATGGCAGGAGTGACGACCGCACAGTCCTTATGGAGACAAAGTCCCGCCTTCACTTGAGGATACCACCGTGCTAAATAGGATAGATTTCGAACAGATCTAGCAATGCAAAACTGGGCATCCATGAGGTGCTGTGGGCCATCAACAGCAGCAGAATTGTGATCAACCACAATCTGTAACCTCATGGCCCGGCATATCCCTTACTCAACCAGTACCATCAATCCAGTACACCAACCCTGGTTCAATGAAGTTTGTAGGAGGGCATGCCAGGAGCAGCACCAGGCATACCTCAAAATGAGATGTCAACCTGGTGAAGCTACAACACAGGACTACTTGCGTGACAAACTGCGTAAGCTGCATGCAATAGTCAGTGCTCAGCGATTCCAAGCGAAAGTGAAGCTACGGTTGATATAGCTTCAAGTCGGCCACTGTGTGTCGGTGGTGGAGGGAATGATTGTTTTTTATTGGGGTGGCAATCAAGCAGAAGTCTTTGTCCTGGATGGTGTTGAGCTGCTTGCATGTTGTTGGAGCTGCATCCATCCAGGCAAGTGGAGAGTATTCCATCAGACTCCTGACATGCATGTGCAGCAAGCTGTTAAGAAGGTAAATGGATGGTCTTTACTACAAGAGGATTTGAGTAAAGATGGCTTACTGAAATTATATCGAGCCTTGGTGAGACCACACCTGGAGTATTATGTGCCGTTTGCTTTCCTTACCTAAGGAAATATATACTTGTCAGAGAGGGAGTGTACTGCAGGTTTACTAGACTGAGGCGTGGGATGGAGGGATTATTCTAGGAGGATACATTAAGTAGATTTGATCTTTATTCTCTGGAGTTTATAAGAATGAACAGTGATCCCATTCAAGCATGCAACATTCTTACAGGGCGTGACAGGGTACATGCAGAGAGGATCATTCCCCATGGCTGGGGAGTCTAGAACCAGGGGACACAGTCTGAGAATAAGGGGTAGGCCATTTAGGACTGAGATGAGGTGTAATTTCTTCACACAGAGGGTGTGAATATTTGGAATTCTCTGCCTCAGAGGGCGGTGGAATCTCAGCATTTGGGTACATTCAAGACTGAGGTCGAGTAGATTTCGACAAATTAAAAACATCACGGGAAACATGGATAGTGCAGGAAAATGGTGTTGAAGTTGATCAGCCCTGATCTACCTTAATGGTGGAGCAAGCTCGAAGGGCTGAATGGCCTACTCCTGTTACTATTTCATATGTTCTTATATATACATATAGATACACACTCGAACACCCAATCACACACAGACACATACATATACTCGCAGGGAAACGTACACACCCATTCACACTCTAATAGACACACACACACACACACGCACGCACATCCAAACCTTTGCTGGGTTCATTCAACTCAATAATTTATTTTCAATCTAAGAAATATATATGGACATTGAACAGTTGGATAGGCACATGTGTTCCTGCCCATGCAAAGAGGGGCACCTTTACACATAACAAATAAACCTCGCCCGCAACACATTTAATACCTGCCTTAATAAGTTCATAACCAGGGTCATGAAATTCATTGTTAATAATTGGTGATGTTTTATTGTTTGAACGACCACAGAACATCCTCGCGACCAAACCAGCGAAGATTTACATGTAAGTTCTGTTTGGCATTCCTGCCTCCAGAATTGTCATTAACGTTTAGAATTTTCTCAGCATTTAATGAATAAGAATAGGTTATTACAATATTCCTCGTAATTGTCTGTTGACAATTCTGGTTAGGGCCAAACCAGAGAGTTATAAAGGCTCAGCATAACTTTCGTGCTTTTGTACTCAATGTCTCTATTTGTGAAGCCCAAAATTCCACATGCTTTACTAACCACTCTCTCAATATGGCCTGCCACTTCCAAGGATCGATTCACATGCACCCCCAGGGCCCTCTGTTCCTGCACAATCTTCAGAACTGTGTCATTAAGTATATATTGTCTCTTCCTATCATTGTGCCAAAATATATCACCTCACACTTGTCAGTATTAAGTTCCATCTGCCACCTCTTTGCCCATTCTGCCAGCCTATCTATGTCCTGTTGCAGGCGGTTCATATCATCTTCAGTAATTGCCTCACCTCCACGTTTTTTGTCGCCAAAAAAATTTAGATTCTACTCTGTATCCCAAGATCCAATTCATTTATATACAGTGAAAAGAAACAGTGGTCCCAGCACTGATCCTTGGGGTACATCACCGTCTACCATCCTCCAGTCTGAAAATCAACCACATACTGTGACTCACAGTTTCTGTCCTGCTGCCAATTTCTAATCTAATTGGACACTGACCCTCCTATTCTATTTGCTTAGACAGTTCCTCAGTGGTGGAGATGTGATGGCCATAGGTTGTTATAACGGGAAGAGTGTGACCCCTAGGTAGGATATGAAACATGACACTGCTAGGAAGAAATTGTCCAAGGGAATAAGATCAAATATGGCAGCTATCCAAATATGTCAACAGTAATGCATGTCGTTGTAGAAATGCTTCGGACTGCAGCACATGGATAAATACGGATTCATAGTCAAAGTGGAAAGTGATACAGTTAAGCAATCATTTTGAGCATTGCTCAGCTCAGGACCAGACGCTGCAATGCTGCATTAGTGAGAGCCTCAACAAAAACAAGTCACACACAGAAAATATGCTCCCCATCCCCAGGGAAATCTTGGCCATCCCATCCAGCTTCTGCAGCAATAGTTGAAATGAGAAAGAAAAGGTCAGCAAAGGAGATATATTCACTTCTTCATGAACAATCAAAGAGCCTTTAGGGTTTGTCAAGGATCAGCTGCCACCAACACTTGGCAGTAAAGTCAGTGTCCCGTCCATATGATACAACACCGACCTATAATTATACAACGCCTGTAAAGTACAAAAAACATCCCAAATAACGTCACAAAAGGGTTATCCAGCAAAATTAGACATTGAGCCACATAAAGTGATAATTGGGCAGGAGGCCAAAGGCTTAGTCAAAGAGGTCCACTTTAAGGAGCATCTTAAAGGAAGAAAGGGAAATAGAGTTTGGGGTGGTTTGGAGAGGGAATTCAGGAGCTTGGGGACCAGGCAGCTGAAGATACGGCTGCCAAAGCTGGAGTTAATAAAATCAGGAATGCTCAATAGGTGCAATGATTTACTGAAGTGCAAATGAGGAAAATCTAACAATCGACACAGAACTCTTCAAGAAACGAGCAAATATTTTAAGTATTTGCACATTTATGATTTATTTTTTTTGTTTCATTTAGACGCTGTCCTTAACCTAAAAGTACAACCGAAGAGAAACAAAATAAGTTACAAATGGCCCTGGGGGTTACATCCAACCTTTTAATATGTCGGCTCTTATTTCACTCATTCATGCGCTTGGCAAGCAGTACCCGAATATCTTGCTGCTTTCACTCACTGAATCCATGTTCTGTTATTAATATCTCAGCTCACTGGTTCTTGTAGTAAATATTCATGAGGACACATAGTTTTTCTTTCACATTTCAAACTATCTGAAAATGACCACAGCAATGCACACAGGCAAGGGAAGTGAACCGTTTGTGTTTTTCTCAGTGGATTGATCCCCAGCTGAAGATGAATCTTTGAGCAGTGAAGAGCAGAGCTGCACCCTCTATAAGAAATGAAAGGCATTGACAATTAAGTTAGGACAATTTCAGTGTAGATGTTAAATATACCGCTATATAACCAGATGTAAGTATTGTACAGCATTTACTGTTTCACTTTCGGTTTATGGCTAGACGATGAACAGCATTGTTTGGTCTGAACAAGGCAATTTTCTATTTTTGCTTCCTTCTGCTGTCGTCCACTGCTGAGAGAACGTCATTGAACTTTTATCAGATTTTAAGACAATAGGTTGATTTTTCTGACCAATTTCACCATTTATTTCAGCGTCAGCCAGAGACTGTCCCAACCATTGGTGAGGACTCCACCGTCTATGCAGCGGTGAAGATATCGAGCATTTACAGATCTCCTGGGCACAAGGTGTGGGCCCCTCCGCAAGAGGTCCAATGCCAAGTAACATGATAATCATTGACACTTCATTCATTGTTACCAAGAGAGAATATGCGTTTCCAAACAGCCAGCTTAAGAAACAGAATCTGCAAGAGAAATCCTACCCCAATCCTGGTATGGAGTTTTCTTCACATGTCAATCACACGAAACCTTTGAAACATAGCGAACAGGAGTAAGCAATTCAGCCCAGCTAGCCTGCTATTATTCAATTATATCATGACTTTCTGCACCTCAGCTCACTTTACACGTCTTTGTTCCATCAACCGTGATACCTGTAATTAAGAAAAAAATATCACAGTCTCGAAAGCTGCAACAGTGCAGCACCATCCATCACCCTTTGGGGAGAAAAGTATCCACTTTCTGCTGATTGTTGTGTGCAAAGATGCTTCTGGATTTTGCTCCTGAGCTGCCTCGCTCTAATATAGGAAAAGGAGTAAGCCATTCGGCCCTTCGATCGACTCCACCATGCAACTAGATCATGGATGATCATCTAGCTCAGTGCCATCTTCCCGCATTAACAAATCATTATGCCTGCACTCAAATTCCCTTGCAAATAAGGCTAATATGCCATTTATTGTCCCAATTCGAACATCAACACTTTCCGACCTCTCACCATTTCATAAAATCCCTGCATTTCTGCTTTTCCCGCCAAAATGGATACCTTCACATTTTTCCATATTATATTCTATCTGCCATGTTCTTTCCCTCTCAGTCAGCCCTTACAAATCGCCTTGAAGCCTCATGCATTCTCCTGACAACACACATTCCCACCTAGTTTTGTGTCATTCGCAAACTTGGAAAACATTACTCACATCCAAATCACTAATATAATTGATATATAAGTACCACAATTTGATCTCTCACCAAACCTCTACACCCGAGGGAATACAAGCCAAGCCTATGCAACGTGCCCTCATAATGCATCCCTCTGAGCCCAGTCTCAGTCTGGTCAATCTGTGCTGCACCTTCTGAAGGCCAATAGATCCTTCCTGAGGGGTGGCGAGCACAACTGAACACAATGTCTCCAGAAGGTGTCCTACTATGAATACGTACAACTGAAGCATATCTTCCATCGTTTTTGTATTCCCAATCTTCTTGAGATAACTGCATACTGCATCGCTATTTCTGCGTTGTGTGGGGGTAAAACACAAACTTAGCCTCCAGTCCAACAATTTGAACTGTGGATTAACCAGGTGAACAATTTAACAAAGGTTAACAGCACCCACGTTGTGGTGGAAGTGTAGAAACTGGACTCATAGAGTCATAGAGTCTATCATGGCACAGAAGGAGGCAATTTGGGCCATCTAGTCCATGCTGGCTCTCCACTGAGCTATTCAGTCTGTCCCACTCTGCGGCTCAATTCCCGTATGCCTGCTAATCTATTTCTCTTAGGCGATCATCCAACTTCCTCTTGAAGTCAGTGATCGTCTCCACTTCCACTGCCCTTGTGGCCAGCGAGTTTCGGGTCATCACCACCTACTGCGTAGAAAGCTCCTTCCTCACATTCCCCCCTGCATCTTTTGCCCAAACTCTTCAACCTGTGTCCCCACATCCTTGTAATATTTGTTAATGGGAGCAGTTTTTTATGGTCCAACTTATCTAAGCCTGTCATAATCTTGTACAGCTCGAATAAATCTCCCCTTAATCTCCATTCTTCTGAAGAGAACAAACCCAGCTTTTCCAACCTAACCTTGCAGCTAAATTCCCCCATCCCTGGAACCATTCTGGTAAATCTCATCTGCACCTTCTCAAGGACCCTCACCTACTTCCTAAAGTGTAGTGAGCAGAACTGGACACAATTCTCCAGTTGGGGCCTAACTGGAGCTTGATAAAGGCTCTGAGTAACCTCCCTGATTTGTACTCTGTGCCTCTATTTATGAAGCCGAAGATCCCATATGCTTTACTCACCATTCTCTCAATACGGGACTTGTGATAACTCAGACCTGCTTCATATCCTGGCACATTAAATACGGGATATTGTACCGTGGGAAACTAAAATACACTCGGAACATGCATGAACATCATTTTCATCCTTCACTGATACATTCCCTCACCCCAGTAGTGAATTTGTTCTTATTAGCAGGGTATGAAAGAAGACAGATTTTATTCTTTACCTCCTGGACGCTCAGTAAAACCTGAGCCATGTGCCAGAAGGAAAAACTGTCAGGGATGTCAATGTGACTCTTATGGAATGTGACTGATGCTTTTACAGTGATATTAAGGATGTTCTACCCTGTGATCGATGGGCGATTGCTCCCTTGCTGCAGCTGATTTTTCTCTCTGCTCTGAGGCCAGGCGCCCAGAAACGAAAGGCAAAATTCCAATCCAATAGGACAGGGGAATTTGGTTGTGTTTGTTACTGGGAAGCGATGTTGCATGTATCGATATTTAAGATGCTTTAATATTTTTTATAAAGTACTGTACATTTCATTGTACAGCAATACTGCGCTTTCAATGTCTCAATAAACACATTACAATTTCACTGTTGACATTGTACTGGTGTTTTTCTAGTTACTATAAGAGGGAAATGATTTTCCACAATGATCAGTTCTGAAACCATCATATATATCAGTGAGACAGGGACACCATTATTCTCACTGCCTCTGTCTCTCTGTCTCTATCTGTTATAGGAACAGGAAGAGGCCATTCAGATCCTTGATCAAGTTCCCCATTCAGTGACATCTCAGCTGATCTGGACCTTAAACCCATCTGCCTGCCTTGGTTCCTTTACCCTTAATCCCCGTGTCAAACACAAATCTATCAATCTCAGTTTGGACACTTTCAGCTGAACCCAAGCCTCACCAGCCCACCAATTGGCACAGCGTGAACCAGATTAGAAGATTAAATATGGATATGAAAGAGGGGCGTGAGAGGCAGCTGCTGGCGCCAGTGCTGGGGAAAGAGGGAGCTGTTCCACTGGGACGGGCTCCACTTAAACCAATTTGGGACCAGTGTCCTGCTGAATAGAATAACTACTACACTGCATCAAAATCCCTGAGCTCCCTCTCTAACAGCACAGTGGGTGTACCGACCCCACATGGACTGCAGCGGTTCAAGAAGGCCATCTCCTGAATGGCAATTTCAGAGGGGAAATAAATGCTAGGCCTTGCTAGCGATGCCCACACAACCCTAGAACAGATAATTCAAATGGAAAAATCCCCATTTCCCTGTTAGGAAGATACACCGGCAGCAAACAAGAAACCTGACTGACGTGCTCATGGGATCTACCTGTGCATAAAACGTGCTCTGTCTCCACGCAACACATCTTGTCCAAGTACTTTTAAAGATCTGAACAACAAGGTTCTCTTCACGACTATAGATACGGTGCCATGAGGAAGCTATTTGACTGCAGTGGCATCGTGCAGTTCTCATTTAAAGAATTCTGAAACGTTGACTTCTTGTTCTTTCTTTCGATTGCAGGGGCATGTGGTGGGGCAGAGGGAGGTGTTGGCGGGGATGTTGTTGAGGAAATTGCATTAACCGGGGCTTCTTCCACTGCCTGGGGGGAGGTGCGGGGAGCTGAGGTGGGGAGGGTGGGGGGCAGGGATGTTGAATATTGCACAATTGGTACGGCAGTGCCACTAGGCCCGGGGGTTGTAACAACTGCTCTCGGGGCCCCTGGGGTAAAGATTCCGCTCACAGGATGACAGGCCAACCTTTGGAACGATGATTGAATTCATTGCGTGCAAAGTGGATATTCAACATTGGGGGGCTGCACTGCAGCCGGCTATTGAACTGGAACGGACTCCACCAATCACGTTCTCCTCCCCCACCTCTTTCTCACGCGCTGTCTCTCTCCCTATCAGTGATTAGCTTTGTATCAAAGGATGACTTTCTGAAGAATACAGGAATCATTTTGTGACCTTTTGCATTTTTACATGTAGTACCCCTTTGTGTTGACTACTGTATCTCAATGCTTTTACATTTCTAGGTTCCTTATCTCATTACAAGGCATATCTACACTGAAGCTGTTTCCACTGTCTGCTCTTAAGGTCCCACCCTTGTACTGCAAGTAAGCATTTTAAAACTTGACATAATCTCCCAGATTCACTATACTTTGACATCGTGTCTGTGCTACTAAGAAAATTTCGAATGAAGTTAGATTTTAGTTTATAATAATAAGACAATTGTTAGGTTATGATTACAAGCATTTAACAATGAGTACACTGTTTGGTAACTTTTAATAACCTAATAATCTTACACAGATGAGTGTTTGAGTGTTTTCACTGATGGGCTGAAGTCGGAGATGTTATGGAGGTGGATGGAGGCGTCATTTCCGATGGTTACAACATCAGGTCAGAAGATCAGGTCAGGGATGAATGCGGATCATATTTTACACAACACCATAGTCACCCCGATGCATCAACGAGGTACGGTGATGGAATCGCAGACAGAGTGTGGACTTTGTGGTGAAGCCAAAGGTGGAGGCTTCATTCTGTCCCCTGTTTAATTGGAGGATATTGGAGCTCATGGAAAACAGACTGTGAGAGTCTGAGAACACAGAGACAGTGGAGGATGGATAGAGATGATGGAGAGCTGGAGCTGGGTGTTGTCAGCACACATGTGGAAATTAAACCCATATCTGTCAATGATGTCACCAGTGGGCAGTGCGTCGATACGGAAGAGGATGGAGTAAAAATGGAAAGTTCCGGGACTCCAGAGGTTATGGTGCTGGTGCAGGAAAAAAGGCCATTGCTGGAGATGTTCTGGTTACAATCAGATCAGTAATATTGGAACCACACGGGGACAGTCCCACTGAAAGATATCATTGTGAGAGATATGGGGAGGTCATGGAAGGGTTTGCTGCAGGTTTGGAGGCGTGGCAGAACATGAGGAGTGGTGAGGACATGGAAGAATTTTAACCCAATGCTAAGAATTATAAATGTCAGCACCAGGAGGACTGGGAGCCAATGCAGGTAAGTTAGGCTGAAGGTATTGGGTGAGATGGACTTGGTGAGAGTTCGACATGGAAGCAGGCATTTAAGCAGTTGATAGTGAGGGAAGGTGGGATTTGGGTTTCTGATCAGCAGTGAACTGGAGGAAAGGAGTAAGGAGTTGTCAGAGTTGTAATTTTACCGGAGCCATGAACTACTGTAGAATAAACAGGTAAATATCTGCAGTGAAATAGCAGAGAGAAGATTTTCTTTTACTCTTCCGTGTGATGTGAACTCCGCTGACAAGGTCAGCATTTATAGCCCTTGACAGCCTGCTGGGCCGTTTCAGAGGGCAGTTAAAAGTCAGCCACATTGCTTTGGGTCTGTAGGCACATGTCGGCCAGACCAGGTAAGGATGGCCGATTTCCTTCCCTGAAAGGAGTATCGAACCAAATATATTTTTACAGCAATCGGTGATAGTTTCATGGCACCATTATAAAGACCAGTTTTCAATTGCAGACTTTTGTTAATTAATTGAATATAACTACCAGCAGCTGTCATGTTGGGATTTGAACCCCAGTCACCAGGCCATTGGTCTGGGCTTCTGGATATCATCACTATGGAACTGCCTCCCCAGTGGACATGTACAGTGCCTGCCGCCTAATATCACCCACAGTAATTTCTAGGCTGTAACTCTGAACATGTTCCCGAATCAGCGACTCAAAGTTTCTATTTTAACTGGGAAAAGGCAGGAACAGAGTGAAGTGGGATTGTTTTTGTCCCCGGATTCAATATCCACTGCAGACAGATCAGTTGCCTTTACAATAGAAACGCCAGGAGTGAACAAGGTCAATGCCATAATATGGAAAATGTAAATGATGCCACTCATAATGGTAGCACCATCCAGTGTGAGAAGAAATTTCAGGTTTATCCCCGAGAGAAGGCTTACGAAGAAAATTTGATTGACATTGAAATGATTGTGCTTAATCCACCACATTATTTACATCAGAGTCAAAGCTGCTGATGTAATGTGTTTGTTCAGGTGAATGTAACTAAGAGCAATGCTCAGGTGTATAACCGTGTCAGTGGAGATCTATCCCCTGTATAAATCAGGACACATTGGAATGGATCAGCTCAGAGCGCCTGCTGGAGCTGTGTATTCCAGGCTAACAGAAGACTCTGCTTCAAACAGAAATGGGATATCCAGTAATATTTCAGATAGAAGACATTTACTATCCTACACTTGCAGCAATTGGAGTTCCTGGTAAACCAATATCTCATCTGATAATGGTGTAAATCGATGTTAACTGTGCTGCTGTACTCTGAATTATTTCACACTGCGTGCGTTACGCAGCCACGTGTTCTTTTCCAGCAAGTTACCGATGGAATCACCTCATTGACTATTCTTTCAGTCGTGCAGGAGCTGTATTACATTTTAATGACATTGTTTTCTGTAACTCTGGCATTGTTACTGGATTATTCTGTGTATTGAATGCAGTTCAAAGAGATGGCTCGGTGAAGGTCAAGAATCAGACCATCAGGAGCTTTTAACAGTTCCATGATGTGGATCTAACTGGCACTGGAATACTTTTATGATTTTTTTTTTCAGTAATTGATCCTGAGACATCTCACGGTCTCAGTGTTGCAAGGACACAGCACAATGTCCTCCCTCCCCAAGAACATGTTTCAGTTTAACTGGAATATCAATCTACGGATTGGTCATCACTGTTTCAAATATTATTTCTTTCTGTGTGTGTGACGCTTCTTCAGAGGTCTGGCTACTGAACTGTGTTTGCTGCTAACACTTTCACTTCTCCTTCTCTGCTTCATTGCGGAGCGTTCACTGTCACTGGACTACAATGTAAAATAGAAAGTATTGAAGTCATATTTTATTGGTTTATACTCCATCAGTTGGAATCAAGAGTCTTTCCATCTTTCTGTGGATTATCAGCTCCAGCGCTGATGTTGGTGTTTCATTAATTAAACAATCCCACATTACAACGGATTACTTTATAATTCCAGGAGAAGGAATTTCAATGATTGGGAGGTTTGTCTCGAAGAAGCTTTCGATCCTGTTTATTCCACGCATTGTAGATGAAGTGAAGAGTGCAGGTGAACATGTGGAGACTTGGGTGTTCTGTGGATACAATAAATTATTCACAGAGGTTTCACCATTGAACAAACTGACTGAAAATAGAATCATTGAACCTGGGGCAGGTGAACAGAACACAGAAGCAGAAGGTTAGGAGTAAATCGTATATCAAAAGTAGCATCAAGTAACAGTTTGAAGGGTGTGAGTACTCCAGAGAGATAGGGAAGGAGAAAAGGAGCAGGGAGAATGAAACCGAGGGAAATAAATAAGCAGAAGGAAAGAGAAAGAGAAAGAAGCAGCAGCGTGAATAATTCACTATCATAAAGTGCTGGAATGTCCATAACAATTAGTGAAAGAAACTGTGAGTTGAAGTTGTCTGTTGTCAGATTGTGTTCATTTTTCTGTTGGGCTTGATCCACTGTGTTGATTTCTGTCAGGCCTCATTTTGTTTTGGAGAAAGTTCCTGTTCCTTACTTAGTGATTGAATAAACAGAATAGAATCAGTTCTTCACTAAAGGGAATTCATTATTTAAATACTGCACTTTAAAATCGCTGTGACTACTGAATTCAATAAAGAGCGCGTTTGACATCAGAAATGTATTTAACTTTATATTTAATACCCTGTACTAACTAAATATATTGACTATATTCTATAAACAACGAACTGCTCTCCAACACCAATAACCACAGGGATTATTATTTGAATGCAAGAATTGAGTTGTATTACTGGGATCTATCGATTAGATTTCCTCTAACACTCTGCTGCAGTCTCTCCCTGTGAATCTCAGCCTCTCCTTTCACTGTATTGAATCCTCAGTCTCCTCATCCATTGCTTCAATTTATCCACTTTCCAAAACCATCTGCTTCAGTCTTCCCTCGAACTCCAACATGTCCGTTTCCTTCTCTCCCTCCCAATCTCACTCAATGGCTCTACTTCCAGCTGCCTCGACCAACCTGATAGGAATACAGGAACAATGGAGCAGGAGGAGGCCATTCAGCCCTTCGAGCCTGCTCCACCATTCTGGATCATGGCCGATAGTCAAACTCAGCGCTGCAGTTGTCACCCTTTTTCCATTTGGCAACAGTCCCTGTCGGTTCTCCGAGACCAGAGCAAAAAAACAGCTACACATCCCACTCTCCCCAAACCTTCTTAACCAACGGTCTGGAGACGCATTCCCACTTAACCCATTGGATTCCATATCTGTAAAACCCCATCGCATTTTCCCACTGGCGCTGCATCCTCACTCAGTACTGCCCAGCTCAATGAATTAGATTTCACTGCTCGATGCAGCAACCAAGCTGGAAATTTCAGCCCAGATCATGTCAAACTGCTGTTTTGCCTCCAGGTCTGATCAGTAATTTTCCTGCTTCCTTTTCTCTCTCTTCCAGTTAACTTGGTGGCGATTGTGATCCTGTCCCGAGGAAAGTGCGGTCTCTCCAAATGTATCAGCGTCTACCTGGTGGGAATGACAGTGTCTGATCTACTGGTCGTTATCACTTATCCTGTACTGGATTGTTCCAATTTATTTCCCATATTCATTCCTGAACCTTACTCCCGTGTGTTCTCTGATTGTCGTCCTGTTTTCTGCAGCCACAGTTGTTTCTGTCTGGCTCACAGTCACTTTCACCTTTGATCGATTTGTGGCCATTTGTTGTGAGAAGCTGAAAACAAAATATTGCAGCGAGAAAACGGTGGCTGTAGTTGTAGGAACAGTGAGTGTGCTGGGCTGTTTAGAGTCTCTCCCCTGGTACTTTACTCTGGAACAAGAGTACATTATTGATAATGTTCCCATGAGTTGTGTTGGTAAACTGAGCTTCTTTACGTCCCCCGCGTGGGTGGCATTTGAATTGATTAACCGCATTTTAACCCCTTGTGTCCCAGTCTTTCTGGTTTTGCTGCTTAATGTTCTGATTGTCAGACGGATTTTATTCTCCAGCAAAGTCCGCAGGGGTTTCCGGCGCCACAGCAATACAGAGAATCACAAGGACCCAGAGATGGAGAATCGCAGGAAATCAATAATTTTACTCTTCAGTATATCCGGCAGTTTTACACTGTTATGGGTGACCCGGATTGTGTTTATCATTTATGTGCGAATTGCAGAAATTCACGATTATTCCTCATACACTGACCCTCTCTTTATCACAGATCACACATCAAGGATGCTGCAGCTCCTCAGTTCCTGCACCAACACATGTATTTACACTGTGACCCAGACTAAATTCAGACAGGAGCTGAAGAAGGCGGTGAAATACCCTTTTAATCTCATTGTTAAATTAGTGAAATCATAGAAAGAGCTGAAGGGTTTCAAACACTGAAACTAAATCCCATTCCGCCCCCCACCCCGCTCCACCACCCTCCCTCCACCTGCCTTTGACCGGCGCCATCTTTGATCCTGGCAGCTGCCCGAACGTGGCAGGTCACGACGTTTTAGTGGAACTGTCTACATGTGAGCATGTGCCAGTACAGCGCCACCTAGTGGTTGCGTTGTCAAAAAATGTAGCCAGTGGACAAAGCTGAAAATCGAAGTGAATGTAAGGTGGTGGGAGGGGGACAGTAACTGCAGTGAGACAGGGACATCAGGAGAGGGAGATGGTGAGAGGGCGACAATATCTGTGGTGAGACAGGGACACCAGCAGATGGAGATAATAAGGGGGGACAGTAACTGCAGTCAGAAATGGAAACCAGCAGATGGAGATGGTGAGAGTGGCAGAAAGTGCAGTGAGGCAGAGTCACCAGCAGATGGAGATGGTGACCGGGGCAGAAGCTGCAGTGAGACAGGGACTCCAGCAGATGGAGATTGTGAGAGGGGGACAGTAACTGCAGTGAGAACAGGGCACCATCAGGTGGACATGGTGAGAGGGGACAGTAACTGCAGTGAGACAGGGACACCAGCATATCGAGATGGGGTGTTGGGGGACAGTAACTGCAGTGAGACAGGGACACCAGCAGATGGAAATGCAGAGATGGGGCAGTATCTGCAGAGAGACAGGGACACCAGCAGAAGGAGATGGTGAGGTGGAGGACAGTAACTGCAGTGAGAGAGGGAAACCAGCAGATGGTGATGGTGAGAGTAGCTGCAACTGCAGTGAGGCAGGGACACCAGCAGATGGAGCTGCTAAGCCATTGCTGATTGGAGATTCTGTGTGACTGTGAGGTTGAAAGATTCTACAAGTTTGAGGAATTTACTTGATGTAAACTTGAGATGCCGATTGAAATATTTTCAGGGCAACTTTTGTTAAATGGCTATTTTCCTACTATGTGAACACCTGTAACATTAACCTCATTCCTGTTTGGAAAATTATTTTGTGTGATTAAAGGTATGCATAAATAAAACAACAGGATCTAACAAAACCGAAACAATCATTGATAAGTAAAAACACTCTATGTATGTGGTGTTGAGTTCTTCATCACTAACGTTATGACATCTCTTTGTTTCACTTCGCTTTCTATGCTGGCATTTACTTTAACTAACTAATATTAATTGAAGTTTTGATCCAATTGTCTTTTGAAAGTTAATATTATTCTACTTTCATAATATCATAAGAACTGGGAGCAGGAGTAGGCCGTCCGACCCCTTGAGCCTGCTTCACCATTCAATAAGTTCATGGCTGATCTTTTCGTGGACTCAGATCCACTTACATGCACTCTCACCGTATCCCTTAATTCCTTTATTTTTCCAAAAGATATCTACCTTAGCTTTAAAAACATTTACTGAAGAAGCGTCAACTACTTCACTGGGCAATGAATTCCATAGATTAACAACCCTCTGTGTGAAGAAGTTCCTTCTTAAATCAGTCCTAAATCTGCTCCCTCTAATCTTGAGGCTATGCCCTCTTGTCCTCGCTTCACCTGCCAGTGGAAACATCCTCTCTACTTGTAACTTATCTATTCCCTTCATGATTTTATATGTTTCTATAAGATCCCCCCTCATTCTTCTGAAATCCAATGAATTCCATTTGCCTTCCTAATTACTTGCTGTACCTGCAGACCAACCTTCTGCGATTCATGCACAAGGACGCCCAGGTCCCTCTGCATAGCAGCATGCTGCAACCTTTCACCATTCAAGTAATAATCCTTTTTACTGTTACCACGACCGAAATGAATAACTTCACATTTATTAACATTGTATTCCATCTTCCCGACCTTTGCCCACTCACTCAATGTATCTATGTTCCTCTGCAAAGATTCACAGTCATCTGCACACTTTGCTCTGCCACTCATCTTAGTGTCATCTGCAAACTTTGACAGCCTACACGTGGTCCCCAACTCCAAACCATCTATATAAATTCTAAATAATTGCGGTCCCAACACCGATCCCTGAGGCACACCACTAGTGACTGATTGCCAAACAGAATAGCACTCAGTTATCCCCAATCTCTGCTTCCTGTTAGTCAACCAATCCTCTATCCATGCTAATTCTTTACTGCTAACGCCATGCATCCTTATCGTTTGCAGCAGCCTCTTCTGCGGCACCTTGTTGAACGCCTTTTGGAAATCTAGGTGCATCAGATCCACTGGGTCCCCATTGTCCACCTTGCTCGTAATGTCATCATAGAATTCCAAAAGATTTGTCAAGCATGACTTGCCCTTCATGAACCTATGCTGTGTCTGCCCAACGGGACAATTTCTATCGAGATCTATTTCTTCCTTGATAATAGACTCAAGCATCTTCCCCACTGCAGAGGTTACGCTAACCAGTCTATAATTCCCCATCTTTTGTCTACCTCCCTCTTTAAACAGTGGCGTCACATCTGCTGTTTCTCAATCAGCTGGGACTATCCCAGAGTCCAGCGAATTTTGGAAAATTACCGCCAGTGCACCTGCTATTTCTCCCGCTATCTCTTTTAGTACCCTGGGATGCATTCCATCAGGGCCAGGAGACTTATCAATCCTTAGCTCCATTAGCTTGCCCAACACTACCACTTCCGTAATAATGATTGTTTCCAAGTCCTCACCTACGTTCGTCTCTTTGTCAATTACTGGCATGTTATTAATGTCCTCCACTGAGAAGACCGATACAAAATACCTGTTCAATGCCTCGGCAATTTCATCATATCCCATAACTAAATTCCGCTTCTCATCCTCTAAAGGACCAACGTTTACTTTATCCACCTGTCAGAGAGTGAATTCCAGACCAGAACAACTCCCTGCCTATTTGTTTTTCCCCTCTGCTAGTGTAAACAGTCTCGCCTCACGTCCCCAAACTGAGGGAAAGATTTTGAATACAATGAATTTCTCCAGGGCAGCAGCTGCAGAGGAGCTGGAACCTCCTGAATGTGGACAAGCGATGGACAAAAATCAACTTTGAATCGCCCAGGAGTGCAGAGGAAAGAAAAGGTTAGGAAGCAAATGGAAACAAGTGACACTTTATTCCAGCAGCAAAAATACTTTGTCAGAATGTGGAGGTCGTTATCGCTAAGCTTTATATAAACTGCAAGTGGAAGATCTTTCAAACAATTTGTGTTAAATGACCATTTTCCTTTTTGGTTAGCACTTGTAATAGTAAAGTGATAAATGTTAAGAAGGTTTTACCGAATAATTGCAAGCTAATGCATAAATACTACAGCATCAAATGAAGTACAAACAATAATTGGCAAATATAACTGTAAATATGGGTCAGATTTGTTGTGTGAAATGTCACCAGTTATAAAAAGCTCCCACGGCTGCATACTTAACCAAGAGGAGCTGAATTTGAAATTCTAGCATGCTATGATCACTTTTCCCTCGAGGTTCCTCCAGAGAAAATGATCAGAGCATGCTAGAATTTCAAATTCAGTTTGATGGCGAGAAGCTGGAGTCCCAAAAGAGCGTTCTTGGGTTAAACCAAGGTAATTGTATAGGCATGAGGATAGATTTGGCTCTAGTGGACTGGGCAGGAAGACTACAAGATAGGACAGTTGACAAGCAGTGGCAGAAGTTTAAGGAGATATTCAGTTTATCCCAACTAAAATATATTCAAGAGTGGAAGAAAGATTCTAGGAAGTGGAAAAAAAAACATCCATAGCTAAGAAAGGAAGTTAAGGATAAAATAGAGACCAAAACTAAGGCACACCATATCGCAAAAGCTAGTGGGAGGCTAGAAGATTGGGAAACTTTTAAAGATCAACAAAGGGTTACTAAAAATGTAATACAAAGTGCTAAGGAAAATTTGGAAAGAAAACTGGCGCAAAGTATAAACACGATAGCAAAAGCTTCTATAAGCATATAAAAGGGAAGAGAGTAGCTAAAGTGAATGGTGTTCCGTTGGAGGATGAGATTGGGGAGCTAATAGAAGGGAACACAGAAATGGTAGAGACACTAAATCAGTCTTTTCCTTCAGTTTTCACGGTGGAGGACACTAGTACCATCTCAATAGTATAGGAAATGCAGAGGTTATAGAACAAAGAACAAAGAACAGTACAGCACAGGAACAGGCCATTCGGCCCTCCAAGCCTGCACCGATATTGATCCTGTCTGCACTAAAACCTTCTGCATTTCCAGGGACCGTATCCCTCTATTCCCATCCTATTCATGTAGTTGTCAATATGCCTCTCAAACGTCGCTATCGTACCTGCTTCCACCACCTCCCCCCGCAGCAAGTTCCAGGCACTCACCACCCTCTGTGTTTAAAACTTGCCTCGCACATCCCCTCTAAACTTTGCCCCTCGCACATTAATCCTATGTCCCCTAGTGACTGACTCTTCCACCCTGGGAAAAAGCTTCTGACTATCCACTCTGTCCATGCCACTCATAACTTTGTCAACCTCTATCATGTTGCCACTCAACATCCGTCGTTCCAGTGAAAACAATCCGAGTTTATCCAACCTATCCTCATAGCTAATGCCCTCCAGACCAGGGAACATCCTGGTGAACCTCTTCTGTACCCTCTCCAAAGCCTCCACGTCCTTCTGGTAGTGTGGCGACCAGAACACCACGCAAAATTCTATGTGTGACCCAGCTAAGGTTCTGTGCAGCTGCAGCATGACTTGCCACTCGGTTTACTCTATGCCCAGATCGATGAAGGCAAGCATGCTGTTTGCCTTCTTGACTACCTTATCCACATGTGTTGCCGCTTTCACTGACCTGTGAACCTGTTCGCCCAGATCTCTCCGCCTGTCAATACTCCTAAGGGTTCTGCCATTTACTGTATACTTCCCACCTGTATTAGACCTTCCAATATGCATTACCTCACATTTGTCCGGATTAAACTCCATATGCTATTTCTCCACCCAAGTCTCCAACCGATCTGTATCCTGCTGTATCCTCTGACAATCATTGTCACTGTTGCAACTCCACTTAACTTTGTGTCATCTGCAAACTTACTCATCAGACCAGCTACATTTTACTCCAAATCATTTATATATACTACAAACAACAAAGCCGTCGGAACTGGTGCCTGCGGAACACCAGTGGTCACAGCCATCCATTCAGAAAAAACACCCTTCCACTGCTACCCTCTGTCTTCTATGACTAAGCTCGTTCTGTATCCATCTTGCTAGCTCACCTCTGATCCCGTGTGACTTCACCCTTTGTATCAGTCTGCCATGAGGGACCTTTTCAAAGGCTTTACTGAAGTCTATATGGAAAACATCTACTGCCCTTCCTTCATCAATCACCTTCGTCACTTCCTCAAAAAATTCAATCAAGTTAGCGAGACACGACCTCCCCTTTAAAAAAACCATGCTTCCTCTCGCTAATAAGTTCATTTGTTTCCAAATGGGGTAACTCCTGTCCCGAAGAATCCTCTCTAATAATTTCCCTACCACTGACGAAAGGCTCACCGGCCAATAATTTCCTGGATTACCCTTGCTACCCTTCTTAACCAAAGGAACAACATTGGCTATTCTCCAGTCATCTGGGACCTCACCTGTAGCCAATGAGGTAACAAAAATCTCTGTCAAGGCCCCAACAATTTCCTCCCTTTCCTCCCTCAGTGTTTTGGGGTAGATCCCATCAGACCCTGGGGACTTGTGTCCCTCAATTCTTTGCAATACAACCAAAACCTCCTCCTTTTTGATAACGACATGACCTAGACTATCTAGACTCCCTTCCCTAGACTCATCATCCACCATGTCCTTCCCTGTGGTGAATACTGATGCAAAGTACTCATTTTGTACATCGCCCATTTCTTCCAGCTCCACGCATAGATTCCCTCGTCTGTCCTTGAGTGGGCCATCCCTTTCCGCGTTTACCCTCTTGCTCTTTATATACGTATAAAAAGGCTTGGGATTCTCCTTAATCCTGTTTACCAATGAATTGTCATGACCCCTTTTAGCCCTCCTGACTCCATGCTTAAATTCCTTCCTACTGTCTTTATATTCATCAAGGGTTTCGTCTCTTCCCAGCCTTCCAGCCTTTATGAATGCTTCCTTTTTTCTTTTTTGACTAGGCTCACAATATCCCTCGTTATTCAAGGTTCCTGAAACTTGCCAAACTTATCCTTCTTCCTCACTGAAACATGCCAGTGATGGATTCTAAACAACGGACTTTTAAAGGGCCCCCGCATGTCAAATGTTAATTTACCCTCAAACAGCTGCCCGCAATCTAGATTCTTCAGTTTCTGCCTAATATTGTTATAATTAGCCTTCCCCCAATTTAGCACCCTCACCTGAGGACTACTGTTATCCTTATCCACAAGTACCTTAAAACTTATGGAATTATGGTCAATGCTCCCCTACTGAGACTTCGACCAGTTGGCCGGGCTCATTCCCAAATACCAGGTCCAGTACGGCCCCTTTCCTGGTTGGACTGTCTACATATTGTTTCAAAAAGCTCTCCTGGATGCTCCTAAGAAATTCTGCCCCATCCAAACCCCTCGCACAAAGTGCATCCCAGTCAATATTGGGGAAGTTAAAATCACCCACCACTACAAACTGTTACTTGTACATCTTTCCAGAATCTGTCGGCGCATCTGCTCCTCTACCTCCCGCTGGCTGTTGGGAGGCCTGTAGTAAACCCCCATATTGCCTCGCTGCATGACCCCTCCGAGGTGTCTTCCCGCAATACAGCTGTGGCTTTCTTCTGAACCAGTAATGTTTAGAGATAAGGCACCGAAACAGGCCCTTCGGCCCACCGAGTCTGTGCTAACCATCAAACACCCATTTATACTAATCCGACACGAATCCCATATTCCTACCACATCCTCACCTGTCCCTATATTTCCCTACCACCTACTTATACTCGGGGCAATTTATAATGGCCAATTTACCTACCAACCTGCAAGTCATTTGGCTTGTGGGAGGAAACCGGAACACCCGGAGGAAACCCACGCAGACACAGGGAGAACTTGCAAACTCCACACAGGCAGTACCCAGAATTGAACCCGGGTCGCTGGAGCTGTCAGGCTGCAGTGCTAACCACTGCGCCACTGTGCCGCCCCAACTCCCCCAGCCCTTTTACATCGCCCTCTATCCAGAAGCTCCTAAATCCTGGAAAATGTTGCTGCCAATCTTGTCCTTCCCTCAACCAAGTCTCTGTCATAGCAACGACATCGTAGTTCCAAGTACGAATCCAAGCTCTAAGTTCATCTGCCTTCCCTGTTATATGTCTGGCATTGAAACAAATGCAGTTCAGACCACCAGTCCCACTGTTCTCCGCAACATCACTCTGCCTGCTCTTCCTCTTAGTCGTACTGGCCTTAATTACTTGTTCCCCCACAGTTATTTCACCTGCTATCCGATTGATCTGGTTCTCACCCCCCGCCCCCCCCCCACCCCCCCCCCGGCAACACTAGTTTAAACCCTCCCAAGTGACAGTCGCGAACCTCGCAGCCAGGATATTTGTGCCCCTCCAGGTTAGATATAATCCGTCCTCCTTGTACAGGTCCCACCTGTCCCGGAAGAGTTCGTAATGATCCAGATATCTGAAAACCCCTCTCATTTACCAGCTGTTCAGCCACGTGTTTAGCTGAACTATCTGCCTATTTCTAGCCTCACTGGCACGTGTCACGGGATGTAATCCCGAGATTATAACCCTGGAGGTCCTGTCTTTTAACTTTTCACCTGACTCCCTGAACTCCCCCTGCAGGACCTCGTCACCCTTCCTGCCTATGTCGTTGGTACCGATGTGTTCGGCAACCTCTGGCTGTTCACCCTCCCCCTTCAGAATGCCCCTTGCCCGTTCAGAAACAACATTTACTCTGGCACCAGGGAGGCAACATGCCATCCTGGAGTCTCTTTCAGGTCGACAGAAGCGCCTATCTGTGCGCCAGACTATGGAGTCCCTTATAACTGTTGCTCTTCTGTGATTTGTCCCTCCCTGCTGAACAATGGAGCCAGCCGTGGCTGCTGCTGTTGTTTTCCCCTGATAAGCCATCTTCCCCCCAACAGTATCCAAAACGGTATACTTGTTAGAGAGGGGGATAGCCATAGGAGATTCCTGCACTGACTGCCTGCCCCTTCTAGCGGTCAACCATCTATCTGCCTGCACCTTGGGTGTAACGACTTCTCTAAATCTCATTTCTATGATGCTTTCCGCCACCTGCATGCTCCTAAGTGCATCCAATTTCTGCTCCAACCGATCCATGCGGTCTGTAAGGAGCTGAAACTGGGTACACTTCCTGCAGACGTAGTCGTCCAGAATGCTGGAATCATCATGGACCTCCCACATCTCACAGGTGAAGCACTAACTGACAATTGTTTAGTTTAGTTTAGAGATACAGCACTGAAACATGCCCTTCGGCCCACCGAGTCTGGGCCGACCATCAACCACCCATTTATACTAATCCAACACTAATTCCATATTCCTACCACATCCCCACCTGTCCCTATATTTCCCTACCACCTACCTATACTAGGGGCAATTTATAATGGCCAATTAACCTGTCTACCAGCAAGTCTTTAGCATGTGGGAGGAAACCGGAGCACCCGGAGAAAACCCACGCAGACACAGGGAGAACTTGCAAACTCTGCACAGGAAATACCCAGAATTGAACCCGTGTCGCTGGAGCTGTGAGGCTGCAGTGTTAACCACTGTGCCGCAGTGCCGCCCACCCATTTATAGTAAATTCATTTCAAATAAATAAATACTGCTTAAATCCTTGCTACATTAAGTTACAATTAACTATATGGTCCCTGGTGCGAGATTTCTACTACAGATATTAAATGAAAAATAAATACAGTAATCTCTCTACTTATTAATTAGTTAATAAGTGTTTAAATCAATTTTATCAATGTTTTATTTTCAAATTCAGTACAGATTCCCTACCAGCCAATCAGGTCACAGCTTTCCGTTGACGTCACTTTCAGGTTTTTTTTAGTTTTTTTCTTTCAGTTTCTTTACCAGAGGTAAGTTTTTTATATGTACAGGTCCGGAACTTCACCCTCCGAGTATTCTCCCTGGCTGTGGGCTGCGAATCCCCGAGGTAGGTTTTTTATACTTTCCGGTCCAGAACTTCACCCTCCGAGTATTCTCCCTGGCTGTGGGCCGCGAATCCCCGAGGTAGGTTTTTTATACTTACTGGTCCGGAATTCCGCCCTCCGTGTCTTCTCCCTGGATGTAGGCCATGAATCCCCGAGGTAAGTGTTTTATCAGCCAGGGCATAGAATATAAGAGCAGGGAGGTTATGATGGAGCCATATCAAACGCTAGTTAGGCCATAGCTGGAGTACTATGTACAATTCTGGGTACCACACTATAGGAAGGATGTGATTGCATTAGAGAGGGTGCAGAGGAGATTCACCAGGATGTTCCCTGGGCTGGAGCATTTTAGCTATGAAGAGAGACTGAAAAGGCTTGGGTTGTTTTCCTTGTAGCAGAGAAGGCTAAGGGGGAGGGCATGCTTGAGGTATCCAAAATTATGAGAGGCATTGATAGATTAGATAGGAAGAAACATTTTCCCTTGGCGGAGGGGTCAAGAACCAGGGGGCATAGATTTAAGTTAAGGAGCAAGATGTTGAGGGGGGATGTGAGGAAGCATTTTATCACCCCGAGGGTGGTTGGAATGTTGAACCTGGAACGCAGTGCCTGAAGAGGTGGCGGAGGCAAGAACCCTCACAACATTTAAGGAGTATTTAGATGAGCACGTGAAACGCCAAAGCATACAAGGCTGCGGGCCATTTGCAGGAATATGTAGTTATAATAGTTGGGTGCTGCATGGCCGGCGCAGACATGATGTGCCGAAGGGCCGGTTTCTGCGCTGTCTAAATCTATGACTCTAATGTATCGCCTTACACATCTGCCATGCCTATTAGGAAGACTGAAACCATTATTTTCAAACTTAACATCAGACATTTCCTAGCTCTAGATTCCATCCTCTTCTTGGCAACTGTTTGAGACTGAACAAAACTGTTCACAACCTGGTGTCAAATGTGACCCCGCAATGAGCTTCCTGCCAAATATTCACAATGTCACTGAAACTGCCTATTCCACCTCTGTGCCCTCACCCAACTTTGCCTCTCCCTCAGCTCTTCTGCTGATGGAACACTGCTGCTTGCCTGTGTAATCTGTAGACTTGACTATTCCAATACAACCTGGCTGGTCTCCTACATTCTACCCTCCATAAACTTGAGGTGATCCAAAATACTGATGCCCATGTTCTAACTCACACAAATCCTGTTCACCTCTTACTCTCTCTACTCGCTGATCTACACTGGCCCCTGGTCAGCAACACTTCAATTTTAAAACTCCTTGCGTTCTATTCAAATCCCTCATTGTCTCAACCCTCCCCATCTCTGAAAACTCCTTCAGCCCTGCAACCCTCCTAGATATCTGCCCTCATCTAATTCTGGCCTCTTGAGCATCCCTGAGTTTAATTACTCGACCATTGGTGGCCGTGCCTTCGGCTGCTAAGGCCCGAATCTCTGGAAGAGAAGAGCAGAACTTCTTCAAAGTAAGCATTCCTGGAAGAGGTGTGGCAGTGAATTAAGCACTAAAATCAAAGCAAAATACTGCGGATGCTGAAACTCTGAAAAGAGAGCGGAAAGTTCTGGAAATACTCAGCAGGTCTGGCATTATTTGTGGAACGTTAACGTTTCAGGTCTGTGACCCTTCATCAAAGCTCGTAAGTGTTAGAAGTGTAAGTCTGTCATTTAATCTCTCCTCTCCGGCCCATCACAGTCCTTGCTTCCTTGTTCTTCTTCTCCATTCCCCTCTTCCACTTGCTCAAAGTTTGCCCGTTCTAATGAAGGGTCACAGATCTGAAACGTGAACTGTGTTTCTCTCTACACAGATGTTGCCAGGCCTGCTAATTATTTCCGGCATTTTCTCTTCTCATCCCGAATCTCTGGAATTCCCTTTCTAAACCCTAAATACGGTAAGTTGCACAGTGTCCAGTTTTAGGGAGTACTGCATGTATAGAGCACTAAATGTAGTAAAGTGAATGAGTGACTGAATGTTAAGAGATCTCAGAGTTCATCTCTTTCCAAAATTTAGTTAATGCTACATTTAGCGTCTCAATTAATTTTAAGCTGAACATGTAGTTTCTTTCACAGTCTGTTTGCGACAACTGGAGAGTTAATTGATGCTCATGGAATAGAAGGGTCACTGTCAGCTTTGATTAAAATCTGAATTAATGACAGAGAACAGTGAGTTGTGGTAAAGAGTTGTTTTTCACACTGGAGGAAGGTAGACAGTGGTGTTCACCAAGGGTTGGTGTTAGGCCCACTGTTTATTTTTCTGATATGTATAAATGATAAGCATTTTGGAATACAGAGGAAAATTTCACAATTTGATGATGAAACCAAATTGAAGGTGGTGAAGACAGTGAGATTAATAACAATCGATGCAACAGGACATACATAGGCTAGCAGAATGTGCAGACAAGAGGTAGATGGAAATTAAAACAGGCAAATGTGAGGTGATCCATCGGAATAACAAGGCGAGGCAATATACAGTTTGATAGAGTGCGCAAGGACAGAGGGACATCGAGTTCATATGCATAGATCCTTGAAGGCGGCAGGACATATTGAGTTAGTTGTTAGTCAAGCATATTGGATATTCGACCTGATAAATAGACGTATTGAGTACAGAAGAAGGAAAGTTATACTCAACATTTATAAATCTCTGGTTAGGCCCCAACTGGATTACTGCATCCAGTTCTGTTCACCACATTTTAGGAAGGATGTGAGGGTCTTTGACAGGTCGTAGAGAAGATTTACCATAATGTTTCCAGGGATGGAGCATTTTAGCTACAAGTTTAGCCTGGAAAAGCTGGGATTGTTTTCCTTGGAGTAAATGAGATTGAGGTGAGATTTGATAGAGGTATACAAGATGATGACATGTTTGGATCAGGTAGACAGGAAAAGATTAGCTAATGGTAGAAGGACTAGAGTTAAGGTTGTGTGAAAGAGATGCAGGGGGATGTGAAGAACAACTTCTTTACACAGCGAGTGGGAATGGGCTGGAAATCGCTGCCTACGAGGATGGTGGAAGCAGAGATGGTGAATGATTGCAAGTGGATATTGAATGAACACTTGAGAGAAATAAGCTTGGAGGAATATGGAGACAGAGCTGGGGAATGAGAATGACTGTATTTATCCACAAAATGATGGAAGAGACTCGTTGGTTTGAATGGCGACATTCTGTGCTAAAATGACTAGAACACTACAACTCTATGACGGGGAATACAATTACTACTCCTTTGCTATGCTGGGAAAGCTTATTATGGACTGGGCAGTAGCACCCGGTTGAATCCCGTGATGTAAGTGAAATGATGACCCAGAACAAATGGTTAACAAATGTCCTTGACAATCAGAGTAAATCGGTTCAGCCTCACGCATAATTCTGGAATCATTCACTATAGGGAGTAGTTTCTCTGGTTTTCTCTAAATAGGACAGAAGCCAGGCTTTTCTCTGTGTCCCCCACCTCCATGTTGAAAGCCTTGTCACGTTTAGGTGACATAAGACACGTTACCTGGGCAACAGCTTTCTTCGATTGTGTTACTGCTTCTGTGTTCTCTTCAGTCCAACCGGTTTAAAACTGGTCATCATCACCATTAGGCAGTTCATGTATAGGAGTTGCACTCTCTGCAAATCGAGAGATGAGGGTCCGTTGGTACCCGACCAGCCTGAGGACAGGACAGAGGGCAGTCTTTGAGGTGGGCAGGGATAGGCACTGGATGGTCTCGACCTGATGTTGTTCTGGGCTGATGCTGGATGATCCAGTCTGGACATCTGGAAATGTGACACGATCCTGAATCAGCTGGGCCTTACGTGGATGGTCTTTTATTGCAGATCCCAAAGTATCTGCAGCAGTTCCTTTAAAAGGGTTAACTGTGCTGACATGGTGTGTGGTGATGAGGAGGAGATCCTCGAAATATTGCAGCAGGCAGAAAGGCTGCAAAATGTTATCATAGGGGTTACTGTGGGACCCCTACTGACAGACAAATCCAGGCGTATCTCTGGCCTTAGAAGTGAATGTGAATTTAAATTGTTTCTCCAGTTTTACTGGGATACTCCAATAAACATGAAAGATATCCAGTTTGGGGAAGACAGTCCTGCCTCTGGGAATCAGGGAGAGTAGGGTGAGTGTCGCTCAGACAACCGGGTTCACTCAGAGGTGACTGAGTTGTATTTGTGGCGGGCAATAGTCACTCACCAGCGGCCATCCGGTTTTCTAACTGGCTAAAGCAGGGAGTTAGTCGTGAATGTTCCTTTGTCACTGACGATCATGAGCCATTTGTCTGGGTACCTGGCACACTGTGGTAATTGACCAAGCTGTGTTACTAATCTGCAAGACCTCTATTGCTACCTCAATCCTCTCAAAACGCTTCTCGACAGGGTCTGGACCCGTCTCAGAGGATAAGAGGAAGCAGTGTTACTGTCAGACTGATCAATGTCCCTACTGCAGCAGTCACAGGCAGAGTGGCCCAGCCTCGGTGTTCGTAGGAATCACTGTTACTGTTAGCCTCACTAATGCAGCAATTTCTTCTGTCAGAGGTAGCAACTGAAGCAATGCATTGTGGGACTCTTACTTCAGCATGGGGGTTCTTGACCTGATCTCTGGATGGATCATTAAAGTTGAATCAAAGCCAATAGAGATTTACTTCAAAGTTATGTTTGGCTTTGATGCTAACTTGTAAATTTAAAGAAGCTTCACATTCACAAACAAAATGCAGTCATGGTGTCCAGCATGGTTACCATATTAAAAAAAAATAATTCAGCTGTCTTAGGTGGTCCAATGTGATTTGCAAAGCTGCAACAGAGCGACACAAACTTGCATTTATTGATGACGTCAGAGTTTGCCTTTCTTTTTAAGGACAAGAAACTAGAAATTCTCTAAGCAACATTTGTAAGCCGTCAGGAATTTAGGAGACTTAGATTTTTTACTTGTCCTGTGGTTTAAAATGCGTATGTGACCAGGAAGGGAAGCTGCTACTGTTCGTGCTGATAACAATCCTAAGGCATGTGTAACATCCACAAGGGGTGATGAAATTACCGAAGGAAATGTAAACACATGCTGACCATCAAGGTAGTCTCTCATGCCATAGTCTGAACAAAGAATTAGACATCACATTGGACAATTGTAGCTTTAGGTGGAATTTGATGAGACAGTGTGTGATCTTGTCAAAGAAACATTCGGCCCACCTTGGAAAGAAAGGTATAAAAATTATTGCAAACAGATTTAGTGTTTTAGTCAGGTAACGTTCTCAGCTACTGAAGAGAATGATCAGCAGAGAGGTGTCCACTCACTGAGTAATCATTTATGTCTGACTCCTTGTAACGTATGTGTGACTAATGTGCATATTGAGAACAGGTGTAATGTAACTAGGTGTTTTGCATTGTTGTTAACGAATGGTATTCCTACCGAACTCAGTAAATCCATTAGTGTTTAATTTTAGCTTTGAGTATTGTCTTATTATTTCTTGTAATTCTCGTGTTCGAATAATAGAATAATCAATCAAGTATAAAATATTACTACATCTAACGAACAGTTGCTTAGATATGTGACTCCACGAGACTCCACATTATCAGGTCCAGGAATATCTACAGAAATACCTCTGATCAGCGTTATGTCCCTGAATAAATAACAGCCCTTGTGAAAAAACTTAATCTCACTGACTGTGTTGTTCTCTGTTTGTGTGAGCTCTCACTGGCTGCTGAATCATTCGTAATAATGAGAGAGATTCCTTTGTTAAAAAACACCCACTTTTGCTGCACCTTTTTGTAATTCTATGACACTATTCCAATGACCATTTCTTACAACATTCCGTAGAATGTAGAAGAATCAGAGGTGATCTAATTTAAACATATGAAATTCTTGATAAGATAGATGCTGGGTGGTGAGTAGGGGCGGCATATTTCCCTTGGCTATTGAATATAGAACAGTCGTAACAGTCTCAGGATAAGGGGCTAGTCATTAAGGATGAGATGAGGACAGGTTTCTTCACTCGAGGGTGGTGAATCTTTGGAATTCTCCATCCCAGCGAGCTGTGGATGCTCATTCGCTGAATATATTCAAAACAAAAATTGATAGATTTGTGGGTACTAAGGGAATTAAGGAATATCGGAGAGTGTGGGAAGGTAGAGTCGAGGTACAGGATTTGCCATGAGTTTGCTGAACGGCAGAGCAGGCTCTAAGGGTTGAATGGCCTATTCTTGCTCCCATTTATAATCTTCATAGCTTCTTAGAGAAGGGGAAAGAGGGAGAGAACGGGAAAAAGAGAGAGACTGTGTAGCAGAGAGTGAGACAAATGTAGGAGTGAAGGTGAGAGAGAGAAAGGGAGAGTGAGAGGTCAGACAGAGAAAATAAAATTTGATATATAGAGAGCGACAGGGATGCAAATAAATAGGAATATACAGATAGAGAAGGTGATGCAGAGAGAGAGAGATTCGGAGAAAAAAGACATTGAGAGGGAAAGAGATGATGAGAGCTGGGTGAAGAACAGATACGTGGCCGTAGCAGAAAGCAAAGAGTGGGAAGAGTATTGTCTGACGAAATGGAAGAGGAAGAGAGAGTTAGAAAGGCAGAGAGAGGGAGAGAGAGAGAGAATGGTATACAGAGATGGAGAGACAGACCGGGATGAAGGGACAGAGAAACAAAGATAGAAATAATGAGACACAGAGAGGGACAGGGAACGTGACAGAATGAGATACAGGAAGACATTGAAACGGAAAGGTCCAGCAATAGTCAGTGATATGGATATACAGAGATATATAATGAGTGGGAAAACGAGAGGGAGAATTTCGAGAGTCAGAGTGGGAGAGGATATGAAAGAGAGATGCAGCACGAGGAACTGTCAGAGGAAGAGAGGAAGAGAGACAGAAGGAGAAAGAGATGGGAAATTTCGGCATACAGAAAATGGAGAGAGCAAGAAAAAAGAAGGGGAAGACGGAAATGAAGAGAGAGAAGTGGAGTTAGGCAATGTGACAGAAATTGGCAGTGAAAGAGAGATACGGATGGAAAAGGAGTAAGGTAGAGATTTACACAGAGAGAAATATAGACAGACAGGAAGAGAGAGACAGCTCAGCTCATCTGCTGCTGAAACCCTCATCCATGCATTTGTTACCTCGAGACTTGTCTATTCTAACACACTCCTGGCTGGTCTCCCATCTTCTACTCTCTGTAACCTTGTGGTCATCCAAAACTCTTCTGTCATCGTCTAATTGGCACCAAATTCTGTTCACCAACATCCCTGTGTTCACTAACCTGCATTGGCTCTTGGTCCAGTAACACCTGAATTTTAATATTCTCACTCGTGTGATCAATTCTTTCCATGGCCTTGCCCTTCTGATTATCCCAATCCCCTGTCCATTTCCAATATTCCTGAAACTTGTTCATCTTGAAGTATTTTTTCTAATTCCCTTTTAAAAGTGAATTTCTTTCCCTTTGTATCTCTCCCTAACCACACATTTTATCTCTCCAGCTCCACTGGTGCTGTGGAAGCTTGGATCCATAGAACGGTGTGAGCTACACTGTCCAACACTATTACACTGAGCTACCGGTCACATCCAACACATTGTACAGGACACACAGGCTTGCCGGGGTGATAGCGTGGGTGTAACGTATGTGTATCTGCAGCATGAGGAGGAGTCTGAATAAAGTGTCTATCAGTCATTCCGGCAACTTTCATGCACGTCTTTAAAACTTGGTCTATGCATGTCCACTGACCGCCCGTGCTGGTCCGTCTCAACTGAACATATATTCAGCAGCACCAGGATCCCTCTCTAGTGTTATTTGAAAGGACCAGGCATCCAACTTACAGGTAAGGGGCATTTAACTTACTTATGTTGCCGCAAATTGAGTAGATGTGCTGTGGATGGTTTACTGGAGGTTGTGTTGTGAACTGCTGAAGTCATTCGGGAAGGTCCGAGGATTTTCTGACCCAAGTTTCGACGAGGTATGAGGACTGTAGTTACAGTGTCTCTGGGTCTGTAACATGACCAACAAATGGAGCCGAGAGTGCAGAGATGTAAAGCTCTGTAAAAAGGGAAGAGGAGGAGGCTCTGCCCTACCCACTCCGGGGTTTCCTACCTATACCTAACCCAGGAGCAGTGCATGAAGTGTCTATGATTCAATAAAGAGGTTGTCACAGAGCCGTGTCACCGCCTGCAACAAGACATGGAGACTCACACCAAGGTGAGGCCGAGCTGTCAGTGGCCGTTTATTGCACAGATTCATTGAACGTCTGTGTGTCCAGCACTTTCCAGGCAGGAGCTAGTGAAGTATCCATTATCTCTCCCTATCCTGTCCATTGATACATCTGCTGGGTCACAGTGGCCATCTGTGCTGGGTGAGGTGAATCTTTCATTTTCTCCCTCAGCAGTGAGAAGCAGGATGAGAAGTCCCGTGGCTTTGTCAGAACAGTGGGATTCCTGATGGTGTAGGTGGTCTGCGAGGCCCACATGTCAACGGGGAGAGGTACAGGAACTGAAGGAACTTTCATTCCATTAATGTACAGTTGGTGTGTGACCATCATGTTGGTGAATGTTCACTATCCTGGCAGCAGTCATGATACTTTCATCCTGAAGCAGTCAGCTGTTCCCAAACAATTCAGACATCCATGCAAAACAAAGATGTGACTCCACGGAGACAAAGGATAACCCCTCTGGGCATAATTCATGTTTCTGCACCCCGACACCACCTCCCACGCCAACCAACCACACACAATTAACATGTGTAAAACGTGAACAAAGGAACCACCAGGAATATCGTGGAACAGACGCTTGGTGTGATGTATCAATGCTTCCGATGTCTGAACCTCTCGGGGGGATCCTTCCAGTACACACTGGAGCAGGATTCCAACTTCATGGTGTTCTGCTGCACCCTTCATATCATTATCATCTTGAGGACACAAGCTTTGCCACCTGGGGTCCAGAGGTCACCTCAGGGGGAGGAGGAGGCAGGGAGGATATTTCCTGGATGCCTTCGACCCAGACAGGTTGTCGGAGAGAGATCTGCTAAGATTACCTTTCCCATAGGACAGCTTCCCTTTCCTACCATGGATCCCCAGTTCTCCACCATTACACACATCTGAAACGCCCCATCACAGCGTCCCCTTGGTCACCATCCTGCAAATAGAACCACAAACAAAAAGCTTTTCATTAAAATATTTATCCAATAACACATCCCATTGTACAAACAAATATGGACGATTCATTCTTTTCTATCCCATTAGGGCCTGTCATGTGGGTTCCCTCGATTTGCCTAAAGCTCCTACACAGTGCTTTCCCGGTGGCTGCAGCATGGCTGGTGGAAGGCTGCTGACTTTCACTGGGGGAAACTGAAGAATACCTTGAGGATTCTGTTTAATGTTAGCTGCCAGTCTCTTTTTGTACTCTCTCTTTGATTCGCTTATTTGCTTTTTCAGTTCTCCTCTAAGCCTCTACATTCAGCCTGGTTCTCCTTGTATTATCTAACTGACATCTGCCATAAGCACACTTTTTCTTCTTCATCTTCAACTCTATCTATTTGGTCATCCATTGAGCTGTGGATTTGTTTGTTTACCCTACCTTTCCCCTTCGGGAGAATACGCCTTGACTGTGTGCGAACTATCCCTTCTTTGAAGGAAGCCCATTACTCAGCTATTGTTATTCCTGTTAAAGTTTGACTCCTATTTATCCCATCCACCTCCCCGCCCCCCACCCGCCCTTCCCGCCTCCTCCCCACCACCACCAGCACTATTTTTACGCGGTTGAAGTTGGTTTTATCCCAGTTAATTGCTCTTTCTCTGGATTGATATTTGTCCTCTCCCAAAGCCAACCTAAACCTTATGATACAATGGTCACTGTCCCCAAAATGCTCTCCTACTGATATTTGATTGACTTGGCCCAGCTCATTTTCGAGAACCAGGTCTAACAGTGCCTCTTTTCTCGTTCGACAAGAACATACTGCTGTGGAAAATGTTCCTGCCCTCACGCCCCGCCCTTTACATTACTATTACTCCAGTTCAAATTTGGATAATGAATATCCCTCATTGTAACTACTGTATAATTCTTGCATCGTTCAGTAATGTCCTTGCAAATTTGTTCCTCCACGGCCTTCTCATGAGCTGGTGCTCAATAGACGACCGATAAATATAACAGCACATTTTTTGTTCCTCAACTCCAGCCAAATAGATTCTGTCCTTGGAAAACCTATCACCGTCGCTCTCCCCCCATCCCCGGAACGTTCTCTCTCTCCAGAACTATAATGTGCTCTTCAATCAATACCGCCACCCCTACCCATTTTCTTCCTTTCCTAACGTTCCTGAACACCTTGTATCCAGGAATATTTAACGTCCAGTCCTGTATTCCTTTGAGCCAGGTCTCAGTTACAGTAGCAGCATCATAATTCCTTCTGGCAATCTGCACCTTTAGCTCATCAGTCTTATTAACTACACTCCGTGCATTCACATACAGGCACATTTACCCTGACTTAAACTTTATTACAATCTCCCTTAACCCGACCATACATAATACATTTCTAAACCTTACTATTGTGCTATCCATCTCTCTCAGTATGCTGTTCCATTTAAGATTCCTCTCTGATGTTTACTCCTGGTTCCAACACCCCTACCAATTTAGTTTAAACCGTCCCCACCAGCACCGATAAATCACCCCGCAAAGTTGATCAGGTGCAATCCGTCCGGTCTGTACAGATCCCACGTTCTCCAGAACTGGTCCCAGTGTTCAGGAATCTAAACCTCCTCAGTTTAGCTGCATCTTTTTCAGCCACACATACATCCACACTATCCTCATATTTATATACTCACTCGCAAGGGGTACTGTAAGCAATCTGGAAATTGCTGCTTTTGAGGTCCTTCACGAGCTTCTTCCCCAGCTCCCTGAAATATGTCTGCAGGACCACTTCCCTCTTTCTGCCTATCTCATTCATATCGTTGTAGACCACGACGGCTCACCCTCCACCTTCAGGATGCTCTGCCGATGCTCAGTGATATGCTTGACCATAACACCAGGGAGGTAGCACACCATACAGGATGCATGTCTGCACCCTCGGAAATGCCTGTCTGTTCCAGTGAGTATCAAATCTCCAAACACTAACAACATCCCAGTCTTCCCTGTACCATCAGTACAGCTGAGACAGCCCTGGTAGCGTGGCCTTGTCTCTGGCTGCAGTCCCCAGTTGAACCATCAATTTTCTTTGCATTGAATACAATTTGGAGAGTGATATGCACTCAGGGGTCTCCTCTGATACTTACCTGATTCTTCCTGACTGACTGTTGATCAGCCATTCCCTCTCACCTGCATACTCTTAAGCTGCTGGGTAACCTCGTCTATACACATGCTATCCACCAATCACTCAACCTCACGCATACACCACGGTGACATCAATGGTCCCACCATCGGCAGCTTGTACATCCTCCTAGACAGCAGGATGATGGGGATGTGGGCATTAGGAAGGGACATAAGGCAGGAAGATAGCATCATACTGAATGTTCTCGGTGATGCCGGATGCGGCGGGCTCTGTATCAGCCGATCCCATGATGTGGAGAACCTTCTACCTCCTCAGGCTCAAGGGATGAAGGTGTGCCTGGCATGCGCCAGCTCACTGCTGCTCCCTGCGATTATGGACCACCGTGTCCTATAAGAGATAATGCAGAATGTCAGTGATTGTGTTGCACTGTGTTTAGGTGATGTGTCTGCCATAGCTGAATAGTTGGAATTATGTGGAGGCAGTGAGGAGTGGGTGTGAGGCTGATATCAGTGGAAGGTGTGTGAGGATGAGGTGGCGTATGTGAATGTTAGGTGTGCGCCCTGAGTGTTGATTAGATTAGAGATACAACACTGAAACAGGCCCTTCGGCCCACCGGGTCTGTGCCGAACATCAACTGCTGATGGGTGAGTGACGGGTGTGTGGTAGATTGAGCAGTGTGAGAGGTTGACGGTGAAGGGGGTAGGAGATACTATGTGGAGATGAATTCACTGACATGGACCACGCATGTGAGCTCATTCAACTTCTTCTGGCACTGCTGCCAGGTCCTCCGGGCCAGACTTCTTGCATTGACCTCCCTGGCCACCTGCTCTCATTCCCTTCGGAGGGCGTTCCTTGAGGGTCTCCACCCCACTCCACGGAAACATGGTCTCTCTCCTCCTGTCACGCTCCATGACTAAGGCCTCCAGAGCCACAGAGCCCTCTTTCTGTCCTAGTGTTCCATTTACCTTGTCTCCAATTGTGGCAGTCACAGTCCGCAGCAGCAGCCTCCTGTGATTCAGTGCAGCTTGCCTTTAACAGGGACAGACTGCCTTTAAGAGCTGAATCCTAGCTGAAACACATGCCAGTTTCAAACGCAATTAGGCCCCTGTTAAGCCTGCAGACAGACATCAGTGCGGGTCACCCTGGGAGGAACGTCGAATTCATGGAAATGAGGAGGCAGCAGGTGGTTTGTGTGTCACCTACCTCAACAGGAACGGCCACTGCATGACCCCTCTGACCAATAAGCGATGCAAACCTGATTTTCCCGCTCTTTCTATTCCGATTTCCGTCTTTCACTCCCTCTTTCTCTCTATCTCTCTCTTCACTCTCTGTCTCTTGATCGTAGAATCAGAGATTGATGCAGTAGAGAAGGTGGCTATTCGGCCCATTGTGTCAGTGCTGTCTCTTTGAAAGAACTACCTAATTAGTTCCTCTCCCCTCCTCGAAAGAACTACCTAATTAGTTCCTCTCCCCTCCTCTTTCTCCAGACTCCTATTTATTTATTTGTTTCCTTTACAAGTGTTTATTATGTCCCCTTTTGAAAGATATTAGTGAATCTGCTTTCACCATGTTTTCTGACATTAAATTCCAGATCCCAACAGCTCGCTGTGTAGGAAAATTCTCCTCAATTGGTCTCTGCCTCTGTGTCTTCTTAATACTAACCATTCTGACACTGGAATCAGTTTCACATTAATGACGCTTTCAAAACCCTTCATGATTTTGATTTCTATATTACATCCATCATTACTGTTTACTGCTCTATAGAAAACAATCCTAGCTTTTCCAATCCTCCATGTAACTGAATTCCCAGATCACTGGTACTATATGATGAAAATTCTGCTGTTCCATGTGCCATGTACTGGGATGTGCTGTAGTGTTGTATGTACATTTAGCATAACTTCCTAGCTTTTGTTTTCTATGCCTCTATTTATAAAGCCCAGGATCTCATAAGCGTTGTTAACTGCTTTGTTAACCTGTCTTGTGACCTTCAACGATTTGCACCTGAACTCCCCAGGTCTCTCTGTGCTTGCACTCGCTTTACTGTTGCAACAGGTAGCTTGTGTTGTCGCTCCACATACATCCTTCTAAAATGTGTTATCTCACGCATCTGCTATGACAATTGAAATTTCAGAAGATTAAAGGCATTGTATTCAGTTGCACTCCAAACTCCATTTCCTCGCTAACGACGTCATACTCTCCATGGCAACTGAGTGAGGCTAAACAAGACTGTTCACACCTTGGTGCCATATTTGACACCGAGACGAGCTTCTGACCACAGAGACGAACCTTCATTAAAACAGCCTATCTCCACCCAGAAAATCATAGAAAAATCATAGAAAATCATAGAACGATTACAATACAGAAAGAGGCCACTGTGTCTCTGCCAGCCAAAACAAACGAGACCCTCCCAGCTGAATCCAACCTTCCAGCATTTGGTCCGTAGCCTGCAGATTACAGAACCTGAGGTCCATCGTGACACCTTTAAAATGCGATGAGCGGTTCAGCCCAAACTATCCTTTCAGGCATTGAGTTCCAGACCCCTATCACACTCTAGGTGAAACTGTTTTCCTCATATCCCCTCTAATCTTTCTACTTGTCACTTTAAATCCATGGCCCCTCATCACTGACCTCTCTCGTAAGGTGAATAGACCCTTCACCTCCAATCTATCCAGCCCCTCTATTTTTTTCTTTATATTTCAATCAGATCTCCCCTCAGCCATCCCTGTTCCAAGGAAAACAACACCAACCTGTTTAATCTTTCCTCGCACCTGCATGTTTTCCAATCCTGGTGACATCTGCATAAATCTCCTCTGTACCCACTCTTGTGCAATTACATCCTTTCTGTACTAATGTGACCAGAAATATGCACAATACTCAATTTTTGGTCTAACTAATGGTTTATACCATTCCAGCCTAACCTCCCTGCTCTTAAATTCTCTACCTCATGTAATGAAGGAAAGGGTTTCATGTGCCTTCTTAACCATCTTATCGACCTGTCATGCTAGCTTCAGGGACCTGTGGACATTCACCCCAATCTCCCTCATTTCCTCTACACTTCTCAGTATTTTCCCATAATTCGTGCATTCCTTTGCCTTGTTTGAACTCCCCAGCTGCATCACCTCACACTTCTCCAAGTTGAATTCCATTTGCCACTTTCCTGCCCATCTGAACAGACCATCAATATCTTCCTGCAGCCTATCGCTATCCTCCTCACCATCTATCACACGGTCAATCTGTGTGTTGCATGTAAACTTCTTGATCATGCCCTTTCATTTACGTCCAAATCGTTAATCTACACCACAAACAGCAGGGGACCCAGTACTGAGCCCTGAAGAAAGCCACTGGAATGAACCCTCCAGTCGCAAAAACACCCATCAACAATTAAACTTTGTTTCCTGCCATTTAGCCAATTTTGTATCCACCTTGTTACTTTTCCCTGGATCCAATAGGATTTTATTTTTTTAACCAGTTTGCCATGTGGACCCTTGCCAACGGCCTTGCTAAAATCCATGTGGACCACATGAACTGCATGCCCCATTTATCTTCCTTGTTACTCTTCAAAAAAAACCCATGCAAATTAGTCAGACAGTCCTTTAACAAATCCATGCTGACTATCCTTGATAATCTGTGCCTTTCTGAGTGGCAGTTTATCTTGTCTCTCAGAATGGATTCCAATAATTTTTCCACTACTGAGGTTAGACTGACAAGCCTGTAATTATTCGGTCAATCCCTCGGTCCCTTTTTAAACATAGGTACAACCTAAGCAGTTCTCCAATCCTCTGGCACCACTTCTGCATCTAGTGTGGACTGGAAAATAGTGGTCGGGTTCTCTGCTATTTCCTCTGCTGCTTCTTTTAGCAACCTTGGGTACATTTCATCCGTCCCTGGTGATTTATCAACTTTCAAGGATGCTAATCCCATTAATACTTCCTCTCTCCCTATGTTTATGGCATCCAATACTTCACACTCTTTGTCCTTAACTGTAATTTCTTCATGGTCTCCCTCTTCTGTGAGGACAGTCGCAAAGGATTCATTAAGAACCATACCAATATCATCCTCCCCGACACAAAGGTTACCGTTTTGGACTATCATGGGTCCTATTCTCCCCTTAAATATGTTCTCACTCTTAACGTACTGAAAAAAAATTGCATTCACCTTGATTTTTCTTCCCAATATTCTTACATGATCTCTGTTTGCTTTCCTAACTTCCTTTTTAATTTCACCCCATCACTTCCTATACTCTTGGTTTTCTGCAGTATTGAGTTCTCAGTGTCGGACATAAGCTTTCCTCTTCTGCCTTATCTTACCCTGCAGGCTCCTTGACATCCACGGGCTGCAGATTTGGCCGTTTCACCCTGTTTTCTTTGTGGAAACATGTTTAGTCTGAACCGCTTGAATCTCCCCTTTGAATGCCTCCCACTGCCCTGAGACTGATTTACCTTCAAGTAGCTGTTTCCAGTCCACTTTCGCTAAATCGCTCCTCAGTTTAGTAATATTGGACTTGCCCCAATTGTAAAGTATAATGCCTGTTCTATCACTGTCCTTTTGCATTATTGTGTTAAATCTGACTGAATTATGATCAGACCCACCAAAATGCTCTCCCACTGCCACTCCTTGCACCGAGGCATCTTCATAGCCGTAAGCCAGGTCCAAAACTGCACCCTATTGTTGAACTTTCTGCATTCTGGCCAAAACAGTTCTGAATAAAGGCCAAAGAAGTTCTCCATAACATCGCCTGACTTCACCCCTGTCTCTCGCTGCTCCTCTGCTCAAAACACTCATTCATTGTTTCATTACTTCCAGACTTGACCATTACAATGCCCTCCTGTTGATCTCACACACTCTACTGTCTGTAAACTTCAGGTCATCCAAAATTCTGCTACTGATGTGTTAACTCATAGTAACCCCCGTTCACCTTCCACTCCTCTGTTCGCTGTACTACATTGCCTGTCGTTTAAGAAGTGTCTTGATTTTAAAATTCTCATACTTGTTTTCCAATTCCTCCATTTCAGCACACCCTGGGCTAGAAGGTTACTGGCCCTCGTTAGTTGAGGTCGGACGGGGAGCCTACAGAATCGCGCTGGGTGCTGGGGGCAGAGGGACAAAGAACAAAGAACAAAGAAAATTACAGCACAGGAACAGGCCCTTCGGCCCTCCAAGCCTGCGCCGATCCAGATCCTCGATCTAAACATGTCGCCTATTTTCGAAGAGTCTGTATCTCTTTGCGTCCTGCCCATTCATGTCTCTGTCCAGATACATCTTAAAAGACGCTATCGTGCCCACGTCTACCACCTCCGCTGGCAAAGCATTCCAGGCACCCACCACCCTCGGTGTAAAGAACTTTCCACGCATATCTCCCCTAAACTTTTCCCCTCTCACTTTGAACTCGTGACCCCTAATAATTGAATCCCCCACTCTGGGAAAAAGCTTCTTGCTATCCACCCTGTCTTTCCCGCTCATGATTTTGTACACCTCAATCAGGTCCCCCCTCAACCTCCGTCTTTCTAATGAAAATAATCCTAATCTACTCAACCTCTCTTCATAGCTAGCGCCCTCCATAACAGGCAACATCCTGGTGAACCTCCTCTGCACCCTCTCCAAAGCATCCACATCCTTTTGGTAATGTGGCGACCAGAACTGCACGCAGTATTCCAAATGTGGCCGAACCAAAGTCTTATACAACTGCAACATGACCTGCCAACCGTTGTACTCAATACCCCGTCCGATGAAGGAAAGCATGCCGTCTGCCTTCTTGACCACTCTATTGACCTGCGTTGCCACCTTCAGGGAACAATGGACCTGAACACCCTAATCTCTCTGTACATCAATTTTCCCAGGACTTTTCCATTTACTGTTCACTCTTGAATTGGATCTTCCAAAATGCATCACCTCGGATTTGCCCTGATTGAACTCCATCTGCCATTTCTCTTCCCAACTCTCCAATCTATCTATATTCTGCTGTATTATCTGACAGTCCCCTTCACTATCTGCTACTCCACCAATCTTAGTGTCGTCTGAAAACTTGCTAATCAGACCACCTATACCTTCCTCCAAATCATTTATGTATATCACAAACAACAGTGGTCCCAGCACGGATCCCTGTGGAACACCACTGGTCACACGTCTCCATTTTGAGAAACTCCCTTCTACTGCTACTCTCTGTCTCCTGTTGCCCAGCCAGTTCTTTATCCATCTAGCTAGTACACCTTGGACCCCATGTACCTTCACTTTCTCCATCAGCCTACCATGAGGAACCTTATCAAACGCCTTAGTGAAGTCCATGTACATGACATCGACATCCCCTCCCTCATCAATCAACTTTGTCACTTCCTCAAAGAATTCTATTAAGTTGTTAAGACATGACCTTCCCTGCACAAAGCCATGTTGCCTATCACTGAGAAGTCCATTTTGTTCCAAATGGGAATAGATCCTATCCCTCAGTATCTTCTCCAGCAGCTTCCCTACCACTGACGTCAAGCTCACCGGTCTATAATTACCTGAATTATCCCTGCTACCCTTCTTAAACAAGGGGACAACATTAGCAATTCTCCAGTCCTCCGGGACCTCACCCGTGTTTAAGGATGTTGCAAAGATATCTGTTAAGGCCCCAGCTATTTCCTCTCTCGCTTCCCACAGTAACCTGGGATAGATCCCATCATGGCCTGGGGACTTGTCCACCTTAATGCCTTTTAGAATACCCAACACTTCCTCCCTCCTTATGCCGACTTGACCTCGAGTAATCAAACATCTGTCCCTAACCTCAACATCCGTCATGTCCCTCTCCTCGGTGAATACCGATGCAACATACTCGTTTAGAATCTCACCCATTTTCTCTGACTCCATGCATAACTTTCCTCCTTTGTCCTTGAGTGGGCCAATCCTTTCTCTAGTTACCCTCTTGCTCCTTATATATGAATAAAAGTCTTTGAGATTTACCTTATCCCTGTTTGCTAAAGATATTTCATGACCCTTTTTAGCCCTCTTAATTCCTCGTTTCGGATTGCGCCTACAATCCGGATATACTTTCAAACCTTCGTCTTTCTTCAGCCGCCTAGACCTTATGTATGCTTCCTTTTTTCTCTTAGCGGGTCTCACAATTTCACCTGTCATCCATGGTTCCCTAATCTTGCCATTTCTATCCTTCATTTTAACAGGAACATGACTCTCCTGCACGCTAATCAACCTCTCTTTAAAAGCCTCCCACATATCACATGTGGATTTACCTTCAAACAGCTGCTCCCAATCTACATTCCCCGCTCCTGCCGAATTTTGGTATAGTTGGCCTTCAAACCAATTTAGCACTCTTCCTTGAGGACCACTCTCGTCTTTGTCCATGAGTATTCTAAAACTTACGGAATTGTGGTCACTATTCCCAAAGTAGTCCCCTACTGAAACTTCAACCACCTGGCCGGGCTCATTCCCCAACACCAGGTCCAGTATGGCCCCTTCCCGAGTTGGTCTATTAACATACTGCTCTAGAAGACCCTCCTGGATGCTCCTGACAAATTCAGCTCCATCTAGACCTCTAACACTAAGTGAATCCCAGTCAATGTTGGGAAAATTAAAATCTCCTATTACCACCACCCTGTAGCTCCTACATCTTCCCATAATCCGTTTACATATTTGTCCCTCTATCTCACGCTCACTGTTGGGAGGCCTGTAGTACAGCCGCAACATTGTTACCGCACCCTTCCTATTTCTGAGTTCTGCCCATATTGCCTGACAGTTCGAGTCCTCCACAGTGCCTTCCGTCAGCACAGCTGTGATATCCTCTTTGACCAGTACTGCAACTCCTGCACCCCTTTTAACTCCCTCTGTATCCCGCCTGAAGCATCGGTATCCTGGGATATTTAGTTGCCAATCATGCCCTTCCCTCAACCAAGTCTCAGTAATAGCAATAACATCATGCTCCCAGGTACTAATCCAAGCCCGAAGTTCATCTGCCTTACCTACTAAACTTCTTGCATTAAAACAAATGCACCTCAGACCACCAGTCCCTTTGCTTTCATCGTCTGCTCCCTGCCTACGCTTTCCCTTAGTCACGCTGACTTCATTATCTAGTTCCTTACAGGCTTTAGTTACTACCTGCTTACTGTCCACTGACCTCATTTGGTTCCCATCCCCCTGCCACATTATTTTAAACCCTCCCCAACAGCGTTAGCAAAAGCACCCCCAAGGACATTGGTTCCAGTCCGGCCCAGGTGTAGACCTTCCAATTTGTAATAGTCCCACCTCCCCCAGAACCGGTCCCAATGTCCCAAAAATCTGAACCCCTCCCTCCTGCACCATCTCTCTAGCCACGCATTCATCCTGACTATTCTTTCATTTCTGCTCTGACTATCACGTGGCACTGGTAGCAATCCAGAGATTACTACCTCTGAGGTCCTACTTTTTAACTTGGCTCCCAACTCCCTGAATTCTGCTTGTTGGACCTCATCCCGTTTTTTACCTATGTCATTGGTGCCTATGTGCACAACGACAACTGTCTGTTCACTCTCCCCCTTCAGAATGTTCTGCAGCCGATCAGAGACATCCCTGACCCGTGCACCTGGGAGGCAACATTCCATTCGGGAGTCTCGGTTTCGACCACATAACCGCCTATCTGCTCCCCTTACAATCGAATCCCCTGTGACTATGGGCTTGGCATCACCCCATCGCCAAGTGATCTTGCCCAGACAGGCATTGATTGACAGTGTTTATTGCCACTCTGAGGCCAATTGAGGCTCTTAAGTGATCAGGGATTTAACCACTAGAATTTAAATCCCACATGGATTTAACCCATCTAGGGCCCCGACCAGCAAACAATGAACTTCCCAGGATACTGCACCCTCTGGGCTTCATGACCACCCCTCCAATGCCCCTCGCCAGGGCCTTCCAGACTGGCCCCGCAATGATCAGACCCCAGGTACTGAGCCAGATAGAAATGGAAACACGCACACAAACACAGAACGATAGACAGACAGAGACACACATGCACACACAAACACATACCGACCTATCAGAGCCCAGGCACTGAACCAGATAGATATGCAAATGCATACACACAAACATAGACATACATGCAGACACATACCACCAAGACACTGTGGCGCAGTAGTTAGCACTGCAGCCTCAAGGTCCAGGGACCCGGGTTGGAATTTGGGTGCTGCCTGTGTAGAGTTTGCAAGTTCTCCCTGTGACTACGTGGGTTTTCACCGGGTGCTCTGGTTTCCTCCCACAGCCAAAAACATGCAGGTTGATAGGTAAATTGGTCATTGCAAATTGTCACTAGTGTTGGTAGGTGATAGAGATTGCTGCAGGGTTAGTAGAAATGGGTGGTTGCTGGTCGGCACGGACACGGTGGGCCGGAGGGCCTGTATCCCTAAATGCGCACACACACATATCGATCACAGATGGACAGATATACAGACACAGGACACACCCAGAACACTGAGCCGGCAGGCACTAGGGCACACACACAGATCACAATCCAAGCAGTGTGCCAGTGACACACACATGAACGCAGATCACACCACAGACACTGAACCAGTCAAATTCGCACACATTGAGATACACACACACACAGCACAACACAGGCCCTGAAACTCACAAGCACAACGCAGGTTTGAGACACAGGAAATCACACGTACACACACACCAGACAACACAGTGGACGCCCTGGGACGTAGGTCTGCCACAAACACCGGCACACATACCTACACACACAGCAGAGCTCATGACCTGAGCCACAAGCATCGACTCGAAAACACGCTGACACAAGAATAACCACACACAGTACAAAGCAATCACTGAGGTGCACACACACACACAAGACACATGCAGTAAAATTCACACGTCTAGACTCACAAGCATAGGCGCAAGCCAGGCCATGGCACAGAGAACGACACACACGCCACAACCCACGACCGAGACACAAACACACCATAGCATAATGCAGATATGAGGAACCGAAATATGCAGACAAAGCAAAACCAAAGCTCTGAGGCAAACAAATGCACATAAACTGACACAAAACACAATCGAGTTCCTGATCCGCAATCACACAACAGAGCAGAACGCAAGCCCGGAATGAGATGCACACAGCAAAACGCAGGCCCCGGGATAGACACAAAGCACCAGCTAGCTGTTGAAATACAGACACACACACAGCACAGCTGAAACCCTACCACACTCAGACATACAGCAGAACCCTGGACCTGATTCGCAACACACAGACTCTAAAATACACACAACACAATTCATACAAACACAAACAAAATGCACATGGCATAATGCAGGACCCGAGACATAAACAAACACAACACACATTTCACAAGCCAGCCATGAGAGACACATATACACACACACATACACACACAGCACAGCGCAGATATGAGGAACAGAAATGAGCATGCATACGTACACACATCAAAACCCAGGCTCTGAAACAAACAGACACACAGCACAATTGCGGTCCTGATGCAAAAACACACAGCACAGCAGAACACTAGCCCTGGATGAGATGCACACACACACTACACACTTGCACAAAAGCATACAAACAAGCATAAAGACACTCACCCACACACACACACATGTAGCAGAACCCAGGCCCTAAGTCACAAACACACTCACACATACTCAAACAAAAGCACACACAGCACAACACAAGCACTGACAAACATACACACAGCAAAACTCAGGCCCTGAGGCAAACCCACACACACAGATAAATAGACACACAGCAAAATCGAGGTACTGATACACAAACACAGCGCCCAGCTGAATCCAGGTCGTGAGTGAGGTTCACTCTCACACACATATACACACATACGAACACGTACACACAAGAGACACACAGAAATACACAGGCCCCGACAGACACAGACAGGCACAGGGACTCAAGTAGACACACCACACAATCTACACAAACACACACACGCACATACAAGAAACACACAGCATAAGGAGGACACAATAGCATACCAGACATTTTGCGGAACAGAGGGTTTAGTGAGAAAGAGAAACGGAAAGAAATCAGTATTAGTAGAGAAATGGTGTTGGGGAAACTGATGGGATTGAAGGCCAATAAATTCCCAGGGCCTGATGGTATGCAGCCCCGAGAACTTTCGGGCGGCACAGTGGCGCAGTGGTTAGCACCGCAGCCTGACAGCTCCATCGACCCGTGTTCAATTCTGGGTACTGCCTGTGTGGAGTTTGCAAGTTCTCCAGTGTCTGCGTGCGTTTCCTCCGGGTGCTCCGGTTTCCTCCCACATGCCAAAGACTTGCAGGTTGGTAAGTAAATTAGCCATTATAAATTGCCCCTCATATAGGTAGGTGGTAGGGAAATGTAGGGACAGGTGGGGATGTGGTAGGAATATGGAATTAGTGCAGGATTAGTATAAATGGGTGGTTGATTTTCGGCATAGACTCGGTGGGCCGAAGGGCCTGTTTCAGTGCTGTATTTCTAAAAAAAGAAAAAATAAGTACTTAAGGAAGAGGCCCTAGAATTAGTGGATGCATTGGTGGTCATCTTCCGAGATTCAATAGACTCTGAAACAGTTCCCACAGATTGGAGGGTAGCCAATGTCACCCCACTATTTAAAAAGGGAGGTGGAGAGAAAGCAGGAAGTTATAGCCCAATTAGCCTGACGACGGTAGTGGGGAAAATTCTAGTGTCCATTATCAAAGATTTTATTGCAGAGCACTTGTTTTAGAATAGGACAGAGTCAGCATGGATTTACGAAAAGGAAATCATGCTTGACAAACCTACCAGAACTCATCGAGAACGTAACTAGCAGAGTTGATCGGGGAAACCAGTGGATGTGGTTTATTTGAACTTTCAGACGCCTTTCGACAAAGTCCCACAAAAGAGATTAGCAAGTGAACTAAAGCGCACAGGGTTGGGGGTAGATTATTGCGATGGATAGAAAATTAATTGGTGGACAGGAAACCAAGAGTAGGGACAAATGAGTCTTTTTCCCAATGGCAGTCAGTGACAAGTGGGGTGCCACAGGGATCGGTTCTCGGAACCCAGCTTTTCACAATACACTTTCATGATATAGATGAGGGAAGTAAATGTAATATCTCCAAATGTTCAGATAACACAACACTGGGTGGGAGGGTGAGTTGTGAAGAGGATGCAAAGAGGCTTCATGATGATTTGGACAAGTTGAGTAAGTGGGCGAATGCCTGGCCAATGCAGTACAATGTGGATAAATATGAGGTCATCAACTTTGGTTGCAAAAACCGGCAGGCAGATTATTATCTGAACGGCTATAAACTGAGAGATGGGAATATGCAGCAAGACCTGGGTGTTCTCGTACACCAGTCGCTGAAGGTAAGCATGCAGCTGCAATAGGTGGTAAAAAAGCAACTGGTATGTTGGCCTTCATAGAGGGAGGTGTTCGAGTACAGAAGCAGGGATGTCTTGCTGCAATTATACAGGGCCTTGGTGAGGCCACACCTGGAATATACTGTGCAGATTTGGTCTCCTTATCTGAGGAAAGATATTCTTGCTGTAGAGGGAGTGCAGCGAAGGTTACTAGACTGATTCCTGGTATGGCGGGACTGACATATGAGAAGAGATTGAGTTGGTTAGGATTATATTCGCTGGAGTTCAGAAGAGTGAGGGGGCGGTATCTCATAGAAGCCTATAAAATTCTAACATGACTTGACAGGGTAGATACAGGAAGGATGTTCCCGATGGTGGGGGAGTCCAGAACCCGGGTTTATCGTCTAAGGATACAGGGTAAACCTTTCAGGACTGAGATGACGAGAAATTTCTTCACCCAGAGAGTAGTGATCCTGTGCAATTTCCTACCACAGAAAGCAGTTGCGGCCAAAACATTGTATAATTTCAAAAAGGAGTGAGATATCGCTCTTGGGTCTAAGGGGATCAAAGGGTATGGGACGAAAGCCGGAACAGGCTACTGAGTTGGATGATCAGCCATGATCGTAATGAATGTTGGAACAAGTTCGAAGGGCCTTCTACTGCTCCTTGTTTGTATGTAACTATAAAACAGGCCACGAGACATCGGCGCGCACACACACAAACACACACACACACACACGCCCAGAGACACAAACAGACACACCGCACAAGCCAGGCCATGACATACAGACTCACAGTCAAGGACACACACACACACACACACACACACACACACACACACACACACACACACACACACACACACACGACCAGAGACACAAACAGACACACTGCACAAGCTAGGCCATGACATACAGACTCACAGTCAAGGACAGACAGACACACACAGACACACATACAAATACACATAGCGCACAGAAGAACACAAGCACTGAGGCACGCACCCACACACACATACTCACACACATGCAAACACACGCACACATACACACACGATTTCCTTTTTTCTGATTGTCATAAGCTTTCTTTTTCTGTTTTACCTTGCCTTGCAAGTTTTTACTAACCAGGGAACTCTAGGTTCTGAAGTACAACCCCAGTAAAAGACTCAAAGCACAACCCAGGCCTTGAGACACGTACACAAACACACACACGCACAAACACATACAAACACAGACACACACACACACACACATATATACCTAGACACAGAGCACAACCCAAGCCCTGAGGCACAATGCACACAAACACAATATAGCACAACGCAGGCGCTGGCATGGGACCCAGAAAAGCACACAGACACACGTACACACACACACACACACACACACACACACACACACACACACTCACACACACACACACAGAGCACAGCTGACGCCCTGGGGCAAACCCACGCACACATACACACAGGCACAACACACAATTATAAACACACACGCACACACATAAAGCAGAACCCCGCCACTGAGACAAACACACACAGCACAACACATGTACTGAGACACGCCCCCACATACTCCCACATGCACACATTCACAAGCACATACACACACACTGCACAACCAAAGACCGGAGACACAAACAGAGACACAAACACTCCACAGCTGAACGCAGGTCTGAGGCAATAAAGCACACAAAAACACAAACAGACACACACATAGGCATATAGCACAATCGAAGTCCTGATACACAAACACACAGCACAGCAGAATCCCAGCCCTGAATGAGATGCGTGCACACACACACACACACACACACAAACACACACACGAGCACATACACACAAGAGACGCGCAGCAAAACACAGGGCCCGAGATACACATAGACAGTTACAGAGACACAAATAGACACTCCGCACTAGCCAGCCCATGACATACAGACAGACAGATACACACACACACACACACACGCACACACACACACACACACAAAGACAGACACAAGGAACACAGACAGAAACACAATCACTCGCACACACATACAAACACACGCACACACGCACACACACAGCACAATCCAGGTCCTGCGACAACCACACACGAACACGAACACACACACACCCCTATACACTTGCACACACACATACAAACACACATCCTCAAAAATAAGCACAGACAGCACAACACAAGACATACACACAGATCACAATGCATGCGCTGAGACACACAGCCATACACACACTTACAATCATGTATGCACACACGCACACACAGACAACATAACCCAGTACCTAAGCCATAAACACACACTCACAAACACACATCCTCAAAAATAAGCACAGGCAGCACAATACAAGCACTGATGCACACACACATGCAAACACACAACACAATCCATACAAACACACACACACACACAAGACACACACAGCAAAACACAGGCCCCGAGACATACACACAAACATACAGGCACGGAGACACAAATAGACACACAGCACAAGCCAGGCCATGACATAGAGAAACACACACAAAGGCAGATACAAATAAACACACACTCTCTCTCACACACACAAACACACACTCTTTCACACTCACACACACCTGCAGACACACACCCATACAATTAAACACACACACAAACCTGCAAACACACACACACAAACCTGCAAACACACACACATACATACAATGTAAAACACACACACACACACACACAAAGAGCACAACACATGCACTGAGATACGCACCCACATACACCCACACACACTCACACATACAAGCACATACAGACAAAGAGCACAACTCAGGACCTGAGACAAAAACGCACACACACGCGCGCACACATACACACACACACACACACACACACACACACACACACACACACACACACACACACCACAACACACGCACTGAGACATGCACCTACACACATACTCACACATAAAAATGCACAGCACAAACCACGAACTGAGACACAAGTACAGACACAAACACACCACAGTACAACGCAAGTCTGGTGAACAGAAACGAACACATACACACGGTCATACACAAATGCACACACATCAACATCCATGCTTTGAGGCAACACACATATATATATACACACACACGCACACACACATATAAAACACATACTAAGAGGCACAACATAATGGAGATCTTGATACACAAACAAACAGCACAGGTGAACCCAGGACCTGGGTGATATGCACACACACACACACGCAAGAGCACACACACACAGATCCACACACACGAATACACACAAACAAGAGTTAAACAGGAAAACACAGGCCCGAGAGACACACACAGGCACGGAGACACAAATAGAGACGCACAGCACCAGCCATCCCATGACATAGACACACACACACCAAGATAGACACAAAGGAACACACACACGCAGACACACACAGGACACCCAGGCCCTACGAACCACACACGCACATACCAACACTAACACACACCTATGCACTTGCACACATATACAAACACACACACACACGCACACACACAGAGAACACAACAGAATCACTGAGAAACAACGCCACCGCCACATACATAAAAACATGCACACACATACTCACACACAGCAGAACACAGGACCTGGGACAAAAACACACTGACCCAAAACTAAACACACGTAGCACAACACTAGCACTGACACAAACACACACACAGACACAGGGCACACAGACACAACATACACATACACACACGCACACACACAACACAGCGCAGGTCTGAGACACACAACCGCACACACAAACAACACACGTAGACACACAGTACAATCGAGGTCCTGATACACAAACAGATAGCACAGCAGAACCCAGGCACTGAGTGAAAAATGCACACAGAAAGACACCCTCAGAACCCAAGTCCTGAGACACAAAACACACACACACCACTCACACACACTCACACACACACACAGACAAGCACACAAACACACCACTTGAAAATACAGAAATAAAAACAAGAAATGCTGGAATCATTCAGCAGGTCTGGCAGCATCTGTGGAAAGAGAAGCAGAGTTAACGTTTCGGGTCAGTGACCCTTCTTCGGAACTCCGAAGAGTTCCGAAGAAGGGTCACTGACCCGAAACGTTAACTCTGCTTCTCTTTCCACAGATGCTGCCAGACCTGCTGAGTGATTCCAGCATTTCTTGTTTTTATTTCAGATATCCAGCATGCGCAGTATTTTGATTTTATTTTACAGGAATATACAGGTCTGACACAAAGAAATACACACAGAGACACACACAGCAGAGCACAGGCATGAAGGCAAGCACACATACACACAAACACATAAAGCCAAATACCCACCCACCCACACAAGACCAGACACAAAGACAAAGCCAAACACACCGACGCAATCAGGCAGATACACACGCACGCTGTACAATCCAGACCCAGAGACTCACAAAAACGCTCACACACAAGCACATCCACACAAACAAATATAAACACACACAGGCACGAAGAAACAAAGCACAAGACAAGCCCTTAGACACATACACACACACACACACACACACACACACACACACACACACACACACACACACACACACACACACACACACACAAACGCATACAGCCATATACACACCACAGATGAGTCCCTGGGGTAAACACACGCACACCTGCACACTGACACACACAGCGACACTGCCACACACACACACACATACACACACACACACACACACACATACACGCAGACGCTGTACGATCCAGGCCCTGAGACTCACAAGAATGCACACACACACGCACATCCACACAAACAAATGCAAACACACTAAGGCACGAAGACACAAAAGCACAATCCAGCCCCTGAGACACACACATACATACACAAACACACGCACACAGGCACACGCATAGACATAGACATAGACAAACAGCACAACCCAAGCCCTGAGGCACAAAACACACAAACACAAAAACAACACAGCACAACGCAGGTCCGAGACACATATCCATACAGACACACGTATGCACACACACACACACACACACACACACACACACACACGCACACAGACACATATACAGAACAGTTGACGCCCTGGGGCAAAGAGAAGCACACGTACGCACAGACACAACACACACACACAGCACACCATAGGTCTGAGACACACAAAAACACAGAAGCACACACAAACACACACACGCACATGCACACAGGTGCAGAGAGACAATTAGTCATACAACACAAGCCAGGCCATGATATATACACACATAAAGAAACACACACACACGCATATATGCACACACAGATATACAGCATAATCCAGGACCTGAGACACAATCACGTTGGCACTGACACACAAATAAACACAAACGCATGACAACACTGCTTCACGCTTCTAATACCACCACAGAAGAAGGTGGAATTTGAATTCAATTTATAAATCTGGAATTAAAAGCTAGACTAATCACTGTTGATTGCTGTAAAAACCCATTTGGTTCACGAATGTCCTTCAGGGAAGGGAATCTGATGTCCTTACCTGGTCTATCCTACATGTGACTCCAGACCCACAGCAATATGGTTGACTCTTAAATGTATTCTGAAATGGCCTAGTAAGCCATCCGGTTGCATTTACAATGTCAATAAAACAGACGAAACCGGACGGACCATCCGGTATTAACCTAGGCACATCAAGAGACTTTGGCACTCCAGCATTGTCGACCCTGCAAACTCCTCCTTACTAACATCTGGAGGCTTGTGCCAAAGTTGGAAAAGGTGTCCCACAGGGTAGTCAAGCAACAGTCTAACATTGTCATACTCACGGAGTCATACCTGACAGACAATGTCCAAGACACAGCCATCACCATCCCCGGGTATGCCCTATCCTAGTGGCAGAACTGATCCACCAGAGGTGGTGGCACAGTGGTATACATTAGGGAGGGAGTTGCCCTCGGAGTCCTCAACATCGACTCTGGATCCCATGAAGTCTAATGGCATCAGGTCAAACATGGTCAAGGAAACCTCAGTTGATTACTCCCCTCCGCCCTCCCTCAGCTGATGAATCAGTACTCATCAATGTTGAACTCGACTTGGAGGAAGCACTGAGGGTAACAGGGGCACAGAATGCTCAATGGGTGGGGACTTCAATGCACATCACAAAGAGTTTCTCGGTGGAACCACTACTAGCCGAGATTGCCGAATCCTAAAGGACATAGCTGCTAGTCTGGGGATGCAGCAGGTGGTGAGGGAACCAACAAGAAGGAAAAACATACTTTGCTTCGTCCTCACCAATCTGCCTGCTGCAGATGCATCTGTCCATGACAGTATTGGTAGGAATGACCACCGCACAGTTATTGTGAAGACGAACTCCCGCCTTCACATTGAGGATACCCTCCATCATGTTGTGTGGCAATAACACCTTGCTAAATGGGATAGATTTCGAACAGATCTAGCAATGCAAAACTTGGCCTCTGTGTGGCGCTGTGGGCCAACAGCAACAGCAGAATTGTACACAGCCACAATCTGCAAATTCATGGCCCGGCATATCCCCCAATCTACCATTATCATCAAGCCAGGAAACCAACCCTGATTCAGCGAAGAGTACAGGAAGGCATGCCAGGAAGAGCACTAGACATAACTCAAAATGAGATGTCAACCTGGTGAAGCTACAACACAATCTGCGTGCCAAACTGCAGAAGAAGCAAGCAATAGACAGAGCGAATGGATCCCATAACCAATGGATCAGATCTAAGCTCTGCAGGCCTACCACATCCAGCCGTGAATGGTGGTGGACAAGTAAACAACTTTTACTGGAGGAGGTGGCTCCACAGATATCCCCATCCTGAATGATGAGGGAGCCCAGCACATCAGTGTGAAAGATAAGACTGAAGCATTTTCAACAATCTTCAGCTAGAAGTGCCGAGTTGATGATCCATCTCGGCCTCCTGCTGAAGTTCCCAGCATCACAGATGCCAGACTTCAGCCAATTTCATTGACCCGGCGTGATATCAAGAAACGACTGAAGGCACTGGGTGCTGGAAAGGCTAAGGGACCGGAGAATATTTAGGCAATAGTACTGAAGACCTATGCTCCAGAACTTGCTGCGCCGCTAGTCAAGCTGTTCCACTGCAGATACAGCACTGGCATCTACCCTGAAATGTGGAAAATTTCCCAGATATATCCTGTACTCAAAAAGCAGGACAAGTCCAACCCGGGCAATTACCGCCCCATCAGTCTACTCTCAATCATCAGTAAAGTGATGGAAGGTGTCATCAACCGTGCCATCAAGCGACACGTGCTTAGCAATAAGCTGCTCAGTGACGCTCAGTGTGGGTTCTGCCAGGGCTACTCAGCTCTGACCTGATGACAGTCTTGGTTTAAACATGCACAAAAGAGCTGAAATCAAAAGGTGAGGTGAGAGTGACTGCTTTGACATCAAGGCAGCATTTGACCGAGTATAGCATCAAGGAGCCCGAGTAAAGCTGAAGTCAATGGAAATCGGGTGAAAACTGTCCACTGGCTGGAGTCATATCTAACGCAAAGGAAGATGGCTGTAGTTGTTGGAGGTCAAGCATATGAGCTCCAGGTCATCACTGCAGGAGTTCCTCAGGGTAGTGTCCTAGGCCCAACCATCTTCAGCTGCTTCATCAATGACCTTCCTTCATTCATGAGGTCAGACGTGAGGATGTTCGCTGATGATTGCATAATATTCAGCACCATTCGTGACTCGTCACATACTGAAGCAGTCTGTGTAGAAATGCAGCAAGACCTGGACAATATCCAGGCATGACTGATAAGTGGCAAGTAACATCCGTGCTACATAAGTTCCAGGCAATGACAATCTCCAACAAGAGAGAATCAAACCGTCTCCTCTTGACATTCAGTGGCATTACCATGGCTGAATCCCCCACTATCAGCATCCCAGGGGCTACCATTGACCAGAAACTGAACTGGAGTTGCCATATAAATACCGTGACTACAAGAGCAGTTCCGAGGCTTGGACTCCTGAAGCGATTAACTCACCTCCTGACTACCCAAAGCATGTCCACCATCTACAAGGCACAAGACAGGAGTGTGATGAAATACTCGCCACTAGCCTGGATGGGTGCAGGTCCAACAACACTCAAGAAGCTCGACACCATCCAAGTCAAAGCAGCCCACAAACATTCACTCCCTCCACCACCGACGCACAGTGGCAGCAATGTGTACCATCTACAGGATGCACTGCCGCAACGCAGCAAGGCTCCTTGGACAGCACCTTCCACACCCGCGACCTCTACCAACTTGAAGGACAGGGGCAACAGATGCATGGGAACACCACCCAACCATGTTCCCATCCAAGTCACACAACATTCTGACATGGAACTGTATCACCGTTCCTTCACTTTCGCTCGGTTAAAATCCTGGAACTCCCTTCCGAACAGGACTGTGGGTGTATTCACCCCACATGCACTGCAGCGGTTCAAGGAGGCGGCTCATCACCACCTTCTCAAAGACAAGTCGGGATGAGCAATAAATACTGGCCCGGCTAGCGATACCCACAACCCCTGAATGAATTAGAAAACAAAAACGCACATGCACACTCTCACACGGCCAAACCAGGCCCTGAGAAATGAAACACGCATACATACACACACATGCAGACACACAGCATAATCCAGGCCCTGAGACGCACGCGCGCGCGCACACGCGCACACACACACACACACACACACACACACACACACACACACACACACACACACACACACACACACACACACATACGCACGCATAGCCACAGAGAAACAGGTAGACACACAGCACAAGCCAGGCCATGACATACATAAACAAACACACAGAGACACGCATTAAACACTCGGCATTGAACCGGATACACGAACACTTGCACACACACGTACGCACACATAGCACAACAGAAGCACTGAATTAGGCACTTATACAAACATACACATCAACACAGGCACTGATACAAACACAGACAGGTCAGACTACAGTCATACAGATGCACACACACTAATACACACACGCACCCACACACACACACACATAAAGATCACACCACAGGCATTCAGGCAGAATCGCTCTGTCAGTGCAACATTTAACTTTCTGTACAACAGCAAAGTGCTGCAAATGCTGGAAATCTGAAATAAAAGCAGAAAATGCTGGAAATATTCAGCATTACTGGCAGCATGTGCGGAGAGAAGCAGAGTTTCAGGTCGGTGATCCTTCATCAGAACTAGGAGAGACTAGAGATGGAACAGTTTTTTAAACCAGGCAGGGAAAGGAGGTTAGGGGGAGGATTATAATCAACATTGAGCTTCGCAATTTCAATGTCAGCCTTTTGTCATTGAATCTGCCTGCTTTCTACCATATCACAGTACTTCCTATTTGTTCTTTCAGGTCTAATCATTTCAATGCATTACTGGATACAGGAACACATTTATCAATCTCAATAATTCTTCAACCTTTGCTCCAGCCTGATGTATAATTTCCCTGTTTATTACTCTTCCTCACAGTTAACTTGCTGACGATTGTGCTCCTGTTTCGTGGAAAGTATGGTCTCTCCAGATATGTCACTCGCTATCTGGTGGTCATGGCAGCGGCAGATCTACTGGGCATTATCTTCGACCTGATATTGAGGCACATTCCCATTGTTTATCGGGAACAGTTTATGTTCCTGTATGACATCCGCGTGTGTAATATCCACGCTGTACTGCTTTACGCAGGCACAGACTGTTCTGACTGGTTCCCCATCGCTTTCACTTTTGATCGATTCGTGGCCATTTGTTGTCAGAAGCTGAAAAGAAAATATTGCAATGAGAAAACGGTAGCTGTGGTTCTGGGAACAATGACTGTGCTGTGCTTTTCAAGGAACATCTTCTGGTATTTTATATTAACAGATCAGTATATGCTGAGCAACATCCCCTGGTTTTGTGATGGAACGATGGATGTTTTTGACTCTCCTGCCTGGATAACAATCGAGCTCCTCCATAACATTCTAACCCCGAGTGTGCCATTTGTGATGATGCTGCTGCTCAATTCTCTCACCATCAGACACATTTTAGTGAGCAGCAGAGGACGCAGGAGACTCCAGGCTCTCAGCAGTGGGGAGAGTCGTAGAGAGCCAGAGATGCAGAGTCGAAAGAAATCCATCATTTTGCTGTTAGTTATCTCGTGGTATTTCATCCTGCTTTGGCCATTGCATATATTCTGTTCGATATGCTTCCAGATGTTTTTGTTGTAGGTTTGGGTATGCTTATCTACCTGACTTTCTGATGGAATTGTGCTATGTGCTGCAGCTCCTGAGTTTCTCCACAAACACTGCTCTTTACGCTGTGACCGAGACTGAGTTCAGAGAGCAGTTGAAGAATGTGCTGAAATATCCCCTGACACCAATTGTTAAATTTATTCAGCAATAAAAGGAACTGAGTTAGTGACTATTATGAGCAGATGGGATGGAGCCTATCTGTATGGTTACTGACGGGGGCGGGGGCTGGGTTGTGGTTCTGTCACTATGGATACAGAGCGGGGCAGGGCCTGTAACTATGGTGACCGTGCTGAGGGTGGGGCATGACAGTATGGTGACTGATAGGAGACGGGGTCTGTCACGATGGGGACAGAGTTGGGGGGTGACCTGTCGCTGTGGTGACGGGGTGTACGGGCGGAGCCTGTTTTCCTTGGTTACGGGGATTTGAGGCGGGGCCTGTTTCCAGGTTAACTGAGGTGATGACGGGGCCTGTTACCAGGATGACCTGGAGCGGGAGCCGGGCCTGCTTCCATGGTGACGGGGAGTGGGGGTGGGGTAGTTTCCCATGGTGACGGAAAGCTGCAGCCAAAATACTTTATAATCATTTTTAGTCTTTATAATCCGTTTATCATACATATAATCCTTCATAATTCTTTATACGTATTTATAATAATTTAGAAATGTTTACAGCCATGTAATCTTTATAAACTGTTAATAATTCTTCACAATACTTTATAAATGTGTATAATCCTTTGTGATCGTCTATTATTTATTATCATTTATGAGCCTTTATACTCATTTATATCCGTTTACATCTCATACATTCGCTGCCGTGGACAGAAAACATTAAGTAAGATCGCTGTGGTTTGCTCTCATTTCAAGCAAGCCACAGTGCTTGTCATTAAAATGGCCGCAGTGCATATCATTTAAAATGGCCGAAGGAAAGGTCACTTCAAATTGCGACACGGAATGTCACTTAAAATGGCCAAAGTGCATATTACTTAAAATGGCGGCAGTGTCGGTCAGTTCAAACGGCCACACGGCTTGTAACTTGAAATGGTCGCAGGGCATATCACATTATATAAGGGGTATGATCAGTCAGTTAGCAGCTGAGACGAAAAATGGTGGTGTCGTAAACAGTGAGAATCCATAGATTACAGCACGATATAGATGGGCTGGCAAGATGGATGAAGCAGTGGAAAATGGAATGTAACCCTGAGAAGTGTGAGGTGATGCATTTTGGGAGGAATAACAAGGCAAGGGAATATACAATAGATGGTCGGACGCTATGAGGTACAGAGGGTCAGAGGACCTTGGTGTACTTATCCACAGATGGCTAGGGTTGTTTTCCTTAGAGGAGAAAATGCCGAGGGAAGACCTGATTGTGGGATACAATATTATAAGTGCATAGAGTAGATAGAAAGAAACGTTTACCCTTAGCGGAGGGGTCAGTAGCCAGGGGACATCGATTTCAGGTAAGGGGAAGAAAGTTTAGAGGGGATGTGAAGGGTTATATTTTTCATCAAAAGGGTGGTTGGAGTCAGGAACACACTGTCTGAAGGGGTGGCAGAGGCTGGAACCCTCTTAAGGAGTATTTAAATGAGCACTTGAAACTCCATAGCATAAAAGACCAAGGGTCCAGTGCTGGAAAATTGCATTAGAATAGAGCAGTGCTTGATGCATAGCACAGACACGATGGGCAGAAGGGCCTTTCTGTGCTGTATAACTCTATGGCTCTGACTCGATAAAATGGGCACAGTGCATTTCACGTTAAATTGTTGCACTGCATGTCAATTACAATAACCATATGCATATCACATAAAAGTGCCAGAGTGCACATAATTTACAACGGCAATGTCAAATACCACGTAAAATCATCGGACAACGGTTCACACACACACCAGGAATGGGTCAATATAAACATGCCTGTTTTGATCCCAGTGGGAGTGGTACCGAGTGCCACTCACATGCAAGGAAATGACCAATTCAAACCAGGGCTGTGTTATTCACAGCTGCAGTGGTACAGAGTCCCACTCACAAACCAGGAAATGGCCAATGCAAAACAGGCCTGTGTTAATGCCAGCCGGAATGGTACCTAGTCCCACTCACGAACACCAGGAAAGGATCATTCAAACCAGGCCTCTGTTAATCCCAGCTGGAGTGGTACTGAGTCCCAACTCACACAACAGGAAAGGGACAGTTCGTATCAGGACTACAATAATCCCATTTGGAGTATTAGTGTGCCCCGCCCACATACCAGAAAAGAGTCAATTCAAACAAGGCCTTTGCTAATCCCAACTGGAGTGATACTGAGTCCCACTCACACACCAGGATAGGTCCAACTCTAACCAGGCGTGTGTTAATTCCAAATGGAGTGGTACTGAATCCCACTCACACTGCAGGATAGAACCAATACAACCCTGGACGGTGTTAGTGCCAGCTGAAGCGGTACAGAGTCCTACTCACATACCGGGGGCTGAATTTCACCGGTCCGCGAGTCGCGGCGCTTGTGCCGGTAAAATGTTGTGGGAATAGGCCCACCATGACGCATGATGCTGAGACGGGACCGTAGCAGTTTACCAGCGGCGGCGCGATCTCGGTGCAACACAAGCATGTGGAAATGCTTACTTACCTATGCGGATTATGCAGCCCGCCGCCTTTCCACCGACGCTACCGGATTTTTCGTTGAACGGGCGGCCGTCACGTGCCTTCCCGTTCACGATCTGAAAAGCTGGCAGGTCCTCACTCTGCGTTTTGGAAGGGAGGATGGAGGGGGGATACACAGGGGTCTAACTCTACATTCTGAAAGGGAGGAGTGAGGGCGGATATGCAGGGGTCTAACTCTGAATTCTTAAAGGGAGGGAGTCTGGGATTAATGGAGATAAAGCTGTACAGGCATGAAGGGAGGTACCGTGTACCATCCCTCCATTAACAGTGTAAGCTCTGTGTTTGTGAGAGGGAAATGGAGCACGAGGCACCCTGTTTGTGGGGGAGGTGAAAGAAAGGGTAGGAGCATTAATGTTTTATGGATGGTGAAGGAAATCGATTCAGCTGCTGGGATGTTAATGTGGTCATCATGCGCCACTCTGAGTTTTGGCCAGGATGGGCAATGCCATGGCACATCACATAGTTGATCCAGGAAAGCAGCTGATGTGCACGTAAATGCCAGTCCATGCCCTGTTAGGAACCTTCCAGTACATGCAGGGTTCAACTTAATTTATCACAAGGAAATAGGTATCGCTTATCCTACATTGTGTGATCGGCTTCACGTAAGGATCCGTATGCGCCAGAGGCAATATCAAGATGCCGGTTCGATCCACGTAGAGGCCCCCGATCGGAAGCAACAACCACCAAGGAGAGCTCGCCATTATGGTTGCTGAGCATCTACAGGACCGGACCACATGCCATCGGATGTCACAGCATCAATGTCAGAGGAGAGTGCGCTTATAGAGAGGGTTGTACTACGTGTCTGTGCACTGCTCAAGGATGAACTGCAGCCCGTGGGCGCCGATGGACATCCCATGCCTTTGTTCCCCATAGCGGCAGCAGTTCTCATATCATTTATCATATCTAAACTACTCAATCGCTACTCATTAGATAATCTCCTCAACCTAGGAGCCAGTCTCGTGGGCATCCATTGCACACCCTCAAGGGCAAGTACATCCGTCCTGAGGTGAATAGGCCAATATTGCACATAGTGTTCCAGGTGTGGCTTCACCAATGTCCTGTATGATTGCAGCACGATTTCTTTAGTCTGACATACCAATCCCGTTGTTGCCAATATCAACGTACGGCTTGCACTCTTAGTCGATTATCTCACAGTATCTGAGGGTGAAATATCTCCTTCTGTAGTGCGAAACGGATGGTGGCAGTGCGGCCGCCCATTTTATACCACGGCTGATTTTGTTTACAATTGAAATAGAGATGTAAAACCGAGTTATTACCGTCAATTTTAATTTTCCTCCCAACGCCAGATTTTACCCGACATGCCCGAACTATCAGCACTTAGCACGGTAACAGGGATTAAACATTACAGGGTTTTCTGTCATAGAACAGAATCTGCAAGCAGGTATTTTCAAAGTTTTACCGCTGTGCATAATATTTTAATGTAATTATTTTTGAGCTTTTCCATATTTCTCACTGTACTGTATTTTAAAAGCAACTCACAAACACAAGAATGATAAGGCTAGCTGTTGCCTGGGAACACTATGATCTGCAAGTTCCGCTCCAAGTAACATACCATTCTGACTTGGACATATATCGTTAAGCCTTCCTGATTGCTGGGTCAAAATCTTAGAACCCACTACCTAAGAACTTAACTACATACTTCCCGCTCATATTTCTTGCATTCAAAATAATTGGCGATAAAGAGCCAGAGGTCATTAAAGGCACGATTTAAACCCAAGACTGTTTACTCCTACGTTTCATTTAAAGAAAATCCCAAAAAACTCAATTTGTGCAATTTCTGGCCCCCCATGTGAACATTTTCCTTCACCACATTGCAATTGGTATTGAGTTACGAACATTCGACTTCACATGAAAATTCACAGATCAATTTCCAATTGTTCTTTCCATTTCTTTCACTGCAGATCCATTGACAACGCCTAGGATATCTTTCAATCAATGTACTGGTGTGTATGCAATAGGAGAGACGATGACGATTACCTGCACTGTGACCAGAGATTTCTGCGTTAAAATGTTCTACCTTTACAGACAGAGCCAAATACTGTCCTCTCAGAAAATTGTCACACAGGACAGCGTTGGAATATTCACGGTTTCCAGTCCTAGCCTCAGAGGGCGGTATCAATGTCACTATAAAACGTACACCAAAGGGAAATGGTTAGAATCCAAACTCAGCAAATCTGTGAGAGTCACGATAACTGGTGATTGACAGGGAACACAGACTGTTAACATTGTTTTAAACGCTTTTGTTATGTTGAAAAAAATCATTCTGTGGTCTCTGTAACAAAGTGAATTGTTTAAGAATAACTGGCGAGGAATGTAACACAATGGGTTTTGATCTCATCGCTCAATACTTGACAGGATCCCTGATTTCACCCGCTGAGAATCTATTACTGGCAAGGAGTGTTCCTCAAGGTATGGGGATGAAAAGCGACTCAAGCAAAAGTGTCAAACGAGCAAAATGTGATTCAGACGCCCATTCCATGCCCTACTGGATTTTGTTTCACATTGAGGTCAATGGAAAAGGAAATCCAGTGATCTGTATAGTGGGAAGACGCAGAGATGGTGTGTTGATAAGGTAAGCTTTTTATTTAAAAAGTTCAGTCCGTCGGATTGCTAAGCGAACAAGTTTTAACTTTTTTTTTCTTCGTTTGGTTTTTCAGCAGATTTGTTGGGAATCTAGAATAGTGGGAATGGAGGTAAAGGCAGTTGTATGTTCCTCCTGCAGAATGTGGGAGGTAGGGGTCGCCAAGAGTGTCCCTGCTGACTGCATCTGCGGGAAGTGCACCCAACTCCAGCTCCTCGCAGACCGCGTGAGGGAACTGGAGCTGGAGCTGGATGAAATTCGGATCATTCGGAAGGCGGAGGGGATTATTGACAGGAGTTATAGGGAGGTAGTCACACCTCAGGTAAAAGAAGTAGGTAGATGGGTTACCGTCAGGGGAAGGAAAGGGAACCAGCAGGCAGTGCAGGGATCCCCTGTGGCCGTTTCCCTCAACAACAGGTATACCGTTTTGGATACTGTTGGGGGGGACGACTTACCAGGGGTAAGCAATGGGGTGCAGGTCTCTGGCACAGAGTCTGTCCCTGTAGCTCAGAAGGGAAAGGGGAAGAGGAGCAGAGCATTAGTCATTGGGGACTCCATAGTTAGGGGAACAGATAGGAGGTTCTGTGGGAACGAGAGAGACTCACGGTTGGTGTGTTGCCTCCCAGGTGCCAGGGTACGTGATGTCTCTGATCGTGTTTTTGGGATCCTTAAGGGGGAGGGGGAGTACCCCCAAGTCGTGGTCCACATAGGCACCAACGACATAGGTAGGAAGAGAGATGGGGATTTAAGGCAGAAATTCAGGGAGCCAGGGTGGAAGCTTAGAGCCAGAACAACCAGAGTTGTTATCTCTGGGTTGTTGCCTGTGCCACGTGCGAGCGAAGAGAGGAATAGGGAGAGAGAGGAGTTGAACACGTGGCTGCAGGGATGGTGTAGGAGGGAGGGTTTTGGTTTCCTGGATAATTGGGGCTCTTTCTGCGGTCGGTGGGACCTCTACAAACAGGATGGTCTTCACCTGAACCAGAGGGGTACCAATATCCTGGGGGGGAGATTTGTTAGTGCTCTTCCGGGGGGGTTAAACTAAATCAGCAGGGGAATGGGAACCTAAATTGTAGTTCCAGTGTACAGGCTGTTGAGAGTAGTGAGGTAGGGGATAAGGTTACAGGGACGCAAGAGGGCACTGGCAAGCAAGAACTTGGTTGAAAGTGTGTCTACTTCAACGCCAGGAGCATCCGGAATAAGGTGGGTGAGCTTGCAGCATGGGTTGGTACCTGGGATCCTGATGTTGTGGCCATTTCAGAGACATGGGTAGAGCAGGGGCAGGAATGGATGTTGCAGGTTCCGGGATTTAGATGTTTCAGTAAGAACAGAGAAGAGGGTAAAAGAGGGGGGCGATGTGGCATTGTTAATCAAGGAAAGTATTACAGCGGCAGAAAGGACGTTTGAGGACTCGTATACTGAGGTAGTATGGGCCGAGGTTAGAAACAGGAGAGGAGAGGTCACCCTGTTGGGAGTTTTCTATAGACCTCCGAATAGTTCCAGAGATGTAGAGGCAAGGATAGCGAAGATGATTCTCGACAGGAGCGAGAGTAACAGGGTAGTGGTTATGGGGGACTTTAACTTTCCAAATATTGACTGGAAATACTATAGTTCGAGTACTTTAGATGGGTCTGTTTTTGTCCAGTGTGTGCAGGAGGGTTTTCTGACACAGTATGTGGACAGGCCAACCAGGGACGATGCCACATTGGATTTGGTACTGGGTAATGAACCCGGCCAGGTGTTCGATTTAGATGTAGGTGAGCACTTTGGCGATAGTGATCACAATTCGGTTAGGTTTACCTTAGCGATGGGCAGGGACAGGTATATACCGCAGGGCAAGAATTATAGCTGGGGGAAAGGAAATTATGACGCGATTAGGCAAGATTTAGGATGTGTAGGATGGGGAAGGAAACTGCAGGGGATGGGCACAAACGAAATGTGGAGCTTATTGAAGGAGCAGCTAATGCGTGTCCTTGATAAGTATGTACCTGTCAGGCAGGGAGGAAGTTGTCGAGCGAGGGAGCCGTGGTTTACTCAAGAAGTTGAAGCGCTTGTCAAGAGGAAGAGGGCAGCTTATGTTAAGATGAGACGTGAAGGCTCAGTTAGGGCGCTTGAGAGTTACAAGCTAGCCAGGAAGGATCTAAATGGAGGGCTAAGAAGAGCAAGGAGAGGACACGAGAAGTCATTGGCGGATAGAATCAAAGAAAACCCGAAGGCTTTCTATAGGTATATCAGGAATAAAAGAATGATAAGAGTTAGAACAGGGCCAATCAAGGATAGCAGTGGGAAGTTGTGTGCGGAATCAGAGGAGATAGGGGAAGCGTTAAATGAATATTTTTCGTCAGTATTTACAGTAGAAAAAGAAAATGTTGCCGAGGAGATTACTGAGATACAGCCTACTAGGCTAGATGGGATTGAGATTCACAAGGAGGAGGTGTTAGCAATTTTGGAAAGAGTGAAAATAGATAAGTCCCCTGGGCCAGATGGGATATATCCTAGGATTCTCTGGGAAGCCAGGGAGGAGATTGCAGAGCCGTTGTTTATGTCGTCATTGTCGACAGGAGTAGTGCCGGAGGACTGGAGGATAGCAAATGTTGTCCCCTTGTTCAAGAAGGGGAGTAGAGACATCCCTGGTAATTATAGACCTGTGAGCCTTACTTCAGTTGTGGGTAAAATGTTGGAAAGGGTTATAAGAGATAGGATTTATAATCATCTTGAGAAGAATAAGTTCATTTGCGATAGTCAGCACGGTTTTGTGAAAGGTAGGTCGTGCCTCACAAACCTTATTGAGTTTTTCGAGAAGGTGACCAAACAGGTGGATGAGGGTAAAGCCGTGGATGTGGTGTATATGGATTTCAGTAAGGCGTTTGATAAGGTTCCCCACGGTAGGCTATCGCAGAAAACACGGAAGTATGGGGCTGAAGGTGATTTAGAGCTTTGGATCAGAAATTGGCTAGCTGAAAGAAGACAGAGGGTGGTGGTTGATGGCAAATGTTCATCCTGGAGTTTAGTTACTAGTGGTGTACCGCAAGGTTCTGTTTTGGGGCCACTGCTGTTTGTCATTTTTATAAATGACCTGGATGAGGGTGTAGAAGGGTGGGTTAGTACATTTGCGGATGACACGAAGGTCGGTGGAATTGTGGATAGTGTCGAAGGATGTTGTAGGGTACAGAGGGACATAGATAGGCTGCAGAGCTTGGCTGAGAGATGGCAAATGGAGTTTAATGCGGAGAAGTGTGAGGTGATTCACTTTGGAAGGAGTAACAGCAATGCAGAGTACTGGGCTAATGGGAAGATTCTTGGTAGTGTAGATGAGCAGAGAGATCTTGGTGTCCAGGTACATAAATCCCTGAAAGTTGCTACCCAGGTTAATAGGGCTGTTAAGAAGGCATATGGTGTGTTAGCTTTTATTAGTAGGGGGATCTAGTTTCGGAGCCACGAGGTCATGATGCAGCTGTAAAAAACTCTGGTGAGGCCGCACCTTGAGTATTGCGTGCAGTTCTGGTCACCGCATTATAGGAAGGATGTGGAAGCTTTGGAAAGGGTGCAGAGGAGATTTACTAGGATGTTGCCTGGTATGGAGGGAAGGTCTTGCGAGGAAAGGCTGAGGGACTTGGGGTTGTTTTCGTTGGAGAGAAGGAGGAGGAGAGGTGACTTAATAGAGACATACAAGATAATCAGAGGGTTAGATAGGGTGGATAGTGAGAGTCTTTTTCCTCGGATGATGATGGCAAACACGAGGGGACATAGCTTTAAGTTGAGGGGTGAAAGATATAGGACAGATGTCAGAGGTAGTTTCTTTATGCAGAGAGTAGTAGGGGCGTGGAACGCCCTGCCTGCAACAGTAGTAGACTCGCCAACTTTAAGGGCATTTAAGTGGTCATTGGATAGACATATGGATGAAAATGGAATAGTGTCGGTCAGATGATCGGCGCAACATCGAGGGCCGAAGGGCCTGTACTGCGCTGTAATGTTCTAATTCTAATTCTAATTCTAATTCTGATACCGCCTGTTTAAGTTAATTTTAGACACCATTGCGTCTGAATTTGGTGAAATCAACCGTATCGAGAAATATGAGCTCACAATCCAGAGCATAGATCCAAGCAAATAATTCAATCAGGAATGAGGTGGGTTCTGGTCTGGTCCAGTTTTACTCTGTTTGATTTTACCCTTCATTGATTTAGTGGAGCGCATCATTGTGCTGTTTGCAACTGCAATTTTAACTCAATACTGAGAGAATGCTATATTCTAGAACTGACAGTCGACGAGGTCGTATTCCAATAGTGAGAGGGGAACTGGTTGACATTACTTGCGAGGCATTGTTTCCATATTCAGCAACCATTTTCAATTGTACTTAAGTGGAGATAATGAACCAATCAAACAGCCGCAGACAAATCATAGGCAATCCAGCGTCAACATTGGAATCCCAAATCAACTGGGGACCAGGTCCAAACGTTACTCCTGTGTGCACAGACAAAGTAGGTCGGAATTTAGATTGCAAGAGCAAGCTGCAGCCGGCTGTCCATGATCATATGGCGGGAAGCCACTTAAGGAAGGGTAGGTGTCAGCCTGTGAAATCAAGCACCAGGGTTTTAGAATGCTTCTTCTTTTCCCACCATATGAAGCTAGGTTAAGGGCTCGTGTTTCCTTCTCTGTCGTAGTTTGACCAGATTGAGAGATGCCCATTAACCGTGGAAAGCCAAATGGGTGGCAGGGGGACCAGCATTTGTTTAGGCCACTTTTCTAGGCCGCTCTCCAATTTCGGTGCAAGCAGTGCTGTTGCTCAGGTTGTTAACGGATGATGATGTCGTCTCTCAGTCATCATCGAATTGAACCATATCCTGAGCCGGCTGCATGCAGGATTTGAACTGCGACTGTCAGTACCATCTTGCACCTTCTGCTTTCACCCCTTTCCAGTCGCTATAGGACTTCATTGTTAGGTTATAGCTGGGGTGGATGGATTTCCTTCCTGCTTGCCCAGTGCTGTTTTATGATGGAGTACAGTTTGCACTGACTGACACCACCCTTTAATCCTGAAGCTTAAAGACATTGCACAGTGAACTGGGTCAGTGGCGGCGAAATCTCCAAGCTGTAGGATTGGATTCAAAGTTTCCTCTCCTGGGTGGGTTGCTGACTAAGGTTTGAAGGGAGCCTCTTTCCCTTGTTATCTATCCATAGCTGGTATAACAACAATCGTAGTCCATGTAAGAACGTGCTGTATGCCTTTGGTCCAGAACATGATGGTCACTTGAGCCGCTTGGAATCCTTCCACCCTAGCCGTTATCTTTATCAAGAAAGACCTCTGCACATGTGGTGTCATGTTCATTATTTTTCCCCGCATTACTTTTCACGTGTCAGCTGAGATGGTACCAAGGTGTTGCACCTGGACCCTGCAATGAGAGCTGGGTGTAGATGCGGGCCAGTGATTCCCTTCTACCCTACAAATTGGATGCAGCTAATGTGTATCTTAGTCAGCACTAATGGAAATGATAGCATATCTCAATTCATACTGTATGACTGTGTTGGACTGATATGTAATGACTAGTTACGTCTGCACGAAAGGGACTGACAATTCCCCATTCAGTGTAATATTATATCTCAGGTATGGTGATCAAAAGGATATGTTTAAAATCTTGATATGTGCTTATATGTCTGACATACGTTTTATGTAAAGTATGGATCAACTGGATTTTATAGGTGCAGGTTTTATGAGATATTCTGCCTGAATTCTGGACACAAGTTCAATCTTTATTTCTGTGAACACAATTGTGTATGATAATACACCTTTTAATCGGATCGATGGCCGACTATGTAAGGTTAGACTCATTAAATTTGCAGTAATGGAATTGAAGCACAGTCTTTCAGTCAGACTCTAATTGAGGTTTTTGGACGGGTATATTTGCGGTATATTATTGCATTCAACTCAGTTCCAATCACACATGTACTGTATGTTAGTTCTATCTCATGTTTAATTTCTATTTAAACGTGTACTATTGTGAGACTGGCACAGAGCCTTTCAATCTGATCATGGTGTGAACTATGGCTGAGATTCACCTGTCAAGTGGCTCGACATTTTAGTTAATTGATGGGATGTAGCATTTGTTGCCTAACACTGATTGCCTTACAATTGAGTGGATTGCGAGAAGGAATGTTATTACGACTCAACCCCATTGCTGTGGGTTTGGAATCACGTTTAGGAAAGACGAGGTAATGACAGATAGTTGGCTGACACCATTAGGGGAACTAGCTTACAATTCCACATTGTTAATAATTATTTCCACCAACTGCTCGAGGGTACTTGATCCCATGTCCCAGGACATTTGGCAAGGCCTGCTGGATATAATCACCACGCCGCCACCATCTCCCCTAATACTTGCTCTCTTGCTTTGTTGGACAGTTGCATTGAAAATGTATCTCTGGCACTTGGGATCTTGGGCCGGGGACGGGAGTTGTGAGTTACATGGAGAGGTTGGAGAAGCTGGGGCTGTTCTCCTTCGAGAAAAGAAGGCTGAGAGGAGATTTGAAAACTGTCTTCAAAATCATGACGGTTCTGGACTGAGTAGCTAGGGAGAAACTGTTCCCATTGGCAAAACGATCCAGAATCAGAGGGCACTGATTTCAGACAAATGGTAAAAGAAGCAAGGGTGACATAGGAAAAGCTTTCTTTTTGCTTTAATGCAGCGAATCGTTAGCATCAGGAACGCACTGCCTGACAGTGTGATGGAAGCAGGTTCAATCATAGCTTTCAAAATGTCGTTGGATAATTATCTGAAGAGACAAAATTTGCAGGGCTATGGGGAAAGGGCTCAAGAGTGCTCAAGTGTTCAAAAGGGCCTTGTATCGGGCCTTGGGCTCAGCTGAGGCTAGGGTTGTGCCATGCTGTCCAGGAAGCGCGCCTTCGGTGGTTGCGCTCCCTCCATGACTTCCTTCCACTCGGTCGGGCACGCATCTCCCCGCCGGAGGCCGTGAAACCATAGCCTCAGGAACCGCCGGAAATGTGTCTGTAGGAGGTGTGGGGGGAGTGGGAGGAGGCGCAATGGTGCCACCCTGGGATACGAGGTGGAGCTGGAGGCCGGGTTGGTTGGGGCAGTTCTTATGAACTTGCCCCACCCCCTGGCAGACGTGGCACTGCGCCCTGTCCGAGGACCAGAAGGCGCGTTAGGCTGGCTCCTGTAACTTCACACTGAAGTGGTCCTCCAAAACCAAAGCCCGTGCCAGATGCATAAATAGATGGCGGCGAAAGGAGTAGACATGTCGGAGGTAGTGCTTCCGAAGACCGAGCGGGACTGGGGTGATCGCCAACCACACCTCCCCCAGATGGTGCAGATGGGGGAGTCGGAGCTCACTGGGAATGAAGGGACGTTTGATTTCATGATCTGATGCGCAGTGGTCCCCAGAGGATCCAATGGCAGGAAGGTCCCAACCACAATGAGCCCCTTGCTCAGGGCCATGGAGACCTCCCGCTCGGTCTTCAGGAAGAACACAGATTTCCCTTACATCTCTGAGGCTGCCACAATGGCCGAGGGGTCGACAACCTCCGCTATTGCCTGAACACAAGCCTCGATAGTCATGTTTGGGTGGGTGTAACTCTTCACCCCATGCTTTGACGTCAGTATTTTCAATGGTGACAGGGCCCAACCACCTGAGAGGACTGTGCAGCCATGGGGTAGAAGAGTCACACCTGCCGATAAATTAAATAGAAATGGAGAGAAAGAAATGATAAATAATAACAACATATTATCCCAAATATACACAAAATCGAGGTTATGACCAGGGAGAGAAGTTGAAGGAGTGGAAGGTCAGGAGGAATTTGTCCCTTTGAAGATCTTATTCCTGGCAGTCGCTGGTCTGGTCTTCTAGTTGGTGGTGGGGGGCAGAGGGGCGCGATGTCTTCACCTATGACAGCTCTAGCTGCCCAGGCGCACTCAGCGTCGGGTGTTGATTAAAACAGTTAAGTGTAAGTCTCTTCACCTGGGCTGCTCCAGCTATTCCACGCTAGGTAGTTGGGGTGGGAAGGGAGCCCCTATTCCATTCAGTTATAACAGAGGAGCTCCCTGTTCAAACAAAACAGCCCAACCCAAGATCTTCCGGTCTCTTCCTTCCCCCTCACCACAACAGTCAATGACCGGCTTTAAAATGCCAAACTCACAAGAGCTGACATGTCTTCTGGCCTCCTGCTTTCTTCTTTCATACTAAAGATAGATTGAAAAACCTTCCTTACAAACTTAGTCTCTCTCCTGGCAGCAGTCCCACGGCCTGCAGCCTCCAACACACAGCCACAGACCGCTGCACATCATTGATGCACTCAGCACCTGCAATTAAGCAGTAGCCAGCTGTAGTACCTGTCCTGGGAGTGTTTAATGGGGACAGTGTAGAGGGAGCATCACTCTGTATCTACCACCCTTTTTTGTTGTTTGTTTTTCTTTTTTTCAGAGGGAGCTTTACTCTGTATCTAACCCCCCTGCTGTACTGTCCTGTGAGTGTTTGATGGGGACAGTGTGGAGGGAGATTTACTCTGCATCTAACCCAGTTTTATTTTCGTTTGTTTTCAATTTTTTTTATAATATATAAGGTGGCCTTTATACCCATGGACCCTTTGTTGAGGGGGCCTTTATTTACATGGCCCCCTGTATATACATTTGAAATAAATAACTTTATTAGAAACATAAATAAAACAAAACTCAAATGAAAATAGCAGTGTCTGCATCGATTATGCACTCCAGCCCCTGCGGGGCCAACCGGTTTCAGAAAGCCTCAAGCGTACTGGTAGGCACCGAATGCGCCTTCTCCAGGGACACCTGAGCGCGAATGAAACCTTGGAAGAGGGGCAGGCAATCAGGGCAGACGGACCCATGTATCTAACTCCGTGCTGTACCTGTCCTGTGAGAATTTCATGGGGAGAGTATAGGGAGTTTCACTCTGTATCTAGCCCCGTGCTGTACCCGTCATGGGAGTGTTTGATGCAGAGAATGTGAAGGGAGCTTTACTCTGTACGTAACTCTGTGCTGTACCTGTCCTGGGAGCATTTTATGGAGACAGTGTAGAGCTTTACTCTGTATCCAACCGCGAGCTATGCCTGTCCTGGGAGTGTTTGATGGGGACTGTGTAGAGGGAGCTTTACTCTGCATCGCACCCGAGCTGTACCTGTCCTCAGAGAGTCTGAAATTTTGTCTCTTTTGTCCTGGTCGTAGATTTTTGAGGATGGGTGCCCATTCGACCCTTAGCGAAACAACACACAAGGCAACAAGGATACAAGGCAATGATGAATGCCACGGGCTTTATTTGAGAACTTACTCTCTCCTCATTCAGGCGATGGCGGGATGGTCTCAGGTTGCTGCGGGGCCTACACGGTCTGACAGTTACTGAATCCAAGTTGGCGCCCGCAGGGAGCCTCAGGCGGGCCTCACAGCGGCTTGGCATCATCCCATCCAGTCGTTTCGGCAGATGCAGTAACCATAGACCCAGACAGGCAGGCATCTACAGTCAAGTCGACATCTCGCTCTGACCCTGTGGCAGCCATAGACCGCACTTGGAACCCGGAAACAGAGAGCTGTATGATTCGTTGTTGTGGAGGCGGTGGTTGGGTTGCGGGGGGTGCGAAGGTTCTGGGGAGAATGGCAAGAAATTACCGAGACATGTCTGTCAGCGCTTTGATGGAATTAAGTAAAATTGGCAGCAGAGAAATAGATGAATCGGGTCATCTGCTATTTTATTTTATTTATAGAGACAGCACTGAATCAGGCCCTTTCGTCCACCGAGTCTGTGCCGACCAACAAAAACCCATTTATACTAACCCTGCAGTATTTTATTTACCGTCCCGCTATCTGCTGGTATTGCTGCACTTCTTTTTTTGCATCCTCTCCAAAGCCTCCAAATCATTTTAGAATACAGAAACTTGGTTAGACTTCACTTGGAGGACTGTGGACAGTTGCAATCTCCATATATTTTGGTTAGACCACCTCTGCAGCACTGAGCACATTTCTGTTGTCAGTGCACCTTGGTTGGTCCACATTTGGAGGAATGTGCACAGTGTTGGTCTCCATATACTTTGGTTGGACCACACTTGGTGCATTGTGTACTGTTCTGGTCTGCATACATCTTGGTTAGGCCAGATCTGGAGCACTGTACACTGTTCTGATCTGCATACACCTTTGTTAGACCACACTTGGATCATTGTGCACAGTTCTGATCTCCATATACCTTTGGCCAGGCCACACGTGGAGCACTGTGTACTGTTTCATCTCCATATAGTGTTAAGAGAGTAAAAGGTCCTTTTTTGAAGCTGCCCCGTTCAGGGGTGATGTTAGGTATCATATTTTCACACCAAGGTCATATGTGGAAGTGCTGAAGTCGGGCGGAATGCTTCAGGCGATCATTTTCATCGTCGAGATAACGAAGCCACGGATGAGATTCACACCATTTGGCATGGTTGCAGTTACTTCCATACTGTCACTTTCAAAACTCCATTTCCCAGTTCATTTGCCATTCTGCCAAAGTGAGTTCTGTCTCAAGCCCTCTTTCTGAATGGGGCATTTTGCATCAGAGACTTGGTACAGACCTCTATCAACATTTAGTCTCCTTGAGTCCAAACTGGTCAAAGTCTGTACTGTGCACTGTGAACCGACAAAGGGAATGACACCCGCCTTCCAATTTCCTTAATTCTTTCTGATTTGGGTTGTTTACTGCCTCCCTACCCTGGAAAAGAGGTATGTGGCTTCGAGACACACACGCACACTCCAGAAAATCGGGAGACTAATACGGTTCAAACTCCCCTGTTCGCAATACTGATGGAGCTCTGCACTGTTGAAGGGTTAGTATTGATGGAGCGCCTCACTGCCGGAGAGTCAGTAACGAGGGAACGCCGCACTGTTCTGCAGTTAGTACTGAGGGAGCGCCACACTGTCAGATCGGCAATAGTTAGGGTGCACCACACTATTGGATGGTTATGAATGAGGTGGAGCTGCACTGTTGAAGGGCGAGCTTTGTGGGAGCGGCACAATGGCAGAGCATCAGTAGTGAGGGCGTTCCGCACTGTGGGAGGGTCAGGGCCAAGGGAGCACCACACTGGCAGAGCGTGAGTACTAGGGAATGCCGCACTGTCAGAGGGTCAGTAATGAGGGAGCGTCACACTGTTGGATGGTCAGCACTGAGGAAGTGCTGCACTGTTGGAAGGTCAGCTTGTCGGTACTGAAGGAGGGCCACACTGTCGCATGCTCACTACTGAGGGATTGCCACAATGTCGGGTCGTCAGTAGTGAGGGAGTGCTGCACTGTAAGATTGTCAGTATTGAGGGAGTGCCATACTGGCGGATGGTCAGCTTTGAAGGGGTGCCGTACTGTCGAAGTTTCAGTACAGAGGGAGCGTTGCACTGTCGGAGGGCCAGTACCAAGGGAGCGCTGGACTGTCAGAGGAAGCACCGCACTGTTGGAGGTTCCTAATGATGGAGTGCCACACGGTCAGAGGGTCAATACTGAGGGAGCGCGGTATTGTTGGAGGGGCAGTAGAGGGGGAAGGCAGCACTTTCAGAGGGTCAGTTCTGAGGTGTTGCTATACTGTCGGATGGTCAGTACTGAGGAAGCGCCAAACTGTGCGAAGGTCAGTACTGAGGAATAACCGCACTATGGGAGGGTCAGTGCTGAGGGAGCAGCGCACTGTTGGACGGTCCGTAGTGGCAGAGCGCCACACTATCAGAGGTTCAGTTCTGGAGGTGTGTTGCACTGTCAGAGGGTCAGTACTGAGGGAGCATCACACTGTGGGACGGTTGGTACTGAGGGAGCCCTGCACTGTCCGAGTTCAGTTTTGAGGGAGCGCTGTACTCTCGGTGTGTCAGCACTGAGGAAACACCACACCTTTCGAAGTTCAGTACTGAGGGGGCGCCACACTGTCGGAGGGTCAATGCTGAGATAGTGCTGCACTGTCCGAGTTCAGTACTGAGAGAGCGGCGCACTGTCGGAGGGTCAATACTGAGGGAGCAACACACTGTTGGAGGGTTAAGTAGTGATGGATTTCTGCACCGACAGTGGTTCAGTACCGACAGCATTGCACTGTCAGTGGGTCAGCACTGAAGGAACACCACACTTTCGGAGGGTCAAAAAGTTAGGGAGTGCTGCACTATCAGAGGGTCAGTACTGATAGAGTGCCCTCTCTCGGAGGAGTCATCGTTTGAGATAGCGCAGGCCTCATCTACCCTCTCAAGTAGGTTTAAATGACATCCTGGCCGCTATTGGAACGAAAGCGAGTTGGAGGCGAGAGTACTCCCTCGTGTCCTGGGGCCCAATGTTTGCCCTGAGATGGGCTGTTGACTGCCTTGCTCCGGGTGACTTTGCATGAGATCGCATCACTAAAAAAAACTAACACTAAAAGGATACTGGCCTTGTCCTAACAGGACTGGAAAACAAATTGTGTGTGTCTAGTGTGTGTGGGAGAGGGCGGGTGTGGGTGGCGCGGGGGTTGGGTGGGGGTGCAGCGGTGGGATGGGGGGAAGGCGAGTTATGCTAAATTGTTATACGTCTGTGACACCACTTCTGAATAGCTGCATTCAATTCTGGGCACCGAAACAGAGGAATGATCCATCAGCTTTGGACGGGGTACAGTGCAGACTCACCAGAACAATCCCGAGGTCTGAAAGTGTGAAAACACAAGGACAGGTAGATAGGCTACATAGAGAGAAAGTGTTCCCTCTGGTGGGCGTCCATAAGCAGGGGTGCAGATCCTTAAAAATAGAGCTGGGTCGTTTGGGGTTGATGTTGGAAAACACTTTTTCGTGCATAGGTGAGCAGAAATCGGGAACGCTCTCCCGTCCAAACGGTTGAGGAAGCCGGGGCTGAATTGGAGTTCTGAAGGCTGAGGTTAATATATTGTTTGCTCAGAAGAGTGTTCAGGAAGATGGAATCAATGAGTCTAAATGGATTTCAGATAAAGAACACCTGTAATCGAATTGAATGGCAGAAAAAAAAACGGTCGAGGGGTAGAATGGCATCTTCCTGTTCCTACGAGTGATTGGCTATGGAAAGATATGCTGACTTATCAATGAAACTGTAGTCATGTCTTCCTTTTCAGCAGGGATGGGCTGTACCAGAATCGGGTCACCGAGAACCAAGAGCAGTGCTTTTCTCACCTTCCGTTGATCTTCTCAGAATCCCAGTGAGATGCCTGGTGCACAGAAGCTCTTTATATGAGCTCGGAGATCTAGATTCCCAGCTGGGGAAAACAAACTCTCAGTGTGTGCCATGCCAAGCTCCTTCATGATATTGTTTCAATGAGATCACTTCTCATTGTTCTAAACTCCAGAGAGTATAGGCCGAATTTAATCAGCCTTTCATCATAGGACAACTCAGGGACCAATCTAGTGAACCTTCGTTGTGCAGCCTCTATTTCAAGTAAATCCTTCTTTAAGTATGGAGATCATAACTTCATACAGTATTCCAGGTGTGGTCTCTCCAAAGCCCCGTACAATTGTACCGACACTTTCTTATTTTCATATTTCAATTCCCTTGCAATGATGACCAACATTTCTTTGCCTTCCTAATTCTTTCACGTACCTGTGTATTTATTTTTTGTGTGCCTTGTATGAGTGCACCCAAGTATATCTGAGCATCACCATTTACAGGATTCTTCTCATTTTAAAAAAATCTATTTTTCTATTCTACTGACCAAAGTGAGTAACTTCACACGTCCGAACATTATACTAAATCTGGCAATTTGCTGCCCTCTCGCTTAACCTGTCTATATCACTTTGCAGCCTCTTTCTGTGCTCCCCACAGTTTATCCAGTTTTGCATGCTTAATAAACCTGGATAGATTACTCTCTATCTCTTCATCCAAGTCAATACTATAGATTGTAAATAGTTGAAGTCCCAGCACTGGTCCTTGCGGCACTCCACTATTTACAGTTTGGCAACCTAAAAATGCAATCTGACTCTCTGTTTCCTGTGAGTTAGCCAATCCTCTAGCCATGCTAATACATTACCCCCAAGTCAATGGATTCTTATGTTGTGCAACAACCTTTGCATGGCACCTTTTGGAAATCCATATATGCGATATCTACCAGTTCTCCCTTATCTACCTAATGATCTGAACCCTCAGGGAAAAAAAAACTCTAACAGATTTCTGTGCTGTCTAACAGTACAGTTACTTGGTTCCCCGATATTTCTGGAATGGATGTTCTATTTCTCAATGGAATTCAGGTTTAGTTGGGAATGATGCAATATTTCTTCAAACGGTTGTGATTGCCTATCTATCTTATTAACTCATCCTTCACTTCCATGCATTTGGCTTTATTTAAGTTCAATGCTCTAATTTCCGACTGATGTTAATCTCTCTCAAACTCAATGTTGACCTCATCTATATTATGATCGCTCTTCCCCATAGCATCCCTTTCTTCAAGATCACTAATGTGCTCTATCGCCTTGCACAAGCAAGACACACAATGACCTATTTTCTGGTTGGTTACATGACAGACTGTTCCAGGAAACTATCTTGAATGCATTCCTCCAAATTACCTTTGCCGATTTGATTTGTCCCATATAAATGGAGATTAACGCCACCCATGATTATTGCATTCCTCTTGTTACAAGCTCCTCTTATTTCTTGACCATTGTTCTGTCTAACAGTACAGTTACTGTTACAATACCGATAAACGACTCCTCCCAGCGCTTTCTAAGTCTTGTTTTTTTCCCCAAACTCCATTAATACTGATTCTCCGACCTGTTCTCCTGAGCAGAGATCCCTTATCACTATTGTCCTGATGTCATGATTTCTTATCAGAAATAAAGCACCCAGTTATTTTTCCGTTTTGTCTGCCTTTTCGAAATGCTGAGTATGATGGATTTTTCAAATTATTTTTTTAAATTTAGATGTGGTTCATCGCTAATTACCCTGGAGAAGGTGGTTGTGAGCCGCCTGATTTAAATGCTCCAGTCCATGTGGTGTGGGTACACCTGCACTGCTGTTAGGGAGGGTGTTCCAGGACTTTGACCCAGCCACACTGAAGGAACAACGGCTACATTTCCCAGCCAGGAAAGACGATCTTCAATACCTCCATGGAATCTCCTCCTCAGCGTTTTCCTCTCTAAGATGAACAACCCCAGCTTCTCCAGTTGAGCTATAATATCCTCCTTTTTGTGCGCTATTACAGGTGCCAATATTGATATATTTAAGCCCTCTGCAAATTTCCACACACCACTGTCCATCAATTCCTATCGAGAATGAACAGAATAAAGCCCGCCCTTTCACTGTCGATCCAGTGCCAGTGGTGTATAGAGAGGAATGCAGTGTTCCACTCGACTGTTATCCCTGGTTAGATTTTTCCCTGTGTCAGTTTGTTACATATCGAGTTGTTATGAGGAACAACCGATTTGGAGACCGACCGTCCGGCCTTTATAAGACTGAGCAGAGGTGGTCTGGCATCACCTGTCCGGAAGAGTGCAGCATAAGGCATGCCAGCACATACCAGGTTCCTGGCACAAAATAAGGCACCTCAATTCCATCGTCTAAAATTTACTTTTATTTTCGTGTTTAAATCCGTCAGTGATTGCAATGACCAACTCTGGTACTCGCTGTTTAGTACACCGTGTGCTCATTCCATCTTAGCTGGCGCTGTTCTCACCATTTAAGTTGCTACATTTACCTTCAGTTGATGCAGCATTTAACCCCGTAGTTGCTGATTTGTATTCTCTAGTTCTTGCGTACCAGTTAGAGAGGCTCCCCACAAGCAATCACTAAAACGTGGTTTACTGAAGGTAATATAGTGTGAACATATAGGGAGAATGTGAAGTAGATGATGATAATATTGCCCGCCTCTCCTTATTCACCCCACACTTCAGCAGCGACATAAATGCATTTGTGTCTCAGTGTCAGCTCCTGTTTAGATACTGTATGGTCAGTGTGTGTGTGTCTCAGTGTCAGCTCCTGTGCATGTACAGTACACAAAGTGGGCAAAAGGGAGTGGCTCACTCCAGTCTGGTGCTGTACGAAGTCGTGTGCCTGTGTCTCAGTGTCAGCTCCTATACATGTACAGTACAGACAAAAGATAAACGGGAATGATTCACTCCATCTGGTACTGTATGATCGGTGTGTGTGTGTGTGTGTGTGTGTATGTGTGTGTGTGTGTGTGTGTGTGTGTGTGTGTGTGTCAGTATCAGCTGTCGTATATGTACATTACATATAGTGGTTAAAAGTGAATGATTCACTGTCGTCTGATACTGTACCGCCTGTGATTGTCTCAGTATAAGCTCCTGTCCATGTACACAGTTCATAAAAGGAAATGATTGAGTCCCATCTGGTACTGCACGGTCCATCTGTGTGTGTGCGTCTCAGTTTCAGCTCCTTCACATATGCAGTACACACAGTGGGTAAAAGGGAACAATTCACTCTCGTCTGACAATGTAAGGTTCTGGTATTTGTCCCAGTGTCAACTCCTGTAAATGTGTGTGCGTGAGAGAGAGATATTATGATAGAATAGCAGATCGACAGAGATAGATAGAGGGAAAGAGGAAGATGGAATGAGATAGCAACAGAGAGCGATAGAATAGGGGATCAGAAACAGACAGAGACAAGAATAGAGACTGACAGAAACAGAGAAGGAGAGACAGAGAATGGTATCAAGTGCGTTTTCTTTCTCTGATGTTGGTTCTATCACCACCTGGTGCAGGCCCATTCTGGGAGATATGTCCTTCAGTACTCAGACAGCTCAGTGGTACTACTGAGCAACTCTTAGTGATGGGCATTAAGGAACCCACGCCCCATCCAGCGTACATTTCTTACCGAAATTCCCCTCACCTGCTGTTTGGAAAACCCTCCCCTGACAATCACCGGGGCCAGTGTTTCCCTGCTCGCTGATCCAGCCACAGTTATAGAAGCAATGATTTGTCTGGCGCAGGCAGGTCTCTGCGATTTCCCTTACGAGGCCACGTTGCGAAATCACAAAGGGTTTCCTCGTAACAATATCTCCACCAATCATGTTCAGAGGGCACTGTGTTCGATCTCTCACCTCCTACCTTCTGTCATCTTCAGCTCCTCGAAAACTCTGCTGCTCCCGTGTCTTCTCAAACCATCCCCCCTGAGCTCACTGGCTCACACTGCTTCATATGCCACCATTTTTTGATGTATTCGTTCATGGGATGTAGGCGGCGCTGGCAAGCCAGCATTTGTTGACCATCACTAATTGCCCTTGAGGTGAGCTGACTCTTGAACCACTACAGCCTGTGTGATGGCGGTACACCCACAGTGGAGTCCCTGGATTTTAACCCAACCACAGAGAAGGAACGGCTGATGTGGTTCCAAGTTGCGATGGTGTGTGTGGCTTGGAGGAGAACTTGCAGGCAGTGATGTTCCCACATATCTGCTGCCCTGTTCTTCTAGGTGGCAGACGTCATAGATTTGGATGATTCTGTCGAAGTCGCCTTGGCGAGTTGCTGCAGGACATCTTGCATATGGTACACACTGCTGCTATGGTGCACTACTTGTAAAGGGAGTGCATGCTGAAGGTTCATCTGGCGCTGATCAAGCGTGTTGCTTTGTCCTGCATGGTATCGAGCTACTTGAGCGTTGTTGATCTGCACCCATCCAGGCACCTGGAGAATATTCCATCACACTCCTGACTACATCTTCTAGATTGGGGAGGCAGGAAGTGGGTTACTCATCGTAGAATACCCAGCATCTGATTCGCTTTTGTAGCCACAGCATTTATGCAGCTGGCCCAGTTCAGTTTCTGGTCTATGGTAACACCTAGGATGTTCAGGGTAGGGAGTTCACAATGATAATTCCATTGAATGTCCAGGGGAGATGGTTAAATTCTCTCTTGCCTGAGATGGCCATGACCCGGCACGTGTATGAAGTGAATGTTAGTTACGACAAACCAGTCCAAGCCAGGATGCTGTTCACATCTTGCTGCATTTCTATGCGGACTGTTTCAGTATACAAGGGATTGCGAATGGTATTGAACACTGTGCACTTATCAGCAAACATCCCCATGACTGACATTATGATGGAGGTAGAGTCATTCAGGAAGCAGCTGACGATGCTAAGGCCTAGGACACTACTCTGGGAACTCTTGCAGCGATGTCATGCGCTGAAATGATCGGCCTCAGACAACCAGAACCATCTTCCTTTGTTCTAGGAATGAGTCCAACCGGGGGAGGTGGGGGGGTGGGTGGTGGTGGTGATTACTCTTGATGCCCAATGACTTCAAATTTAATCTCCCTCCTTGATGCCACGCTTGAGGTCAAATGCTGCCCTGATGTCAAGGTCAGTCACTCCGACCTAATGTTTTTTGTCCATGCTTGGACCAAGGCAGTAATGAGGTCAGGAGCCAAGTGGCCCAGGCAAAACCCAAAGTGAGCCTCAGTGAGAAATGTATTGCTGACCAGGTCCTGCTTGATAGCTTTGTTGACGCCACCAGCTTAAGAGACACACTCAATGTTTGATTCCAGTTACTGTTTGTCCCAGTTAGTGCACTGCCCATTTAACATGCCGAATGTGGAGTCAATCGCCACCGCGTGTTGGTGTGGTTATTAATTACTGAATATTCTCTGAGCTCATATAAAGATCTGCTGAACTCCAGCTATCTCATTGTGACTGAGCAGCTCGACAGAAGATGATGAATACAGTGCTCTTTGTTCTTGGAGTCCTGGTGCTGGTACAGCCCATCACTGCCATAGAAGAGAATAAACATCTTCCAGCGAGAGGTAAGTAAATCTTGCACTAGCTAAATTTTAGGACCATTCGTAGGAAGAAAAGGAAGCCAATCAGCCCCTCAAGCCTCTTCCATCATACAAACAGCTCATGTTGATATGCATGCTAATTCCAGCTATCCACCTTGGTGTTCTAACACTCCACTCCGTTTCCCAATGAGAATACAACTGTCTCCGTTTTGAACGTTTTCAAAAGATTGCAATTTTCAAAGGTATTAATTATCCCCATCAACTTCACCTTTTTATCCCCCCCACCAAGGATTTACCCTTCACTACCTCGTATTTCACATCTTCAAACTATCCCTTGGTGACATCGCGCAAAAATGCAGCATTGGTTTTCACATGCACGTTGACGAAACCCTGCTCTCCCTCACTACCACCACTCTCGACTCTTCCACACTCTCTACTTTATCATATTGCCTATCCGACACACAGGACTGGATGAGCAAAAATCTCCTTCAGTTAAATTTGTGAAGACTGAAGGCATTGTCTTCTGTCCCCATCACAAACTCGGTTTCGCAGCTACTGACTCCATTCGTCTCCCTAAAAATTGTCTGAGGCTAAACCCCGGGAAGAGTTTCCATATACTTGAGTTTATCCAAAAAACTGCTGCCCCCAGATCCTAATGTGCAATGTGCCCCATTCACCCTTCAGCCCCTGTGATCGCTGATCTACACTTACTCTCAGTCCGCAATGCCTCTAAAATACCCATCCTTCTTTAAAAAGACCTCTATTGCCCAAGACCCCCTCCCTTTCTTTGTGACGTCTCTCTGCGCAATGTACAAAACACATGCAGGGGTATGTTCGACTGGACTGATAGCCCGGAATCAGTGGATATAACTTTTAAATACTTATTGTAAATATTTTATCATGCAAGATGGAGTGTGTCAGTGTTAAACATTTCAGTATTGTTGCCATTAATAACCGCGATGTAAAACTACTTCCATCCTGGTTGCGGTCAGATGTGCTGTCCCACTTAACGGTGTGTTGATCGCACTGGTGGTGGTTATGCAGGAAAGGTCAACCAGAAGAGGTGAGGCTCATATCTTATCACGGAACCAACACAAGATCCCAGATATTGTGTCATATCCGTGCAAAACTCTCGTTCATTGCAGCTTTCTGTGGAATGTCAAGTGGCTTTGTTAGAAATAAATCGTAATCGTTTTGGCTGATGTGCTCCAGAATTAGTCAAATATGACATTTAAAATAAAGAGTTATTTGAAGGGTCCACATTTACTGTGAGAGTTTCGCACATAATACATGAAACTATGGAAGAATTTACTTATTGTAACAGTGGATCAGGAAGTTTAATTGAACTGTTGGGACTCTGCATTCATTTATTCATTTGACTGTTAATCTTCCTTCATCCATTGGTTATAATTCCAGTCCTTCAGATTCTAGGTATGTTTGTCCAATCTCGAGCTGTCTCACCGGTTTCTGTCCATCATTTTCAGAGGTGCTACCTGTATAGGACCTTCTGCAAAACCAGCGAGGATTCTATATTCCAAAACAACGCTTCCACTCACATTTCATCCATTCAACTCACTCCTGATTTATTGTAAGAAATGGGACTCTTAATGAATGACACTGCTCATATTAATAACGAGTTCTTATAGAAATAACTCTCTATCTCTCTCTTGTTAATGCAGATTATATAGCTGGGAAAGCATCGGCCTGTTAGCTCTGCCAAGGACAGGACTAGCACAGGCTCTGAAACAAGTTATTCCTAAAGCTGATAAGATGACACCTTGTAACTTCTCTTGACAAGTGCCTGGCAGAAGTTTACAAATGATAACAAGCATGAGATAAGGTGAAAGGTGACTTTGTGGAGCAGAGCGATGGACAAGGGGGAGGTACCACCCCCAATATCCCAGGAACATCTCGTGTATTCATTGGTTAGAAGGGTCCGAACTGGTGATTGATATTGGGTGAACTACCAGACCCCCACATAAGGTACATCAATGAATTCTCGGAGGAACAGCGACAACATGCCCTGTCTGGCAGAAGATAGACAGCTTCCTGACACCTCGGCTAAGTGGAATAGGTGAAAGCACAGAAAGGGAGAGAGATCGCGAGACAGAGAAGAAGAAGCCAGCCCTTCCAACTGCAGAGAGTGGCAGCAAAACTATCGTCCATGGGTCTATTACTTCTTCTGTCGATTTAGCTTATGCATCTTGTCTAAACTGTTGCTTCTTCATAAGCTTAATATTTTAAAATTGCTTATGAGATCTCGATCATCTATTTTGGGAAAACTGTGACTCCCGACCCTAAATCTTACACTATGTGCACTAGTCTTTTATCACAGTGAAAGAACATACCAATGAACAATACGCTCCTCGCTCATACTTTCAACTGATGCTGTCACAGAATCTGTCTACTTCATCCAGCTTCTCTTCAGCTGAATTCCACATGTGGGCCCAGAACACACTGCTCAATTGGAATTTGTTTCTCCTGAAATGCGGTCATTTCTTCTTTCCCTCAGTCAACACATTTATCCCAGTCTGCTGCAGGTGAACATATGAGTATGCAGAAAAATAGACACTTAGACATATATGATAATACGCGCAACATTACTACGCCACATTCACAATACCTGCCTTTGTCTCTTTATAATCACCATATCTGTGATTTGGATGTGTTCACAAATAATTTATTGTTAAACGCTCGTGGATTGGCACAAAACGTAAATCTCCCCACTCTCCATCCGACAGCTTCTACCACTGGCGGTAAGGGTTCACCGGCTGGTTTGTAGCAATCAACTAATGAAGTGATTGGGAATATTCCATTTACGATAATCACTGCTGTAATGACGAGACAGTCAAATTGTTCCAGATTTTATTTCTCTAGGTGACTGGATTTTTGGATCATAAACAGGTTTCCATCAGGAGATCATCACCTGAAATCGGTGGTTTCTACAAAACGCATTATACCACTTTGTATTCTGAAGATTAAGATTACTCTACAAATTCTGCTTCACGATACTGGGGCAACAACACTAACAAATCGACATAAGTTTTGTCTTGCACTTTATTTGGGGAACGACTTAATCAATGAGACAAATTTCTCAGTTTAAACGAGAAGAACACATCCGATATGAGCCTCCTTGCACTCTTTTCGGGGTGATGGGTGATGGAGCCACCGCTGGCCATTTGAGACTCTGAAAGGGTAAGAGACGTGGACAGGGTGGAGGGATTCTGAATTAAGAAACTGTGCTAACCGACTATGTTTTACACTACTGTCTCTGATCTGATGTCTGAAATCTGACCCACCAGCTGTACTGAGTATTGTTTTGACTGCTCGTCGGATGAGCAAATATTTATGGCCCATCACTAGTGGCTCTTGAACCATCGCAGTCCCTGCGATGAATGATGTTCCGCAATCATGTCAGATACAAAGTTCCAGGACATTGGCACCAGATGATGATGGTATTATGTTATTTGCTCGAATGTTCCAAACAATCTCTCCAGTAACCATCCATGTTTGTGTTTAACAGTTGCTGATTCCATTGAGTCCCTCAATCATATTGAATATTACACCAGGAGCAGGGGATACATCGACATTCGAGTGAGGTCACAATCAACAGAGCAAGTAGGGAAGAAGCTACCTGTTTGGTGAGTATTTGGTAAGTAATTAAGCTGCTAACGTTTCAAATAGTTATGGAACAAATGGTAAGCTTAATAAAATATCTTTTAAAAAAGGGAATATAAAATAAACAATAGAATTAAATAATTAAGTCATCAATTAATACACATTAAGGATAGCAGAACAGGTGATGGATAATGTCTGTAGCATTTAGGAGCTCCTGGATGCCAGTGTGACCCAGGGCAAACACGTCTGCAGTAAGTTTTTGCGGTTCGAAGAGGTTCGGCTCAGAATCATTGAACTGGAGTCCGAGCTACATACACTGCGACACAGCAGGGAGGGGGAAAATTACCTGGACATTTTGTCGCAGAAGGCAGTCACACTCCTTAGGATGGGGTCTTCTGATTTGGTCAGTGGTCAGGGACAGGAGTTTGTGGGGCTGCAGCTGTGACAATTGAGTGACGGAGAGGGCAGAACTGCAGGAGCCTCATCCTTTGCGATTGTCCAACAGGTTTGAGGTTCTTTCAGCTTCTTCGGATGAGAGTGGTGGCTGCAGAGTAGATGAGCAACCTGACAAAGGCACCATGGTACAGGACACCATTCAATTGGAGGGAATAAAAAGAATGTAGTTGCCATAGGAGACAGTATAGCTAGAGGGATTGACACTGTTCTCTGCAGCAAAGAACGAGAGTGCAGCCGGCTGTGTTGCCTGCCTGGTGCCAGGGTTCGCGACATCAGCTCAGGGCTAGAGAGGAGCAGAGAGTGGGAGGGGTAGGATCCAATCGTCGTGGTCCATCGAGGTACAAACGACATAGGCAGGACAAGGAAAGAGGTTCTACATAGTCAATATGAGGAACCAGGCGCAGCATTATAAAGCAGAACCTCAAAGGTGATAGCAACGAAACAAAGGGCAGTGCAGTGGTTAGCACTGCAGCCTCAAACCACCAGCGACCCGGGCTCAGTTGTGGATGCTGCTTGTGCGGAGTTTGCAAGTTCTCCCTGTGACTGCGTGGGTTTGCGCTGGGTGCTCTGGTTTCCTCCCACAGCCAAAGGCTTGCAGGTTGCTAGGTAAATTGGCCATTATAAATTGCCCCAGTGTGGGGATGTGGTAGGAATATGAGATTAATGTATTATTAGTATAAATGGGTGGTTAATGTTCGGCACAGACTCGGTGGGCCTGTTTCAGTGCCTTATCTAAAAAGAAAAAAAATGAATAAATCTCTGGATGACTGCCTGAGCAACGTCCAATTTGGCAGAGTGCAAATAAGGTTAGAGAAAGGGAAATCATGTCCAAACAATTTATTGGAGTTCTTTCAGGGGTGACATGTGCTGTGGAAAAATGGGAGCTGGTGGATATTTTGCACTTAGATTTCCAGAAGGCATTTGATAAGGTGCTACATCAAAGCATATTGCAGAAAATAAAAGCTCATGGTGTAGAGGATGACGTCTTGGCATGGATAGACGATTGGTTCGCTAACAGAAAACAGAGTAGGAATAAATGGGTCATTTTCTGGTTGGCAAGATCTAACGAGTGGTGTGGCATAGGGATCAGTTCTAACCCTCAACCTTTTACAATTTATAAAAATGACTGTGATGAAGGTTGCTAAATTTGCTCATTAAACTACGATAGGTAGGAAAGTAACTTTTGAAGAGCACATAAGAAGGCTAGAAAGGGATATAGATAGGTTAGGGGAATGAGCAAAGACCGAGGAAATGGAGTATAATGAGGCAAAGTGTGACAACGTCCACTTCGGCACGAAGAATGAAAAAAACATATTATCTAAATGCTGAGGGATTGCAGAGCTTTGAGATGCAGCGGGATCTGATGGCCCAGTGTATGAATTTCAAAAGGTTGGTAAACAGGTATGGCACGTAATTAGGAAATCCAATAGAATGTTATCGTTTATTGGGAGGGGATTGAATGCCAAAGTATGGAGGTTATACTTCAGCTATACAGGGCATTAGAGAAACCACATGTGGAGTACTTTGCACAGTACTGGTCTCCCTATTTAAGGAAGGATGGAACTGCATTGGAGGCAGTACAGAGACGGTTTTCTGTGCTAATATCTGGAATGGGCGGACTATCTTCCGAGGAAAGATTAGTCTGGCTAGGCATGCATCCGCTGGAATTTATAAGAGTAAGAGGCGCCTTGAATGAAACATACAAGATCTTGAGGGGTCTTGATAGGGTGGATGTCGAAAGGATCTTTTCTCTTGTGGGAGAATCTAGAATTAGGTGTCACTGTTTAAAAATAAAGGTTAGCCCATTTAAGGCAGAGAGGAGGAGATTTTTTTTTCTCTCACGGGGGAGTGAGTCTTTAGAACTTGCTTGCTTCATCAAAAGGCGGTGGAAGCAGAGTCTTTGAATATTTTTAAGGCAGTGGTGGATAGATTCTTGATAAGTAAGGGGGTGGAAGGTTATCGGATGTAGGTGGACATGTGGAGTAATCATTTCAGCCATAAACTTATTGAATGGCAGAGAAGGCTCGAGGGACCAAGTAGCCAACTCCTGTTAATATTTCATATATTTGTATGTTCGTATATGCCTGCCCCATTTGAATAGCTGGTAGATGGTGCAAATTGTGAGATATGAGGGTGCAACTTCCAGCAATGCTCTGTGTGTTCGAGTGAGGTGAGGCTTATGAAGGTTTGAGTCAAGTTTAATATTGTTCGAAGGCGTGTGAAAGAGTTGCAGTGAATGGAGCAGTGAGTGGGGCTGGTAGTGTAGTTGGTAGGAAGTGATATACGAGGATGCATTCATTGACGTTGACCACTTGTATGGGGCCATTAAACTTCTTGCAGCACTGATACCACATCCTTGGTGCCAGACCGGTGTCATTGACTGCCTTATGGAGCGCCTCATGGCCCAATGAGGCAACGAATTTCTCAACTCCTGTCCAGTTCCTGCAAGAACTCCAGTGCAGCATCCTAAAACCCTGACATACTGTCTTGAATCTTGAACCAAAACAATTTCTTCCAAAAGTTCTTCAAATGTTATCCAAGCATTTTCAGCACCTACTGCCGCCTTTCAGAGTTGCAGTCTGGGTCGAAATTGTGAAGTCTAGCTTTAAATAATGCTGACCTGGTCCGAACCTGGGCTACCTGCTGAGGCATGCATTCACATCTTATTCATAGAATGATCATGCAGCACTAAATCAGCATGCTGCCTGCATGACTTTTAATAGGCGCAGGGTCATCCCTGTGCCTGTTTTCAGGGGCTCTCCACTTTGGCCCTCTGACATTCCTTCTGTGACGTTATTGTGGGAGCACCTTCGCCACTCGGAATGCAGCAGCTCAAGATGGCCGACCACTGTTTACTCATGGTAACTAAGGATGTGATACTGATCCTGACAATGTCTCCCATATTATGAGAACAGACAGAAAGGAGATAAAATGGGCATATAATGAATGATTTTAAAATTTGCTAATTGAAAGAAATTGAGACCTTTGATCAGAGCAGAGCTCCACTGAAAAAATTGTCAATACAACGTGGCTGACAATGCCAATTGTACATGAGGATTGGACAGGATGACTTCTGCTATAACAGAATGATGGAATCATACAGCACTGACTGAGCCCAACTGACCCATTGTACCTCTGGCAGCTCTTGAAAGAGCCAAACACTTAATTTATTTGCTCTGCCGTTTCCATCTCCATGCACGATCATCACTAGCAACACCCACCCACAATATACCATAGACATAGAGAAATACAGCACTGAAACAGGCCCTTTGGCCCACCGAGTCTGTGCCGACCAACAACCACCCATTGTATACTAGTCTTACGTTAATCCTATATTTCCTACCACATCCCCACCATCTCCCTACACTCGGGGCAACCTGCAATGGCCAATTTACCTATCAACCTGCACGTCTTTGGCTGTGGGAGGAAACCAGAGCACCTGGCAGAAACCCACGCAGTAACAGGGAGAACTTTCAAACTCGGCACAGGCAGTACCCAGAACTGAACCCGGGTCACTGGAGCTGTGAGGCTACGGTGCTAACCACTGCGCCACTGTGCCACACATGCAGGAATTTATTCAGTTACATTTTGAAAATTGCGATTGGGTCTGCGTCCACCATCCTTTCTTCCACAGCATTCCAGATCACAACAACTCATTGCATTAAAAAAATAAACTCTTAATCTTTCCTCAGGTTGCATGTCAAACACTTTAAAGTTATACCTGCTGGTTGTCCACCCTTTCTATGAGGGGAACCCGACTTTTCTTTTTCACTCCATCACAACGCCTGATAATTGTGGCACCTCAATGAAATCTTGCATTTAAATTCTTGCTCCTTCGATTGGAATTCTGCCTTCTCCAGTACCTCCACAAAGGGTGTTCTTCATCCCTGATATGATGCAATACTCTCCTGACCCTCTGTAAGACCTTGACATCCTTCTGACAGTGTGGTATCGAGAATTGTATACAATACTCCAGATGAGGCTGAATCGGTGATTTATCAACTTTGAACATACCTTTCTTGCTTTGGTGCTCTCTGCCTCTATTCACAAAGATAAGTAACCTGTACTGCTTTGCAACCTCTCCTACCATCATTAAGAACAATTTTAGATGCAGGTCTATTTTCTCCTGCACCCATATATAAGAGCATTTGTCCTAATAACGATGCCCCTGGGAATACCACTGTATACTTTTCCCAGTTTGTACAACCGTTTACCACAATACTTCTCTCTGTGTCCCTTACCCAAAGACATTTCCACACTGTCACTGCCTCTTTACTCCATGGGTTTCATTTTTCTTTTCAAGGCACGAAAATGGCCTATCATTGCAGAACTTTTGTAAGTCCATATACATAAATTGAACCTCTTTACACTCATCAACCCTCTCTGTTATTCATTAAAGAACTCTATTGCGACCATGCTCCCTGACATGTCTTAGGTACGTTGTACAAAGCCATAAATATTTTTGTCCTGGATTCTGTCCTCCAGAAATTTCCCCACCAGCGACATTGGCCTGAGTGCCTGCAGCTACAGGGTTTATTCCTCTCTCTTTCCTCCCCCTGTGGGGTGGCACAGTGGCGCAGTTGTTAGCACCACAGCCTCCCAACTCCAGTAACTCGGGATCAGTTGTGGGTTCTGCCTGTGCGGAGTTTGAAGGATATCCCTGTGACTGCGTGGGTTTCCGCCGAGTGCTCTGGTTTCTTCTCACAGCCAAAGACTTGCTGGTTAATAGGTAAATTGGCCAGCGTAAATTACCCCCAATGTGTATCGGTGGTAGGAGAATTGTGGCGATGTGGTACGGAACATGGGGTTAATGCAGGATTAGTATAAATGGGTGGTTGCTGGTTGGCACAGACTCGGTGGGATGAAGAGCCTCTTCCAGTGCTGTATCGCGCTCTCTCACTCTTTGTATTAACCAGTAGGTAACGGTTGCAACCTCCATATCCTCTGGTACCACTACCACATCCAAGAGGAATTACAATATTTGTTTCCCATTGCCTCCATTATTTCCACCTTTCCTTCCATCAGCAATCCTCATACATCCCAATTGAATCCGATAAGTATTATACTTTAATGTGTATAGTGCTGGATTGAAAAGGGTTAACTGAACCTGTTTGTTAAGTGAGTGTAATTAATGTTATTCTCCATTGGCCCCAGTAGTGTCTCTGGAGGTTTCTTCCTTCTATTAATAGGAGACTGCTTGCCGTGTGTTTGGCTGAATCATCTCTGGCACTAGCAGGAATCAGCTTCTCCAAAGAAAGGGAGAAGAACGGTATGAATCTGAGAACAACAGATAGGAATGTTACAACAATGGATCAGAATCTGAGACCATTAGATTGGAATATTATAACAATGAGAAGGAGCTTCTCCTGGGAGTTTGACTACCTTTCTTATTATTATGATTTGCTGACATTAGATCTTCGAGTCCTGTATTCCCTTCTGGTTATTCAAAAGATCTATTATCCAATTCTCGCTGTTGTTGGTGTCGCCGGTAAGTCACTGTGTCCAGTTATTTCGATGGTCATGCTCAGCTTTCGTATTATTTATTTTCGCCTCCTTGCTGCTGTTTTTTCTCTCTGGTGTGATAAATATCATACGTTTTTGATTCTCTCCATATAACTGACGTCCCATCCCCGTGGTACAAAGATATTAATGCTCCTCCAACACCTTCCCTAGTCCTTGAACTCTTTCCCGAAGTGTGATTAAGGTTGTGAATAGTGGACTGCTAATTGCATGTAATTACAGAAAACACTTGATAAGGTCCTGTATGGGAGGCTGTAAGCAAAAGCCGAATCATGGTTACAAAATCAGCTCAGCGGCAGGACTGTCAGCAGTAACAAAAGACAGATACTCTCATTGGCAGGGTGGTACTCTCAGTGTCTGTCAAGTATCAGTGTTGGGGCCTCAGCCACTATATTAATTAATGATTTGGTTAATGGTATAAAAGCACTTATGCAACTTTGCAAGTGAAGCAATGAAGGGCAGCATTGCAATATAGATAGAAGGGTAAAACTACAGGATGTATTGACAAATTAAGCGAATGGAGAAAACTATTCAGATTTTATTTCAATGTAGAAAAATGCGAGGTCATTCACTTTGGACGTACAAATGATAGAGCAGGGCACTTCATTCATGATAAAAAAGCTAGAAATTGTGAAGATGCTAAAAGATTTGGCAGTCCAGGTACATAGATCATGAAAACATCGTGAGCCGGTGGAGACAAGAATGCAAATAACATGACTAGAATTATATAATTATATCCAGAGTGGTGGAATATCAGGGCAAATAAGTCATGTTCCACCTTGACAAAACCCTGGCTGGACAACACCTGGAGTGCTGCAAGCAGTTCTGGAAACCATATGGTAGGAAGGGTAATAAAACCAACATACTTCAGAGGCTGGAAATGTAAAATAAAAACAAAAAAGTGCTGGTATTACTCAGAAAGTCTGGCAGCATCTGTGGAGAGAGAGAAAGAGAATTGACGTTTCAAGTCTGTGATCGTAAATCGGAACTGGCAAACGTTGAATGTAATTCGTTTTAAGCAAGTTAAGGGAGGCGGTGTGGAGGGGGGGCGGTGGTGAATGGACGTGGGGAAGAGAAGGTGTTTGATAGGGCAGATGGCAGGAGAGATTAAACAACAAAGCTGTCCTGGCTAAAGGCAAAGACGGTGTTCATGTTTGTGGTGAAAGACAAAGCATTAGTCCAGAGGGAGCGTTAATAGCAAAATAATGAGCAGCTCTGACGACATGAAAAACCGACACGTGGTTAAATAAATACAATTAAATATGACATAAAGGCCAGTCATGCTTGAGCTATTCAACTCAATGTTCAGTCCACAAGGCTGTAGAGTGCCTAATCAAAAGATCAAGTGTTGCTGCTTGACCTTGGGTTGATGATCACTGGAAGACTGGACCGGAAGCTCGATGACTTGCTTTCAGAATGAACAGCGGTGTTCCACAAAATGGTCACACAATCTACGTTTGTTCTCTTCAATGTATAGGAGACCCCATTGTGAGCAGCGAATGCAGCATACTAAATTGAAAAAGGTACAATTAAATCGCTGCTACACCTGGGAGGAATGTTTGGAGCCTTCGATGGTGAGGAGAAAGAGATAAAACGGCAGGCACTACACCTCCTGCGATTGCATGGGAAGGTGCCATGGGAAGGGGACGAGGTGTCGTTGGTAATGGAGGAGTGGACCAGATTATCGTGGAGAGAATAATCCCTTCGAAATGCCGAAAGGAGAGGGGAAGGGAAGATGTGTTTGCTGGTGGCATCACTCTGGAATTGTAGAATTGGCAGAGGATGAGCCTTTCGATGTGAAGGCGAGTGGGGTGGAAAGTGAGGACAAGCGGAACCCTGTCGTGGTTCTTGGGGGGAGGGGAAGGGTTGAGGGCAGAAGCGTGGGAAATGAGCCTGGAACGGTTGAGGGCCCTGTCAACCACATTGCAATGGATACCTCAGTTGAGGAGAAAGAAAGAGATGTTAGAAGCGCTGTTGTGGAAGGTTGCATCATCAGCGCAGTTGCGTCGGAGACAGAGTAGCTGTGAGAATGTGGTGGAGTCCTTACAGGAAACAGGGTGCAAGGAGATGTAACCAAGGTAGCCGTGGCAATCTCTGGGCTTATAATGAGTATTGGTGGACAGCCAGAGATGGAAAAAAAGCGAACTCGAGGAAGGGAATGGAAGTGTCGGAGGTGGGCCCTGTAAAGGTGACAGAAGGGTGGAAATTGGAAGAAAGTTGATAACCGTTCCCAGTTCTGGGCGGGTGCAGGAAACGGCACAGATACAGTCACAATGTACCGAAAAAGAGATGAGGGAGTGAGCCAGAGTCGGACTGCAACAAGGAATGTTCGACATATCACACAAAAAGACAAGCAGAACTAGAACCCATGCCAGTCACCATGGCAAAACCTTTCACTTGAAGGAAGTGAGTAGAGTTGAAGGAGACGTTCTTCAATGTGAGAACATGTTCAGCCAGGCGCAGCAGGGTGGTGCTGGATGGGGACTGGTTGGTCCGCTGTTTAAGGAAGAAGCGCAGAGCCCCCAAACTGTCTCGGTGGGGGATGGAGCTGGAGAGAGATTGGACGGCCATAGTGAAGAGGATAGGATTAGGGCCGGGAAAGTAGAAATTGTCAAAATGAGGTCGACCGAAAAGGCAAGGATGTAGCTGGAAAGAGACTGTACCAACAGAGAAAAGATGCAGTCAATATCGAATGAAACAATTTCAGTGGGGCAGGAACAGGCTGAAACGATGAGGCTCCCGGGACAGACCTGTTTGTGGATTTTAGGAAGGAGGTAGAAGGGGGCTGTGCAGGTTTTTACGACCATCAAGTTGGCAACTGCAGAGGGGAGATCTCCAGAGGGGATCAGGTCAGTGACAGTCCTGGTGACAGTGGCTTGATTTTCGGTGATGGGGTCATGGTCCAGAGGCAGGTAGGAAGAAGTATCTGATATTTGGCACTCAGCCTCTGCAAGGTAGAGGTGGGTAGCCAGACAACAACAGCACCACCCTTGTCACCACTGCCTTCTCAAATATATTCAAAGAACAAAGAACAGCACAGCACAGGAACAGGCCATTCGGCCCTCCAAGCCTCGGCCGATCTTGATGCCTGCCTAAACTAACACCTTCTGCGCTTCCGGGGCCCATATCCCTCTATTCCCTTCCTATTCATTTATTTGTCAAGATGTCTCTTAAACGTCGCTATCGTATCTGCTTCCACCACCTCCCCTGGCAGCATGTTCCAGGCACTCACCACCCTCTGTATGTAAAATGTGCCTCGCACATCCCCTCTAAACTTTGCCCCTCGCTCCATAAAACTATTTCCCCCAGTAACTGACTCTTCCACCCTAGGAAAACGCTTCTGACTATCCACTCTGTCCATGCCGCTCATAACTTTGTAAACCTCTATCATGTCGCCCTTCCACCTCCGTCGTTCCAGTGAAAACAACCCGAGTTTTTCCAACCTCTCCTCATAGCTAATGCCCTCCAGACCAGGCAACATCCTGCTACACCTCCTTTGTACCCTCTCCAAAGCCTCCACGTCCTTATGGTAGTGTGGCGACCAGAATTGCACGCAATATTCTAAGTGTGGCCTAACTAAGGTTCTGTACAGCTGCAACATGACTTGCCAATGTTTATACTCTATGCCCCGACCGATGAAGGAAAGCATGCCGTACGCCTTCTTGACTACCTTATCCACCTGCGTTGCCACTTTCCGTGACCTGTGGATCTCTCTGCCTGTCAATACTCCTAAGGGTTCTGCCATTTACTGTATATCTCCCACCTGCATTATACCTTCCAAAATGCATTTCCTCACATTTGTCCAGATTAAACTCCATCTACCATTTCTCCGCCCAAGTCTCCAATGATCGAAATCCTGCTGTATCCTCTAACAATTCTCATCATTATCCGCAACTCCACCAACCTTTGTGCCGTCCGCAAACTGACTAATCAGACCAGATAAATTTTCCTCCAAATCATTTTTATGTACTACAAACAGCAAAGGCCCCAGCACTGATCCCTGCGGAACACCACAAGTCACATCCCTCCATTCAGAAAAACACCCATCCACTGATACCCTCTGTCTTCTATGACCGAGCCAGTTCTGTATGCATCTTGCCAGCTCACCTCTGATCCCGTGTGACTTCACCTTTGTTGTCTTCCCCACGCACTCCCCGCATCCCACGTCAATTGCTTAAAACCTAATTCTTTTCTAACTTGCGCCAGTTCTGATGGAAGGTCACAGACCTGAAATGTTAACTCTGTTTCTCTCTCCACAGACATGCTGAGTAATTCCAGCACTTTATGTTTTTATCTTAGGAATAGTACTAATAATTTCCTGCCAGGGAGTGTGGCGTAGATTTATCACAGTGCTACGTGAACCCCAAGGTTTAAATAACGAGTAGTGACTACACAAACTGGGGTTGTATTCCTCCCTCGAAATTACAAGGAACCAGGAAGTGTCCAAGCTGTGAAATGGAACAGATAGTGTAGATAGAGAGAAACTGCTTCCTTTGGTTGTGAAGTCAAGAACTAGGGGCATAGTAGGAAGATTCAGAGCAGATCAAACCGTTCAAAGCTAGTCTTCCATGATGTCTGTTTGCCATAAGCAGCAGGGAAAATGTATTCCACCACAATTCGTAACCTCATGGCATGGCCTAGTTTTCGCTCAACTGATGCCATCAAACCAGGCAACCAATCCTTGTTCAATCAGGAAGCTGCACGCAACAGACAGAGCTGTGCGATCTCACAATCAACTGACTAAGGCTCTGCAATCCAGCCACATCCATTTGTGAACAGTGGTGCTCAACAAAACAATCACCTGGAACAGGATGTTCCACAAATATCCCCAGGATCAATGGCAGCTGAGATTCATATGGAGTGCAGAAAGCAAGGCTGAACGATTGCAAACATCCTCAGGCAGCAATTCCAACTGGATGATTCAATTTGGCCTCCCCCTGAGCTCCTCAACATTACAAATGTCATTCTTCGGCCAATACCATTCAGTACACATGACAGCAAAGAAATGCTGAATTCATTGGATGCAACAAAGACGATAGGACCTGACAATATTCTGGCTAAGGTACAGAAGACGTGTACTCAAGGACTAGGGGCCAATTTAATGAGCCCACGGACTGTACCGGTGGGCCTGGTAATGTGTTGCGTGTCCATCCAGCACATGGGCAACCACCGCACAGCGATTACACATCAATGGGCATTTCTCGTAGGGGAGTCACAGGTCCCCACTAGTCACGTGGCGGGGGAGGGAACAGTCATTGATTAGTGCCTCAGATGACTCTGGAGCATGTGCTGGTTTCATATTTAAAGGCCTGCCAGCCTTCCATTCACTCCTGCCCGGATTGCTTGGCAACTAGGTGCAGCCTACAACATTGTCTCACTACTTCCATTAGCAGCTTCAACGTCCACCACCACCCATCACCCTCCTGGGCCCAATTCCTCAACGAGGGCAAAAGACGATGGCTGAGAAAGACTTACAGAGTGGGCCCACGGTGCAGTGATGCCTCCCTGTAGATTCATCTCCAGTCTGCAAGAGAAAAACGGGAAGTTCTCTTCCCCCAGATTGACAAGAGGAGGTCCTCCCGCCTGAACAAGCAAACCTTGATGGAGATCACAGTGGAGGTTAACAGCCAAGCGGTCAACCAGCACAACTGAGTTCAGCGCTGGAAGAGGGTCAATGTCCTCTTGCGTTCTGTCAAGGCGACTCCTCCATGCCTTTTTGAGGATTGCATGTGCCTATGCTGGAAGTTGTGGGACATGGGGAGGGTAACTGTGAGAGACGGTGGCTAGTGGATAGAGTTCTGTCACATCCTCATAGGTGCATGGCTGTCTGTCGGCCACAGGCTCCTTCATAGCTCACCCCCTTACACCCTTCCCCTGACAACGAGTGCCAGCACGAGAGACATCAGATTCCCCAGGAGGGGATGAGAGGTTTAAATTGGCTTAGCTACCATGTTGTTCTCTAAGCCATTCTCCACTATCTACATCCTTGCTCTTGTGGAACAAGAGGGCCCATAATAGAAGGGAGATGGCCCAGACATTCGGAAGGCCAGATCTATGTCCACTCACCTCCACTGAGGAACAGGCCTTGGAACGTGCTGGCATCCATGGCTGCCACGCTGTATCAGATGGGCAGAATGAAGTCCAGGTGCAAGAGACTGAGGATTGCCTCCCATTGGCATGCACATCGATGTTGGAGACACACTTAACTCTTGATTGCCATCAGGAGATCTGCACAGCATAACCTACATATGTTTGTCTTCTCTCAAGCAGGCAGCCATTTCCAGGGATCCGCACGATCAACTGCACAGGCGTCTGCCTCTGAGGAGAAGGATTGCTCAAAGGATGCACCATCCTATCACTCTCTTGCACCCTCTAGCAGCGCACATACCTCCATATCGATGGCTACCTGCTCGGAATTAGAATCAATATGATAAGATGCTGAGAGTGTGACACACGGACCCCAACAGCTGGCTGAGGCTGAGACAGCCAAGTCCGCTGACATTCTGAGAACTGTGTGTGGCCAGGCTCATGCTGGGCCCCAGGATGATGACAAGCCTTTGGTGTCAACAACAGAGGGTATGCTGGAGTTGCAGAGAGGTAAGGCCCCATTTGGAGGAGATGCCAGAGAGCAAGTGCAACCATAGGTGGACGATGAAGGGGTACATTCATGCCATGACTGTCGCCAGGATTCAGGCCTATGAGAGCAGCACTTCGTCCATCAAGAAACTGCAGACTCTGATGGAGCCCTAGATCTCAAAGATGCACACAGAGCTGCACATGGTCGCCTAGACCATGAGCTCAATGGAGCAGTGACAAGGCAAGAGAAGAAACAGGAGATGAAGGCTTCTGCAGCTCCTTTGGTGAGCAGGGTGGATTGAGAGAGCCTTCAAAGGGAGGTGGGGAAGCTGACAGCCACATTTAGGGACGCCCCACAGGGCGTTGCAAATGTAGCCACTGGCTTCTCAGCCCTTCCACCAGGCAGCCCAGTTCCAGTAGCTGCCACGCCTCGGGAGAGCTGTGCACCTGTCCAGGACATCTCCAGGCAGCCGGGACTTCCAAGCCTAAGGCAGCTACAGGATGCCCGTCAAAGTCAGCAGAGTCTAAGAGGCAGCTTTGCCAGCAGCCTACCTGAAGCCCAGCTGCTGCCTCCGGTAGCACACTGCATAGGACCACCCACAACCATATTAAAATAACACATAGCCACACTGTAGTTTTCAGGTGTCTACCACATACGTTTTGTGTTCATTAATTAAAATGTCCTCTGTTCTATCAATAGGTTTCATTGTCTGAAAGCCATGTACAATTATGCCTGAAGTGTGAGTTATTGACCTCCCCTTCCCTCTTCGGGCTATACCAATAATACCACTGCCCTCTGTACCATGTAGTGACATCCCTCATTAACATCGTGTCTCCCATGGGCACCAGCATACATTACATCCGCTCACAGGAGTGTGACCACAAATGGACAGAAAGCAAAAGAGTTGATGCATCACCAAAGCAGCAATGCTCCAGCCAGTCTACAGATCACGGCAACGTGTCTCTCCTCAGTGCCGCCAGGTTTTACTGGTCTTCAGTTTGGAGGTGCTTCCGTAGCACCCGCCGTTTGCTGAAACGCATTGTGGTGCAAATGCCGCCCATTGTGTTTTACCACCACTGACAAAAACTGGAACTAACGTCAGTGTGTCAGATATCTGGATGGTCTAAGTTTTTGAAATTCTCCAACCATCCTCCACCCCTAACCCCACTCCAATCCCCCCCCACCCCAACACCCCAACGTCACAATGCCCGCCCTTGACTACCACAAAGTTTTGCCTAGGTGCACATTAGCCAATTTGAACGCTGGCATCTCCCCGACAACGTGGAAATGTGCCCAAATATGTCCTGTTCACAAAACGCAAGATAGATCTAACCTGTCCAATTACCGTTTCATTCGTCTATTCTTAATCAGCAATAACATGATAGAAGGTGTCGTCAAGAGTGCTATCAAATGGCACTTAGTCAGCTTGCAGATGCTCACGTTTGATTACCCTTATGCCACTCGGCTGCAGACCTCATTATGGCCTTGCTCCAAACACAGGCAAAATAGACACAGCAAGAGGCGAGGTGAGAGTGGTTGCCCTTGATAATAAGGCAGCATTTAATCGACTGTGGCATCAAGGAGTCCTCACAAAATCAAGGAGAAACTTTCTTCTGGATGGAGTCATACCGTGAACAAAGGAAGATGGTATCGGTAGTTGGAGGCTAATAGTCTCAGCACCTGAATATCACAGCAGGAGATTCGCAGTGTTCATCAATGACCTTTCCTCCATCATAAGGACTGAAGTTAGGGTTTTTGCTGATAGTTGCATAGTGTTCAGTACCATTTGCAACTCCTCAGGTATGGAAATAATCCTCTCTCACATGTAACAGGGCCTGTATAATATTTAGGCTTGGGCTAATTTGAAGCAAGTAACATTCGTGCCCCACAGGTGCCAGGTAGTGCAAACATCTAACAACAGAAATTCCATCCATCTCCCCTTGATATTCAACGCCATTATCATCCTTGAATTCCACAACATCAACACACTGAGGATTATCCTCGGCAGAAAGTTAACTGTACCAGCCGTATAAGTACTGCAATGATGAGAGCAAGTCAGTTGTTGGGAAGTCAGCAGCGTTACTCGCCAAAGCCCGTCCAGCATTTGCAAGGCACAAGTTAGGAGTGTGATAGAATGATCTGTACTTTCCTGCTTGAGTGCATCTCCAACAACATACAAGAGGTGTAATACAATTCAAGACAAGCACCCCAATTGATCGGTACCCTTCAGGCAGCGTGTTCCACATTCCAATCACCCTTTGGGTGAAAAAGATTTTCATCAAGTCCATCCTGAACCTGCTGTCCCGAAGCTTTAACTTATGCCTCTTGGCTATGGACACTTCCGTTAAGGGAAAACGTTTCTTCATATCGACCCTATCTATGCCTCTCATAATTTTTTATACAATAATCAGGTCTCCCCCACACCCCCTCAGACTTCTCCACTGTAAGGAAAACAAACCTAGCCTATCCAGTCTCTATTCAGAGCTGAAATTCTCCAGGCCAGGCAACATCCTGGTGAATCCCCTTCGCTCCCTCTCCAGTGGAATCACATCCTTCCTATAGTTCCCAGGGTCCTACCATCTATTGTATATTCCCTTGTCTTATGAGTCCTCCCAAAATGCATCACCTCACACTTCTCAGGATTAAATACCATTTGCCACTACTCCGCCCATTTTACCAGCCCATCTGTATCGTCCTGTAATCTAAGGTTTCCTCATCACTATTTACAGCACCGTCAATTTTCGTGTCATCTGTGAACTTACTGATCATACCTCTGAAATTGAAGTCTAAATCATTAAGGTAGACTGCAAACAGCAAGGGTCCCAACACCGATCACTGCGGTACACCACTGGTCACAGGCTTCCAATCATAAAAAACAACCCTTGGACCATCGCCCTCTGCCTCCTGCCAGTCAGACAATTTTGGATCCAATTTGCTAAATTTCCGTGTATCCCATGGGCTCTTACCTTCTTGAGCAATCTCCCATCCGGGGCCTTATCAAGTTCTGAAGTTCCTGTCGACCACATCAACTGCTTTATCCTCATCAACACACCTCCTCGAAAAATTCAATCACATTTATTAGACATGACCTACCGCTGACAAAACCATGCTGACTATCCTTCATTAAGACCTGCCTCTCCAAGTGGAGATTAATCCTGTCCCTCAGATTTTTTCCAATTAGTTTCCCTACCACTGATGATATGACTCACTGGCCTGCAAATACCTTTTTTTTATTGCTGCTACCCTTCTTGAATAATGGTGCCACATTCGCTGTCCTACAGTCCCTTGGCAGTTCTCCTGTGGCCAGAGAGGATTTGAAAATTTGTGTCAGAGCCGCTGCAATCTCCATCAATTCCTCACATAGCAGCCTGGTATACATATCATCTGGGTCTGGATATTTATCCACTTTTAAGCCCACTAAAACCTCTAATACCTCCTCCCTTTCAATGCTAATATTCTGAAGTATATTGCATACCCCCTCCCTGATCGCTGCACCGCTTTTTCCATAGTGAACACAGATGAAATGCAATTATTCAAAAACTCACCTACGTCCTCTGGCTCCACATGCCGATTTCCACTTTGGTCCTTAATCGGCCCTCATCATTCCATGGTTATCTTCATGCCCTTAATATGCTTATAAATCACCTTGGGAGTTTCCTTTATCTTGTCCACCCGTGTTTTTTCATGCACGCTCATCGGATTCCTAATTACTTTTTTTAGGAACCCCCGAAACTTTCACATGTACAATCACTCCAGTATATCACTGGACACAGGAACACATCAGTAAATCTCAATAAGTAAACATTCAAACTGGAGCAGTTGCTCAGAGCCTGATGTATAATTTCCCTGACTATTTCCCTTTCTCACAGTTAACTTGCTGACGATTAGGATCCTGTCTCGTGGAAAGTGTGGTCTCTCCAAATGTGTCACTCGCTACCTGGTGGCCATGGCAGCGGCGGATCTACTGGTCATTATCATTGACCTGATATTGCGGCAGATACCAATTCGTTATCGGGATTCATTTATCTTCCTTTATTACATCCGTGTGTGTAATATCCACGCCATCCTGCTTTATGCAGCCACGGACTGTTCTGTCTGGTTCACAGTTGCTTTCACCTTTGATCGATTTGTGGCTATTTGTTGCCGAAAGCTAAAAGCTAAATATTGCACTGAGAAAACAGCTAATATGATACTTGGAGCAGTGACTGTGCTTAGCGGTTTAAAGGACATCACCTGGTATTTTCTGGTATCAGATAAGTACAGGTTTTGGAACAGCCCTTGGTTTTGTCGTATAAAAGCACATGTTATGATTTCACCAGTCTGGGGTACAATCGCGTTCCTTCATAGCTTTCTAACACCAGGGTTTGCATTTGTTTTGATTCTGATGTTCAATGTTTTTACCGTCAGACACATTGTATATGCCAGCTGAGCCCGAAGACGACTCCGGGCTCACAGCAGTGTGGACAACCCAAAAGACCCAGAAATGAAGAGCAGAAGGAAATCCATAATTTTGCAGTTTTTTATCTCAGCGAATTTCATGCTGTTATGGTCAGAGTTAATGGTGTATTCCATGTGGCAACGGCTGTGGTGGTTAGATTATAAGTCTGTAATTCTACCTGCTTTTGTAAGAGAAATGGGCTTCATGCTGCAGCTCCTGAGTTGCTGCACAAACACTGCGATTTACGTTGTGACCCAGACTCAGTTCAGAGAGCAGTTGAAGAACGTGCTGAAATATCCCTTTTCCCCAATTATTAAAAATAAAGAAATAAATAAACGATGAGAGGTACTGGAGACATTTCAGCATCTGAACGCAATGCTGTCTCAAATTCTAAGAATATATGAAGACCAGAGATAGCAGTAGATCAAACAGCCGCTAGCACCTGCTCCACCCCATTCAACACGATCAGAGCTGTTCTACTGTCCCAACTCCACTTTCCTGTCTGCTTCCCATTTCCCTTCATTCCCTGAAAGAGAAAACAAGATCTGTCTATCTCATCCTTAAATACACTAAATTATGGAGCATCCAGGCCCTCTGAGTTAGCCAATTTCACGGATTCACAACTCTTTGCGAGAAGAGTGCTGCTCCTCGTCTCAGAGCTAAAACATTGACCCCTTATCTTGAGGCTGTGTTCCCGTGTTCTAGATTCCCCAGCCATGGAAAACAACCTCTCTGAATTTACCCTGTCCATCCCTTCAGATTCTTGTACGTTTCACTGAGAAACCACGCATTCCACCTAGCTTCTGAGAGTATCGGCCTAATGTGCTCAGGGTAGGCGGTGGCGTTGTGGCATTGTCACTGGACTAGTAACCCAGAGACCCAGGGTATTCCACTGGGGACATGCGTTCGAATCCCACCACAGCAGAAGGTGGAACTTGAACTTAATAAAAATCTGGAATTAAAAACTAGCCTAATGATGGCCATGAAACCATTGTCGATTGTTGTAAAAACCCACCGAGTTTACTAATGTCCTTTCGGGAAGGAAATCTGCTGTCCTTACCTGGTATGGCCGACATGTGACTCCAGTTCCACAGCAATGTGGTTAACTCTTGCATGCCCTCTGAAAGGGCCTAGCAAGCCACTCAGTTGTACCTAACCGCGACGAAGTCTATAAAAAAAGGAATGAAACCGGACTGACAACCCGGCATCAACCTCGGCACCGGAAACGACAACGGCCAACCCAGCCCTGTCGACCCTGCAAAGTCCTCCTTACTAACTTCTGGGGGCTTGTGCCAAAGTTGGGAGAGCTGTCCCACAGACTAGTCAAGCAACATCCTGACATAGTCATACTCACGGAATCATACCTAACAGAGAATGCCCCAGACACTGCCATCACCATCCCCGGGTACGTCCTGTCCCACCGGCAAGACAGACCCAGCAGAGGTGGTGGCACAGTAGGATACAGTAGGGAGGGAGTTGCCTGGGAGTCCTCAATATCGACTCTGGACGTCAAGAAGTCTCATGGCATCAGGTTACATATAAGCAAGGTAACCTCCGACTGATTACCACCTACCGCCCTCCCTCAGCTGATGACTCAGTACTCCTCCATGTTGAACACCACTTGGAGGAAGCACTGAGGGTGGCAAGGGCACAAAATGTACTCTGGGTGGGGGACTTCAATGTCCATCACCATGAGTGGCTCGGTAGCACCACTACTGACCGAGCTGGCCGAGTCCAAAAGGACATGGCTGCTCGACTGGGTCTGCGGCAGGTGATGGGGGAACCAACACGAGGGAAGAACATACTCGACCTCGTCCTCACCAATCAGCCTGCCGCGGATGCAAATGTCCCTGACAGTATTGGTAGGAGTGACCACCGCACAGTCCTGTGGAGACGAAGTCCCGTCTTCACATTGAGGATACCGTCCATCGTGTTGTGTGGCACTATCACCGTGCTGAATAGGATAGATTTCTAACGGATCTAGCAATGCAAAACCGGGCATCCATGAGGCGCTGTGGGCCATCAGCAGCAGCAGAATTCTACTCAACTACAATCTGTAACCTCATGACCCGGCATATCCCCCACTCGACCATTACCATCAGGCCAGGAGACGAGCCCTGGTTCAATGAAGAGTGCAGGAGGGCATGCCAGGAGCAGCACCAGGCATACCACAAAATCAGGTGTCAACCTGGTGAAGCTACAACCCGGGACTACTTGCATGCCAAACTGCATCCGCAGCATGCGATAGACAGAACTAAGTGATCCCACAAGCAACGGATCAGATCTAAGCTCTGCAGTCCTGCCACATCCAGCCATGAATGGTGGTGGACAATTAAGCAACTAACTGGAGGAGTTGGCTCCACAAATATCCCCATCCTCAATGTTGTGGGAGCCCAGCACATCAGTGCGAAATATAAGGCTGAAGCATTTGCAACAATCTTCAGCCAGAAGTGCCGAGTTGATGATCCATCTTGGCCTCCTCCTGAAGTCCCCAGCATCACAGATGCCAAATTTCAGCCAATTCGATTCACTCTACGTGAAGTCAAGGAACGACTGAAGGCACTGGATATTGCAAAAGCTATGGGCCTTGACAATATTCCGGCAATAGAACTGAAGACATGTTCTCCAGAACTTGCCGCGCCCCTAGCCAAGCTGTTCCAGTACAGCTACAACACTGGCATCTACCCTGCAATGTGGAATATTGCCTCGGTATGTCCTGTACAGAAAAAGCAGGACAAATTCAACCCGGCCAACTACCGCCCCATTAGCCTACTCTCAATCATCAGTAATATGATGGAAGGTGTCATCAACAGTGCCATCAAGCGGCACTTGCTTAGCAACAACCTGCTCAGTGATGCTCAGTTTGGGTTCCGCCAGGGCCACGCAGTTCCTGTCATCATTACAGCCTTGGTTCAAACATGGACAAAAGAGCTGAACTCTAGAGGTGAGGTGAGAGTGACTGCCCTTGACATCAAGGCAATATTTGAATGAGTATGGCATCAAGGAGCCCAAGCAAAACGGAGGTCAATAGGAATCAGGGGGAAAACCCTGCACTGGCTGGAGTCATACCTAGCACAAAGGAAGATGGTTGTGGTTGTTGAAGCTCAATCATCTGAGCACCAGGACATCACTGCAGGAGTACTTCAGGGTACTGTCCAAGACCCAACCATCTTCAGCTGCTTCATCAATAACCTTCCTTCAATGATAATGTCAGAAGTGGGGATGTTCGCTGACGATTGCACAATGTTCAGCACCATTCGCAACTCCTCAGATACTGAAGCAGTCTGTGTTGAAATGCAGCAAGACCTGGACAATATCCAGGCTTGGGCTGATAAGTGGCATGTAACATTCACGCCACACAAGTGCCAGGCAATGACCATCTCCAACAAAAGATAATCTAACCATCTCCCCTTGTCATTCAACGGCATTACCTTCGCGGGATCTCACACTATCGATATCCTAGGGGCTACCATTGACTGAAATCTGAACTGAAGTAACCATATAAATACCGTGGCGACAAGAGTAGGTCAGAGGCTAGGCATCCTGAACTACCTCCTGACTCCCCAAAGCCTGACCACAGTCTACAAGGCACAAGTCAGGAGTGTGATAGAATACTCTCCACTTGCCTGGATGGGTGCAGCTCCAACAACACTCAAGAAGCTCGACACCATCCAGGACAAAGCGGCCCGCTTGATTGGCACCCCATCTACAAAAATTCACTCCCTCCCCCACCGACGCACAGTGGCAGCCGTGTGTACCATTTAAAAGATGCACTGCAGCAATGCACCAAAGTTCCACAGACAGCACCTCCCAAACCCGCGACCTCTACCAACTAGAAGGACAAGGGCAGCAATTACATGGGAACACTAGCACCTGCAAGTTCCCCTCCAAGTCATACACCATCCTGACTTGGAACTATGTCGCCGTTCTTTCACTGTCGCTGGGTCAAAACCTAGAACTCCCTTCCTAACAGCACTGTGGGTGTACCTACCCCACATGGACTGCAGCGGTTCAAGAATGCAGCTCACCACCACCTTCTCAAGGGAAATTCGGGATGGGCAATAAATGCTGGCCTGGCCAGCAACGCCGACATCCCGTGAATGAATAAAAAAATAAATGAAAATAGGACAACCTCCGCATCCCAGGAACCAATACAGCAAAATGCCGCTGCACTGCCTCCATTGCAACTATACCTTACTTAACTATGGGGTCAAAACTGCACACAGTTAATCCATGTGTAGCCTCAGCAAAGCCCTGTATATTTGTATAGCAATTCCTTATTCCTGTTCTCCATGCCCTTTCAATAAAGGCCGACATACTCTTTGCCTTCCTAATTTGCTCCATAAATCACATGCTTTAGAATAGATTCTAGCATTTTCCCAACGACTGATGTAAGTCTAACAGGTCTGTAATTCCCTGCTCCTCGCGGCCTCCTTTTTTGAAATAGTCGAGTAACATTTGCTACCTTTCAGTCTGCAGGAACCGCTCCGGAATCTATGCAATTTTGGAGGATGATCACCAATGGATCCATTGTTTCCTTAGCTGCCTCCTTCAACATTCTGGGATGTAGCATATCAAGTTCTGGGGACCTATCGAACTTCAGCTCAATTAAATTCTCCAAAACAACCTTCTGACCAATACTAATTTCCTTCAATTCCTCATTTCCCCGAATCACTTCTATCTCTAATTCTGTGAGATTTATTGTATCTTCCTCAGTGAAGACAGACACAAAGTCATCATTTAGTTTCTCTGCTATTTCTCTATTCGCCATTATAAATTCTGGTGACTCTGCCTGTAAGGGACCCACATTTGTCTTAGCCAAACTTCTCCTATTTACGTATCTGTAGAAGCTTTCACAGTCCGTTTTTTCATGTTTTGCTAGCTTACCATTATATTCTAATCTCCATTTCATTATAAGTTTCTTTGTCCTTTGCTGTATTCTAAAATCCTACCAATCCTGAGGTTTACTGCTATTTCTGGCATCTTTATAGGCCTTTTCTTTTAATCTCATACAATCCTTAACTTGCTTTGTTAGCCACGGTTGACTGCCTTTACTTTTGGGGTGTTTGTGCCTGGAAGGAATGTTTAGTAGCTGTAAACTGTGTAACATCTCTTTAAAGACTCCGTACTGCCATGCCTTTCAAAGATCCTCCCGGCTCTATGTTTAAACTTGTGAATATACTCTGTGCAGTTTCCCCCTGGGCTCTGTGTTTAAACTTGTGACTATTCACTGTGCAGCATCCCCCGGGCCCTGTATTTAAACTTTGCACGAATCACTGTGCAGGTTCCCCACGGGGCCTGTGGTTAAACTTTACACGAATCACTGAGCAGGATCGCCCCGGGCCGTGTGTTCAATCTTGAAACGATTCACTGAGCAGGATCGCCCTGGGCCCTGTGTTTAATCTTGACATGAAACACTGTACAGGTTCCCCCCGGGCCCTGTGTTTAATCGTGACTCGAATTACTGTGTGGGATACCCCCGGCCCTGTGTTTAAACTTGACACGACGCACTGTGTGGGATCCCCCCGGGCCCTGTGTTTAATCATGACACGATTCACTGTGCAGGATCGCCCTGGACCCTGTGTTTAATCTTGACATGAAACACTTTACAGGTTTCCCCCGGGCCCTGTGTTTAAACTTGACACGACGCAATGTGTGGGATACCCCCGGGCCCTTTGTTTAAACTTGTGACTATTCTCTGTGAAAGATCCCCCGGGCCCTGTATTTAAACTTGTTGCAATTCACAATGCAGTATCGCCCGGTTCCTGTGTTTAATCTTGTGACTATTCAATGTACAGTTTTCTGCAGGCCCTGTGTTTAAACTTGTTACTATTCTCTGTGCAGGTTCCCACTGGGCCCTGTGTTTAAACTTGTGAATATTCACTGTGCTCGATCCCGGGCCCTGTGTTTAAACTTGAAACGGATCACTGTGCAGTTCCACCCCCCATCCCGGCCTGTGTTTAAACTTGACGCGAATCATGGTGCAGGATTCCTCCAGGCCCTGTATTTAAAATTGACACGAATCACTGTGCAGTTTTCCCCGGGCCCTGTGTTTAAACCTGACGTGAATCATCGTGCGGGCTTCCCCCGGACCCTGTTTTTAAACTTGAAACGAATCACTGTCCAGGATCCCCTGGGCCCTGTTTTTAAACTTGAAACGAATCGCTGTCCAGGATCCCCTGGGCCCTGTTTTTAAACTTGAAACGAATCACTGTCCAGGATCCCCTGGGCCCTGTATATAAACTTAACACGAATCACTGTGCGGGATCCTCCCGGCCCTATGTTTCAACTTGTGAATATTCTCTGTGCAGTTTCCCCCTGGCTCTGTGTTTAAACTTGTGACTATTCACTGTGCAGCATCCCCCGGGGCCTGTGTTTGAACTTGTGACCATTCATTGTGCAGCATCCCCCGGGTCCTTTGTTTAAACTTGTGACGATTTACTGTGCGGAATCCCCCGGGCCCTGCGTTTAAAGTTGACACGAATTACTGTGTGGGATCCTCCTGGGCCCTGTGGTTAAACTTAACAGGAATCACTGTGCGGGATCCCCTGGGCCCTGTGTTTAAACCTGACACGAATCACTGTGCAGGATTCCCCCTGGGCGCTGTGTTTAAACGGGACACGACTCACTTTGCAGTATTCCCCCTGGCCCTGAGTTTAGACTTGACGTGAATCACTGTGCGGGATCCCCCCCAACCCTGTGTTTCAACTTGACACGAATCACTGAGCAGTATCCCCCCAGGCCCTGTGTTTAAATTTGACACGAATCACTGTGCGGGATCGCCAAGGTCCCTGTTTTTAAACTTGACGCGATTCACTGAGCAGGATTTCCCCCGGGCCCTGCATTGAAACTTGACACGAATCACTGTGCAGGATCCTTCCGGGGACTGTATTTAAACTTGTGAGCATGAACTGTGCAGATACCCCAGGGCCTTGTGTTTAATATTGTGATTACTCACTGTGCAACTTCATCCCGGGCCCTGTGTTTAAACCTGACACAAATCACTGTGCAGGATCCACCCAGACCCTGTATTTAAACTTGACTTGAATAACTTTGCTGGATCCCCCCGGGTCCTGTGTTTAAACATAACACGAATCACTGTGCAGGATATCCCTGGGCCCTGCATTTAAACTTGGCACGAATCACTGTGCAGGTTCCCCACGGGCCCTGTGGTTAAACTTTACACAAATCACTGAGCAGGATAGCCCCGGGCCCTGTGTTTAATCTTGACACGAATCACTGAGCAGTCTACCCCGGGCCCTGTGTTCATTCTTGACATGAATCACTGAGCAGAATCGCCCAGGCCTTGTGTTTAATCTTGACACGAAACACTAAGCAGTATCCCCCGAGCGCTGTGTTTAAACTTGTGACTATTCACTGTGCAGGATCCCCCAGGGCCTGTGTTTAAACTTGACACGAATCACTGTGCAGGATTCCTCCGGTCCTGTGTTTAAACATGTCATGAATCACTGTGCAGTATTCCTCCGGACCCTGTTTTTAACCTTGAAATGAATCACTGTCCAGGATCCCCTGAGCCCTGTTTTTAAACTTGACACGATGCACTGTGCAGGCACCCCCCCCCCCCCCGGGCCCTGTATTTAAACTTGACACGACGCACTGTGTGGGAACCCCCCGGCCCTTTGTTTAAACTTGTGACTATTCATTGCGCAGTATCCCACGGGCCGTGTTTGAACTTGTGACTATTCACTGTGCAGCATCCCCCGGGCCCTTTGTTTACACTTGTGACTATTCTCTGTGCAGGATCCCCCGGGCCCTATGTTTAAACTTGTTGCAATTCACTATGCAGGATAGCCCGGGCCCTGTGTTTAATTTTGTGACTATTCACTATGCAGTTTTCCGAGGGCCCTGTGTTTAAACATGTGACTATTCTCTGTGCAGGTTCCCCCTGGGCCATGTGTTGAAACTGGTGAATATTCGCTGTGCAGGGTCACCCCGGGCCCTGTGTTTAAACTTGTGACTATGCACTGTGCAGGAACTGTGGGGCCCTGTGTTTAAACTTGAAACGGATTACTGTGCAGTTTTCCCCTGGGTCCTGAATTTAAACTTGACACGAATCATTGTGCGGGAGACCCCCGGACCCTGTTTTTAAACATGAAACGAATCACTGTCCAGGATCCCCTGGGCACTGTTTTTAAACTTGACATGAATCACTATGCGGGATCCTCCCGGCCCTATGTTTAAACTTGTGAATATTCACTGTGCAATTTTCCCCTGGGCTCTATGTTTAAACTTGTGCCTATTCAATCTGCAGCATCCCCCGGGCCCTTTGTTTAAACTTGTGACTATTCACTGTGCAGCATCCCCCGGGCCCTTTGTTTAAACTTGTGACTATTCACTGTGCAGAATCCCGCGGGCCCTGTATTTAAAGTTGACACGAATCACTGTGTGGGATCATCCTGGGCCCTGTGGTTACACTTGACAGTAATCACTGTGCGGGATCCCCTGGGCCCTGTGTTTAAACATGACACGAATCACGGTGCGGGATACCGCCGGGTGCTGTTCTTCAACTTGACGCGAATCACTGTGCGGGATCCTCCCGGGCCCTGTGTTTAAACTTGACACGAATCACTGTGCAGGATCCCAGCGGGCCCTGTATTTAAACTTAACACGAATCACTGAGCAGGATCACCCCCGGGCCCTGTCTTTAAACTTGTCATGTATCATTGTGCGGGATCCCCTCCGGACCCTGTTTTTAAACTTGAAATGAATCACTGTCAAGGAGCCCCTGGGCCCTGTTTTTAAAATTGACACGAATCACTGTGCTGGATCCTCCCGGCCCTATGTTTAAACTTGTGAATATTCCCTGCGCAGTTTCCCCCTGGTCCCTGTGTTTGAACTTGTGACTATTCATTGTGCAGTATCCCACGGGCCCTGTGTTTGAACTTGTGACTACTCATTGTGCAGTATCCCACGGGCCCTGTGTTTGAACTTGTGACTATTCATTGTTCAGAATCACCCGGGACCTGTGTTTAAAGTTGACACGAATCACAGTGTGGGATCCTCCTGGGCCCTGCGTTTAAACTTGACAGGAATCAATGTGCGGAATCGTTCGGTCCCTGTTTTTAAACATGACACGAATCACTGTGCAGGATCCCCTGGGCCCGTTGTTGAAACATGACCCGAGTCATTGTGCAGGATCCCCTTGGCCCTGTGTTGAAACATGACACGAATCACGGTGCAGGATACCGCCAGGTGCTGTTTTTCAACTTGACGCGAATCACTGTGCGGGATCCCCCTGGGCCCTGTTTTTAAACTTAATACGAATCTCTGTGCAGGATCCCCCCAGGGCCCTGTATTTAACCTTCACACGAATCACTGTGCAGCATCACCCCGGGCCCTATATTTAAACGTGACACGAATCTCTGTGCAGGATCCCCCCGGGCCCTGTATTTAAAATTGACACAAATCACTGTGCAGCATCACCCCGGGCCCTGTATTTAAACTTGACGCAAATCACAGCGCAGGTTCACCCCGGGCCCTATATTTAAACGTGACACGAATCTCTGTGCAGGATCCCCCCGGGCCCTGTGTTTAAATTTAACATGAATCACTGAGCAGAAACCCCCCGGGCCCTGCATTTAAACTTAACACGGATCACTGTGCAGGATGCCCCCGGGCCCTGTGTTTAAACTTGACACGAATCACTGTGCACGATCCCCCTGGGCCCTGTATTTAAACTTGACGCGAATCACTGCGCAGGATCCCCCTGGGCCCTGTATTTAAACTTGACATGAATCACTGTGCAGGATCCCCACGGGCGCTGTATTTAAACTTGACGTGAATCACTGTGCAGGATCCCCGCGGGCCCTGTATATAAACTTGACAAGAATCACTGTGCAGGATCCCCCCTGCCCCTGTATTTAAACTTGACAGGAATCACTGTGCAGCATCCCCCCGGGCGCTGTATTTAAACTTGACGCGAATCACTGTGCAGCATCCCCCCGGGCGCTGTATTTAAACTTGACAGGAATCACTGTGCAGCATCCCCCCGGGCGCTGTATTTAAACTTAACACGAATCACTGAGCAGGATCACCCCCGGGCCCTGTCATTAAACTTGACACGAATCACTGAGCAGGATCCCCGCGGGCACTGTATTTAAACTTGACACGAATCACTGTGCAGGATCCCCGCGGGCACTGTATTTAAACTTGACATGAATCACTGTGCAGGATCCCCCCACGCCCTGTGTTTAAACATGACACGAATCTCTGAGCAGGATCCCTTAGGCCCTGTGTTTAACGTTTACACGAATCACTGTGCAGAACCCTCCGGCACCTGTGTTTAAACTTGACAGGAATCACTGTGCATGATCCACTCGGTCCCTGTATTTAAACATGAAACGAATCACGGTGCAGGATCCCCTGGGCCCTTTGTTTAAACATGACATGAATCACTATGCAGGATCCCCTGGGCCCTATGTTTAAACATGACACGAATCATGGTGCGGGATACCGTCGGGTGCTGTTTTTCAACTTGACGCGAATCACAGCGCAGGATCCCCCTGGGCCCTGTATTTAAACTTGACATGAATCACTATGCAGGATCCCCACGGGCACTGTATTTAAACTTGAAGCGAATCATTGTGCAGGATCCCCGCGGGCCCTGTATTTAAACTTGACACGAATCACTGTGCAGGATCCCCCCTGGCCCTGTGTTTAAACTTAACACGACGCACTGTGTGGGATCCGCCCGGGCCCTGTGTTTAATCATGACACGATTCACTGTGCAGGATCGCCCTGGACCCTGTGTTTAATCTTGACATGAAACACTTTACAGGTTTCCCCCGGTCCCCGTGTTTAAACATGACACGAATCACTGTGCAGGATCCCCTTGGCCCTGTGTTCAACACGAACATGAATCACTGTGCAGTATCCCCCCGGGCCCTGTATTTAAACTTAACACGAATCACTGAGCAGGAACCCCGCGGGCCCTGTATTTAAACTTGACGCGAATCACTGTGCAGGATCCCCGCGGGCCCTGTATATAAACTTGCCACGAATCACTGTGCAGGATCCCCCCACGCCCTGTGTTTAACGTTGACATGAATCACTGTGCAGTACCCTCCGGGACCTGTGTTTAAACTTGACAGGAATCACTGTGGGGATCAACTCGGTCCCTGTGTTTAATCATGACACGAATCACTGTGCAGGATCCCCTGGGCCCTTTGTTTAAACATGACACGAATCACTATGCAGGAACCCCTGGGCCCTGTGTTTAAACATGACACGAATCATGGTGCGGGATACCGCCGGTTGTTGTTTTTCAACTTGACACGAATCACTGTGTGGGATCCTCCCGGCCCTATGTTTAAAGTTGTGAATATTTTCTGTGCAGTTTCCCCCTGGCCTCTGTGTTTAAACTTGACACTATTCACTGTGCAGCATCCCCCGGCCCTGTGTTTAAACTTGTGACTATTCACTGTGCAGTATCCCCCGGGCCCTTTGTTTAAATTTGTGACTATTCACTGTGCAGTATCCCCCGGGCCCTGTGTTTAAAGTTGACAAGAATCACTGTGCAGTATCCCCTCCGGCCCTGGGTTTAAACCTGACACGAATCACTGTGCAGGATCCCCTCCGGCCCTGTGTTTAAACATGACATGAATCACTGTGCAGTATCCCCTCCGGCCCTGGGTTTAAACCTGACACGAATCACTGTGCAGTACCCACTCCGGCCCTGTGTTTAAACATGACATGAATCACTGTGCAGTATCCCCTCCGGCCCTGGGTTTAAACCTGACACGAATCACTGTGCAGGATCCCCTGGGCCCTGTGTTTAAACCTGACACGAATCACTGTGCGGGATTCCCCTTGGGCGCTGCATTTAAACTTGGCATGACTCACTTTGCAGTATTCCCCCTGGCCCTGTGTTTAGACTTGACATGAATCACTGTGCGTGATACCCCCGGGCTCTGTGCTTAAACATCACACAAATAACTGTGCTGGATCCCCCCGAGCCCTGTGTTTAAATTTGGCACGAAACACGGTGCAGGTTCCCCCTGGGCCTTGAATTTAAACTTGGCACGAATCACTGTGCAGGATCCCTCCGCACCCTGTATTTAAACTTGTGAATATGAATTGTGCAGCTACCCCAGGGCGCTGTGTTTCATCTTGTGATAGTTCACTTTGAGAGTAGTAGGGGCGTGGAACGCCCTGCCTGCAACAGTAGTAGACTCGCCAACTTTAAGGGCATTTAAGTGGTCATTGGATAGACATATGGATGAAAATGGAATAGTGTAGGTCAGATGATCGGCGCAACATCGAGGGCCGAAGGGCCTGGACTGCGCTGTAATGTTCTAATTCTAATTCTAATTCTAATCACTGAGCAGGATCCCCCCCGGCCCCTGTATTTAAACTTAGCACGAATCACTAAGCAGGTCCACCCAAGCCCTGTACTTAAACGTGACACGAATATCTGAGCGGGAGCCCCCCGGGCCCTTTGTTTAAACTTAACACGAATAATTGTGCAGGAAACCCCGGGACCTGTGTCTAAACTTGACACGAATCACTGAGCAGGATCCCCCCGGACCTTGTATTTAAACTTGACACGAATCACTATAAGGGATCCCACCCCACCCAGGCCCTGTGCTTAATCTTGTGACTATTCACTGTGCAGCTTCCACCCGAGCCCAGTATTTAAACTTAACACGAATCACTGTGCAGGATCCCCCCGGGCCCTATATTTGAACTTAACATGAATCACTGCACAGGATCCACCCGGGCCCTGTATTTAAACTTGACACGAATCACTGAGCAGGATCCCACTGGGCCCTGTATTTAAACTTGACACGAATCACTTTGCAGGATCTACCCGAGCCCTGAATTTAAACTTGGCATAAATTACTGTGCGGGATCCCCCGGGCCCTGTATTTAAACTTAAACGAATCACTGCGCGGGATCCCCCCGGGCCCTGTATTTAATCTTGCGACTATTCACTGTGCAGCGTCCTCCCGGGCCCAGCGTTTAAGCTTGACACGGATCACTGAGCAAGATCCCCCCCAGACCCTGTATTTAAACTTGACACGAATCACTATAAGGGATCCCCCCCCCACCACTCCCCGGGCCCTGCGTTTAATCCTGTGACTATTCACTGTGCAGCTTCCTCCCGAGCCCAGTATTTAAACTTAACACGAATTACTGAGCAGGATCCCCCCCGGCCCCTGTATTTAAACTTAACACGAATTACTGAGCAGGATCCCCCCCGGCCCCTGTATTTAAACTTAACACGAATCACTGTGCAGGTCCGCCCAGGCCCTGTGTTTGATTCATGACACGAATCACTATAAGGGATCCCCAACGGGCCCTGTGCTTAATCTTACACGAATTACTGAGCAGGATCCCCCCGGGCCCTATATTTGAACTTAACACGAATCACTGTGCAGGATCCACTCGAGGCCTGTGTTTAAACTGGAAACGAATCACTGAGCAGGATCCACCCGGTCCCTGAATTTAAACTTAAAACGAATCACTTTGCAGGATACCCCGGGCCCTGTGTTTAAACTTGACACAAATCACTGTGCAGGATTCCTTGGGCCCTATGTTTAATCTTGTGACTGTTCACTGTGCGGCTTCCCCCTGGGCCCTATGTTTAGTCTTGTGACTATCCACTGTGCAGGATCACCCCGGGCCCTATGTTGAAACTTGACACGAATCACTGAGCAGGATCCCCCCGAGCTCTGTGTTTATTTTTACACGAATTACTGTGCGGGATCCCCCCGGGCCCTGTGTTTAAACCTGTGTCTATACACCGTGCACGTTCCCCTGGGCCCTGTGTGTAAACTTGTGACAATTTGCTGTGCAGTATACCCTTGCCCGGTGTTTAATCTTGTGACTCTTCACTGTGGAGGATTCTCTGTGTTTAAACTTCTGACATTCACCGTGCACGTTCCCCCCGCGCCCTGTGTTTAAACTTGTGACTATTTACTGTGCAGTATCCCCTGGGACCTGTGTTTAAACTTGTGACTATTCACTTTGCAGGATCCCCCGGGCCCTGAGTTTAAACTTGTGACTATTTGCTGTGCCGTATCCCCTGGGACCTGTTTTTAAACTTGTGACTATTCTCTTGGAGTTTGCAAGTTCTCCTTGTGTCTGGGTGGGTTTACTCTGGGTGCTCCGGTTTCCTCCCACCGCCAAAGACTTGCAGGTGATAGATTAATTGGCAGTTATAAATTGCCCCTAGTGCAGGTAGGTGGCAGGGCATATGGCATTACAGTAGGGGTAATATAAAATGGGTGGTTGCTGGTGGGCACAGACATGGTAGGCCGAAGGGCCTGTTTCAGTTCCATCTCTCTAAATAAAAACAAAATAGATAAAATGAAAGGCACAATTGAACATAGAGGCACCCCATCGGACCCGTTTCCTATCCTGAGTGGCGTGAAACAGGGATGTGTTCTTGCACACACACATTTTGGGATTTTTTTCTCCCTGCTGCTCTCACATGCGTTCAAGTCTTCAGAAGAAGGAATTTTCCTCCACATAAGATCGGGGGCAGGTTGTTCAACCTTGCCCGTCGCAGAGCGAAGTCCAAAGTACAGAAAGTCCTCATCAGGGAACTCCTCTTTGCTGACGATGCTGCATTAACATCTCACACTGAAGAGTGTCTGCAGACTCTCGTCAACAGCTTTGTGGCTGCCTGCAACGAATTTGGCCTAACCATCAGCCTCAAGAAAACGAACATCATGGGACAAGACGTCAGAAATGCTCCATTCATCAATATTGGCGACCACGCTCTGGAAGTGGCTCAAGAGTTCACCTACCTAGGCTCAACTATCACCAGTAACCTGTCTCTAGATGGAGAAATCAGCAAGCGCATGGGAAAGGATTCCACTGCTATGTCCAGACTGGCCAAGAGAGTGTGGGAAAATGGCGCACTGCCATGGAACACAGAAGTCCTAATGTATCAAGACTGTGTCCTTATTACCTTGCTCTATGGCAGCGAGGCCTGGACAGCGAATGTCAGCCAAGATCGACGTCTCAATTCATTCCATCTTCACTGCCTGCGGAAAATACTTGACATCAGGTGGCAGGACCGCATCTCCAACACAAAAGTCTTCGAGGCAGCCAACATCCTCAGCATATACACACTACTGAGTCAGCGGCGCTTAAAGTGGTTTGACCATGTGAGCCGCATGGAAGATGGCAAGATCCCCAAAGACACATTGTACAGCGAGCTCGCCACTGGTATCAGACCCACCGGCCGTCCATGTCTCCGCTTTAAAGACGTCTGCAAACGCGACATGAAGTCCTGTGACATTAAGCACAAGTCGTGGGAGTCAGTTGCCAGCGTTTGCCAGAGCTGGCGGGCAGCCATAAAGGCGGGCCTAAATAGTGGCGAGTCGAAAAGACTTAGCAGTTGGCAGCAAAAAAGACAGAAGTGCAAGGGGAGAGCCAACTGTATAACAGCCCCGACAAACACATTTTTCTGCAGCACCTGTGGAAGAGCCTGTCACTCTCGAATTGGCCTTTATTGCCACTCCAGGCGCTGCTTCATAAACTACTGACCACCTCCAGTCGCTTACCCATTGTCTCTCGAGATAAGAAGGTCAAAGAAAGAAGACTATTCATTGTGCAGATTCCCCCCACCGTGCCCAGTGTTTAAACTTGTGGTAATTCACTCTGCAGGTTGTTCCGTGCCCTGTTTTAAACATGTGTCTATTCACTGAGGGTGTTGCTCCTGGGGCGCCTGTTTAAACTTATGAATTTTCACTGTGGAGATTCCCCTAGGCATTTTTTTAAAACTTGTGACTAATCACTGTGCAGTTCCAAACGGTAAATGTTTTAGAACTTGTGACGATTGACTGCGCAGATTCCCCCTGGGCCCTGTGTTTAGACCTGTGACTATTCACTGTGCAGGTTCCCCTACGGCCCTGTTTTTATCTTGGGAAGATTTAGTGTGCAGCTTTTCCCGGGCCCAGTGTTTAAACCTGAGACTATTTATGGTGCAGTTTCCCCCGGAACACGTGTTTCACCTTGTGACGATTCACTGTTTACAACAGCGCCTCTAATATGGTTTCCTTTTTCCACAGCCGACGATTCCCCTCCACTGTGGTTGACAGGGCCCTCAACCGTGTACAGCCCATTTCCTGCACGTGCGCCCTGACACCTTCCTCTCCCTCCCAGAACCGCGACAGGGATTCTCTTGTCCACACTTTCCACCCCGCCAGCCTGCACATACATATGATTACCCACCGCCATTTTAACCACGTCCAGCGTGATGCCGCCACCGAATACAACTTCCTATCTCTGTCAGAATTCCGAGGGGATCGTTCCCCCTGCAACACCCTGGTCCACTCCTCCATTACCCCCACCACCTCATCCTCTTCCCAAGGCACCCTCCCATGCAATTGCAGCATGTGTAATACCTGCCTTTTTACCTTCTCTCTCTTCACTATACAAGTCCCAAAACACTCATTTCAGATGAAGCAGCGATTTACTTGTACTTTTTCCAAATTAATATACTGTATTCGCTGCTCACATTGCGGTATCCTCTACATTGGGGCGACCAACCGCAGATTAGGTAATTGCATTTCCAAACACCTCTGCTCAGTCCGAAAACATGACCCTGCTCTATCTGTCACTTACCATTTCAACACAAACCCCCCGCTGTCATGCCCTCATCTCTGTCAACGGATTACTATAGCGTTTCAGTGAACATCAACACAAGATCGAGGAACAGCATCTCATTTACCGATTAGGCACTCGACAGCCTTGCGGACTGAATATTGAGATCAATAATTTCAGAGCATGACTGGCCCCCACATTTTTATTTTTAACTTTATCTTTCGTTTTAATTTTTATTATTTTACTTTGTTTCATCATTCATTTTTTTCACCATGTTCCTGCCGACTGTTTTTATTCATGTTTGTGCTTTTGGCTAGAGCTTTCATTATTCAGTCATTTAATACCCTCTCTGCACTAATGTGTTGTCTTGCATTACGGTATTAAAACACTCTCTTTGCCTTTGCCACAAATAATTTGAATGCAGAATACAGGCTTAAAGACAGGATTCTTGGCAGTGTGGAGGAACAGAGGGATCTTGGGGTCCATGTCCATAGATCCCTCAAAGGTGCCACCCAAGTTGATAGGGTTATTAAGAAGACGTATGGGGTATTTGCTTTCATTAACAGGGGGATTGAGTTTAAGAGCCGTGAGGTTATGCTGCAGCTCTATAAAGCCCTGGTTAGACCACACTTGGAATATTGTGTTCAATTCTGGTCGCCTCATTATAGGAAGAATGTGGCAGCTTTAGAGAGGGTGCAGAGCAGATTTACCAGGATGCTGCCTGGACTGGAGGGCATGTCTTATGAAGAAAGATTGAGAGAGCTAGGGCTTTTCTCATTGGAGCAAAGAAGGATGAGAGGTGACTTGATAGATTGGTACAAGATGATGAGAGGCATAGATAGAGTGGATAGCCAGAGACTTTTTCCCAGGGCGGAAAGGGCTATCACCCGGGGGCATAATTTTAAGGTGATTGGAGGGAGGTTTAGGGGAGATGTCAGAGGTAGGTTCTTTACACAGTGAGTGGTGGGTGCGTGGAATGTACTGCCAGCGGTGGTAGTAGAAGCAGATACATTAAGGACATTTAAGCGACTCTTGGTTAGGTACATGGATGATAGTAGAATGAAGGGTATGTAGGTAGTTTGATCTTAGAGTAGGTTAAAGGTTCGGCACAACATCGTGGGCCAAAGGGCTTGCACTGTGCTGTACTGTTCTATGTTCTATGTTCTCGCTGGTTCTCTCTCACTCTCTCTGTTTCTCAATCTCTCTCTCCCTCACTTTGTGTTTCTCTCTCTGTTTCTCTCCCTCTCTATTTTATTTTCTCTCTGTTTCTCTCCCTCTGTTCCTCAATCTCTCTCTCCCTCAGTGTGGTTCTCTTTCTCGCTCTGTTTCTTTATCTCTCTCTGTTCCTCAATCTCTCTCTCTCTCTCTCTCTGTTTCTCTCTCTCTCCCTTTGTTTCTCTCTCTCTCTCTGTTCCTCCATCTTTCTCCCTCTCTCCCTCATTTTTTGTTTCTCTCTGAGTGATTGTGCGTCTTTCTGTCACAATGCCTTTCTCTGTTCTTCTCTCTCTGTGATTCTCTGTGTGCCTTTCTCACTGGCATTCTGTCTGTCTCTTTGCTGCCTGCAATTTATTTGTGTCTGAGTCCTTACCCTCCACATTTTCCCTCCGCTTTTTCTCTGGCTCTTTCCTTCCTTTCTCTATTTTTGACTTTCTGTCTTTTCTCTATTTCTCTGACGTTCTGTCTTTTCTCTATTTCTGACTTTGTGCTTTCTCTATTTGTCTGGCTTTCTCTCTCTTTTCTGTTTCTCTATCTCTTTCTGTCATTTCTCTCCTTCTTTTTCTCCCTCTTTCTTTTTCTTTTTCTGTCTTTTCTCTATTTCTCTGTCTCTCTCTGTCTTTTCTCTATTTCCCTGACTTTCTGTCTTTTCTCTATTTCTGACTTTGTCTTTTCTCTATTTCTCTAAGTTTCTGTCTTTTCTCTATTTCTGGCTTTGTCTTTTCTCTGTTTGTCTTACTATCCCTCTCCTTTCTGTTTCTCTGTCTCTTTCTGTCCTTTCTCTTTATTTATCTCTATTTCTGACTTTCATTTTCTCTTTCTTTTCCTAGCCCTACCCACCTCCCCGCAATTTAGCCTGCCCCCGCAATTTATCCTGCCCCCGCAATTTATCCCCCCCCCGCAATTTATCTCCTCCGCAATTTATATCTCCCCCACAATTTATAGCTCCCCTGCAATTTTTATATCCCCGCAATTAATATCCCCCTTTAATTTATTCACCCCCATGAATAGCCCCCCCTCCCCCACTCGCCATGTAAATACACCTGGTCGACAGGCCCCTATCTGATATCCCCATGTTCACCGACCTCCATCTAATACCCTTCCTGTGAACAGACTCCTGTGCACAGTGGCGCAGTGGTTAGCACCGCAGCCTCACTGCTCCAGGGACCCGGGTTCGATTCCGGGTACTGCCTGTGTGGAGTTTGCAAGTTCTCCCTGTGTCTGCGTGGGTTTTCTCCGGGTGCTCCGGTTTCCTCCCACAAACCAAAAGACTTGCAGGTTGATAGGTAAATTGGCCATTATAAATTGTCACTAGTATAGGTAGGTGGTAGGGAAATATAGGAATAGGTGGGGATGTTTGGTAGGAATAGGTGGGGATGTTTGGTAGGAATATGGGATTAGTGTAGGATTAGTATAAATGGGTGGTTGATGTTCGGCACAGACTCGGTGGGCCGAAGGGCCTGTTTCAGTGCTGTATCTCAAATCTAATCTAATCTAATCAAATCTAAATAAACCTCCTGTGAACAGACTCCCATCTACATACCCCCTGGAGCAGCCCCCCCCCCCCTCTAAATACCCCCTGTGAACAGACTCCCATCTAAATACTCCCAGGAACAGACTTTCAGCTAAATACCCCCTGAGTACAGACTCCCATCTAAAACCCCTTCCTGTAACCAGACCCCAATCTAAGTGCTACCAGGAACAGACACCCATTTAAATACCCCTCCTGCGAACAGACTCCCTTTTAAATACCCCTCCTGTGACCAGACATCCATCTAATTACCCCCAGAAACAGACCCCAATCCAATACCCCTCTTGTAACCAGACCCCCTCACAATCTATATACCCCCAGGAACAGACCCCCATCTATATACCGCTCCTGTGAACAGACCTGCATCGAAATACCCCCAGGAACAGATCCCCATCTAATAATCCTCCTGTGACCTGTCCCCCATCTTGATACCCCCAGGAACAGACACCCATCTAATACCACTCCTGCGAACACCACCCCAAGTAATTAACCCCCATCCACCCTGTGAACAGTCCACATATAAACCGCCCTCGTGATCGGACTGGACAATCCGCATTGCCACTTCCATTTTAAACCAGGAGAATCCCCACTGCCCCCTCTCATTTTAAACCTGGAGAATCCCCACTGCATCCCATTTCAAACCTGGAGAATCCCCACTGCCCCCTCCCATTTTAAACCTGGAGAATCCCCACTGCCCCCTCCCTTTTTAAACCTGTAGAATCCCCACTGCCCGCTCCCATTTTAAACCTGGAGAATCCCCACTGCCCCTCCCATTTTATACCTGGAGAATCCCCGCTGCCCCCTCCCATTTTTACCTGGAGAATCCCCACTGCCCCCCCCCATTTTAAACCTGGAGAATTCCCAATGCCTCTCCCATTTTAAACCTGTAGAATCCTCCCCCTCCCATTTCTAACATAACTCATTCCCTCTGTGATTATTGTCCTCTAATTCTCCTCCCTAGCACCCCCACTGTAAACACTCCCCCCTTTCTAAATACCCTCCATGTCCTGTAAAAGCCCCCCACTATGCAAATTCCCACCCTATATCATCTCCCCCGTGAACAGCCGCCCCCCCTCCCATGTTATTCCAACCTCCATCACTTTCCTGGGTGTGGCTCCGATTCCCGGCAATCTTTAATTCACTTTAATTCCTGGTCTGAAGATGCCACTGGAATTCCATCAACTGGCTCCCAGAAACCCGGCACCTTTAACTCCTGTCTGGCCAAACAAAGGGCCGGGTGCAGAGCAAGGACCTCCAGAGGCTAACTGGCATTCTGAGCCTTTAACGCACAGTAAGATCCCAGCCCCAGACACATACCTCTCTGCAGAAAGGTGCTTCACCTGTTCTCCCCATCGGCTTCAGGGAATCAAACAGAGGGAGACACATACAGACACACACACACACTGACTGGCACAGGGACGACAGGAGGCCATTCATTCCTTTGAGCCTGTCGCACCCATTTAGATCATGGCTGATATGTCCCTTCCCCCATTGAGTCGCAAGGAGACAGGCAGAGACAGGGGGCAGGGGAAATGCAGAGATAACCTTGCAGGAAAGGAAGAGCAGAGATGGAAAGGTTCAGGGATTTGGAAGAGAGTGTGAGAAGAAATGGACTGAGAGAGAGAGAGACAGATAAAGATGCAGAGAGTCGCAGAAAGAGAGTGAAAATGGAAACCTGCGAGACTCTACAGAGGGGCAGAGATAGAAAAGATGTTGAGATTTATAGGGATTTAAAGATGTGAAGAAACAGAGCTAGGAACAAGGAGGAAGGTGCAGGGAACAAGTTGCAGTAAGAGATGGAGAGAGAGAAATCTATGGGATTACATTGACTGTTCTGGAGCAGCGCTTTGCGAACTATTTCCTTCAGAGCACCCACCAGTCCCCTCCCTTGTGGTAAACATTCCACAGACCCCGGAAACACTAAATCAAAAGACTGCAGATGCTGGAAATCTGAAATAAAAACCGTGTTGCGAATACTGAGCATTTCCAGCACTTTCTTTTTCTATCAGCACCGAAAACACACGGTCTTCTTTTCCGTATCCAAAAATAAATTTGAGAACGACACGCATATATTTATTATTATTTTTTTCTCCGGTTAAAGCTCTCGTCTGAGAATTCCACGTGGCCAAAAGGTTCTCCCTCTGCATCATCACCACTGCAGCTTCCGAAAAGATTCTCCTTGGGAATAAGAGAAACAGAATTGATTCAAACAAAGCAAAACATTTTTGAACAGAAATAAAGAACAGCAAGAGCCCAGGGTTCTTTCTCTCACTCACTGACATAAAACAAAGTCTCAGTGACTTCCCCATCTTACAACACATCCCGCGACACAGACTAAGAGACTGGGAAGTGTGGATGTGTTTACCCTGCCATTTTCTGCTCTCCTCTCTCTCTCTATTTCTCTGTGTCTCTCTGCATCTGTTTCTGCCTCATTGTAAAAGCACACAAACATTGGCGACCCCCATGCCCTCCCCTGTTGAAGGATAGAGGGAGAAATCCACATACCCATCCCTGAAAATCTGAAAGCAAATGGCCCGCAGGTGTTTCATTTCACTGTCAAATTCAGCCCACAGCAGAAAACACCTGCATTATTTCGGAATGATAACAAGCATTTGCAAACCTTCACATTTCAGCCATTTAATTGCTGATTCATGGAAGCATCTGACAATCAAATGAATTGATTTTTAAAGTGGCCATCACTGTTGCAAATGGTGTAGGCCATTGGTGCACAGCAAGATGCCACAAGCAGCAGTGTGATAACAGCCGTCTACCACTCTCTCCCCCTCTGATTCACTCCATGTGTCCCTCAATCCCCTGAGTCTCTCTCCCTCCTGTTACTCTCATTGAGAGAGACAGATGGGGAGACACGAGAGAGAGAGAGAGAGAGAGAGAGAGAGAGAGAGAGAGAGAGAGAGAGAGAGAGAGTAATCCACTCTCAGAACCTCACTCTCTATTCAAATGCCTGCTGCACATTTCATTTCACCCTCAATTTCACGGCACTGCCCAAAACACCTGCATTATTTGGGAATGATAACAATGACTTTAATTCCAGGCCTTCAGGGGTGCTTTATACACAATGAATTCACTTCTAAATGCAGTCACTGTTACAATGAGAGGAATTCTGCCGGCAAGCTGTGCACAGCAAGACCCGAGCAATGGTGATATTTCAAAATTCAGTTACCAAGGTTTTAAGTGTTGATTTCTTTCTCTCTCTCACACGCTCTCTGTCTTTCTCCATCTTTCGCTGCCTTCCCTTCCTCACTCAAACTCCGCCTGTCTCTCTCTCTTTGCGTTTAACCTGCCACCTCAAGCTGTTTCTCACTCTCCCTCTTTTGTATCTCCATCTGTTTCTGTCTCAGTGTTGTAATGTAGGAACTGATGCCGGGAATGTATGCACAGCAGATCCCACAATGTGATAATAGCCTGATATCCCATCACAGTCCTCAGAAAATGCTAAACTCCATCTTTAAACTTATAACAAGCCTTTGTACAGCTTCACATTCAGCTTATGTAATTGCTGTAAATTCTTGTAAAAACACAGATAAATCCATACAATAATCTGCGCCAGCCTCTGCAACCCTCCCTATCGCTTCAATAACGTCTGAAACCGCTAACCCTGCCTATGTCTCTGACCTCCTCCAGTCCCTGTAGCTGATCCCTATCTTGGTAACATCCTCTAGATAATACAACCCTCCCTATTGCTGGAACATCCTCTGATCCCTAAAAGGCTTCTCTGTCTTTGTAATCTCCTCAAGATTCCACAAACTTTACTATCCCTGTAATCTGCAGCAGCCCCGACAACCTTCACTACTTCTGAAAACTTCTCCAGCCCCTAAAAGCCTCCCAATCTCTGTAGGCTCCACCAGCCCCTAAACCCTCATAAATCTCTATCTATTCCAAGCCCTATAACCGTCATAACTCTGGAACCTCCACCAGAACCTGCAGCTCTCTGAATCTCTGTAACCTCTTCCAATGCCTCCCCAGCTCTGCAAAATCCTCCAGCCCCAGAAAACCTCCCTATCTCTGTAACCTTATGCAGCCACTCAACCCTCCCTGTCTCTGTAACCTCTCCAGCCACTAAAAAGTTATCTATCTCTGTAGCATCCTCCTGCCTTCAAAAAGAGTCAACCGTTATAATGGCCGCATCAAGGCAAAACCAGAGAGGTAAGTAATAATAAATATATATGTGTCAATGTCAAATTCATTTCTAGATACAGAAAATAAGACTGTGTGCTTGCGGGGCTGATGGGGAAAAAAACATGTGCTGGAAATGCTCAGTATTTCCAGCACTGTGTTTATTTCAGAATTCCAGCATCCGCAGTATTTTGGTTTTGTGTTTCGGGGGTCTGTGGATTTTTTACCACAAGGAAGGGGCTGGAGGGAGCTCTGAAGCAAATAGTTTGGGAAGCGCTGCTCCAGAACAGTCAATGTAATCCCGTAGATTTCGCTCTCTCCAACTCTTGCTGCAAACTGTTGCCTGCACCTTCCTCCTTGTTCCTAGCTCTGTTTCGTCACATCTTTAAATCCCTATCACTGTATCTCTCAACATCCTTTCTATCTCTGCCCCCTCTAGAGTCTAACAAGTTTTCATTTTCATTCTCTTTCTGAGACTCTCTGCATATTTATCTGTCTTTCTCTCTCAGTCCATTTCTTCATTCACTCACTTCCAAATACCTGAATCTTTCCATGTCTGCTCCTCCTTTCTTGCAAGATTAGCTCTGCATTTCATACCGCCTCCCGGGGACACCCCTCGCTGTTCTGTAAACTGATCTTACTTTGTATCTCTGCCCCTCCACGTCTTTCCGCCTCTGCGTCTCTCAATATCTGCATTGCTGCTGTATTCGCTCTCTGTACCTCCAACTCTCTCTCTGTCTCTCTCTCTCTGCATGTCTCCATTTCACTCTCTCCCTGCCCTTCTCGGTATTTCTGACCCTCTGTTCTCAGTTTCTCTCTCACTGGTTTCTGACTCCCTGCATGTCATTCTCCATCTCCCTTTCCATTTATTTTTCTCTCTCCATGGTCTGTCCTAACTCCGGATTCTGTTTTCTGTGTCTCTATCTCTCTGTCTGGGGGTGGATTTAAACTCACTGCCTTGGTGTTGTACAGGGTGTTTGTGAACCGGGATCTTGCGCTTCATCTCTCCCAAGTTTTGCTCTCATTGATGTAAAAAACAGGGGACAGATGCTGAACGGGTGTCCGATTCACAACCACCCTCCTCCCCGCCACCCTGGTTTGCAACATTGGCACGAAGTTCGAGTCCAGCCCCGAGTTTCATTGTCTCTTTGTGTACCTGCGAACCGACTGTCTCTGCCTGTCTTCTTATGGCTCAATGAGGGAAGGGACAGATGAGCCACGATCTAACATGTGTGGGACAGGCTCAAAGGGCTGAATTGCCCCCTCCCGTCCTTGTGCCAGTCAGTGTGTGTGTCTGTGTGTGTCTTCCTCTGTTTCATTCCCTAAAGGTGACGGGGAGAGCAGGTGAAACGCCTTTCTGCAGAAAGGGATGTGTCGGGGCTGGGATCTCCCTGTGTGTTAAAGTTTCAGAATGCCGTTAGCCTCTGGGGTGTTGGTCACTGCTGTATGCCCGGCCCTGCCGTTGGCCGTACATGAGTTAAAGGTGCCTGGGGTCTGGGAAACAGTTGATGGAATTCCAGTGGCTTACCCAGACCTGGAATTAAAGTGAATTAAAGATTGTCGGGGACACAACAAGGAAAGTGATGGAACTTGGAATTACACGGGGGTGGGCGCTATTGACTGCGATGGAAGTTACAAGTGGGGCGGAGGATGCTCACGAGGGAGATGGAACAGTATGTAAATTAGTAGAGTGGTACTTTTACAGGACAGGGAGAGTATTTAGAAAGGGGGTGTTTACAGTGGGAGAAGAGGGGAGAAATAGAGGGCAATATTCACACAGGGAATTAGTTATGCTGAAATTGGAGGGGGCGGATTCTCCAGGTTTATAATTGGAGGAGGAGGATTCTCCAGGTTTAAAATGGGAAGGGGAGGGCAGATTCTCCAGACTGTTCATGGATTGTTTAGATGTGGGACATTTGACGGGGACGGTAGGGATTAATTACATGGGGGGCCTGTTCACAGGAGGGGCATTAGATGGCGGATTTTCACAGTGGGTTTTGGATGGGATTTTGTTCCTGGGGGTATTTAGTTGGGAGTCTGTTCTTGGGAGTGTTTAGATGGGAAACTGTTCACAGGAGGGGCATTTAGATGGGAGTCTGTTCCTGGGGGTACTTAGGTTGGAGTCTGTTCTGGGGGTATTTAGATGGGGGATCTTTTCACTGGAGGGGTATTTAGATGTGAGTCTCTTCCTGGGGGCATGTGGATAGAAGTCTGTTGACAGGAGAGATATCAGATAGGGGTCTGTAGCCGAGCCGTAATTAGTTGGAGTTGTCTATTCACGGGGTGGGGGGGGCGGGGGATTTGCAGTGCGGGAATTTTCTGGGGGGGGAAATGTTTCCGTGGTTAAACTTTGAGTAGGGAGAGGAGGAAATTTGCGGGCGGTGGGGGGGGGGGGGGGGTGAGAAATAATTTGGGGGGGTGGGGGGAATACATTTTCGGGGGGGGAATAAATTTTCAAGGGGAAAATTGTGACGAGGGAATTTGCTGGGCAGAATTTTCAGCATTCTGGATGCACATCTTGACTCACTCTTCCATCAGTAAAATCACCCACTCCCCTGCTAATGGCACGTTCCCATGCAAATACTGGAGATGCATCACCTGCCCTTTCACGTCCTCTCATTCAAACATCAGGGCTGCAAGCACTATTTCCAGGTGAAGCAGTAGTTTACCTGTACTTGCACAGTGGTGCAGTGGTTAGCACTGCAGCTTCACAACTCCTAAGACCTCGGTTCAGTTCAGTTCTGCGTGTTGCCCGTGTGGAGTTTTCAAGCTCTCTCTGTGACCGTGTAGGTTTCCAGCAGGTGCTCTGGTTTCCTCGCCCAGTCAAAGATTTGCATGTTGATAGGTAAATTGGCCATTGTAAATTGCCCTTTGTGTAGGTAGGTGGTAGGACAATGGTAGGGAATATTGAAGAAATGTAGGGTTAGTATGAATGGGTTCTTGTTGGTCTGCACAGACTCGGTGGGTCGAAGTGCTTCTTTCAGTGCTAAGTCTCTACACAAATAAGTATTGTATTTACAATCATTGTTCTTTACACTGAGGAAACCAAACAGATGTTCTGCTACTGTTTTGTTGAGCACTTCCAATAAGTCTGCAAACGTGATGCTTAGCTTCCGGTAACTTGCCATTATAATTCCCTTCCTCATTCCCATGCTGACCTCTCTGTCCAGGGCCTGCTACACTGTTTCAATCTTCCGGAATCAGCATCAACTTCAAAAACTCACGTGATAACAGCTCCTCTATTTGTTTTTGACAGCAGGCGTTGGGAATGATTCCGCTGTCCATTTAATCAATACTGCCTTCCATCCTATCACAGTTAATCTCTTCTGTTATTTCATTCCTTTCCTCAGTTCCCTTTTTCCCAGCCTCTGTTCTTAGTTAATTACTGCTGCAACAGAACACTTTCTAGTTCGGAAGAAAATTCTCCAGCCGGAAATTTTAACTCTGTTCCTCTTTCTAAAAATGCTACCTTGCCTTCCAGGTAGTTCCGGAACTTGCTGTTAATTTCTCAGCTTCCCCGCCTCTGCAGGATTTCGCCTTTTTACAGAAGGAAATGTCATGGATAAATGAAGAAGTGAGGTTGCAATTGAATGCAAAGAGAAAACAATACAAGCAATAGTAACATGACTTTGGAGAGGCTGGCAAAAAGGGGCTAAGAGGGCATGAGGAAAGTGATCTCTTTATAAATACATTTTGTAAACTGCTGCCTTGATGTTGACGGCAGCCACCTCGATTACCATTGCCACCATTACCAGCAAAAGAGCCATCACTGTTTTTCTTGCCCAATTTTGCTGTATAAGTCCACTGTCGAGAGGCAATGTGTTTCTGATTCATTCCTCTCAGAAATGCCGCAAAATTATACTCCATATAAGGACTGTGTAGCCTTCGAGGGTAACTCGCCAAATCATTGAGGAAACGTGATCACTTAGTGAGACTGTCCAGAGAATCAGAACACAAATACACACTGACTGGTATCAGAAGTTCCAAACATTCACCATCGTTAAACTGTGCAGGGAGGGATGTGATGTGTTCCTTGTAAGCATGACGGAATGTGTTTTATAAAAGGTGATCACTTGGAATCAACAAAGAATTTCCATTACCGAAATATATGAAAAGCAGCTCACAGTCTGCAGAACCAAAGAACAGTCACTGTGTGTTTTGCTGTTCTGTTGAACTGAGAGGAAGCGCTTGACATTATGATGATTTCTGTAATATCAACATCCTGCTGCAGGACATTTCAGCTCGGACTTTGAACTGAGCTGCATAACATCCATAAGGACAAAGTATCGGGAAAAATGTGACAGCTTAGTGAACTCTAAATAAACTGATCTCTTGTTACAAAGACTGACTCACAGTACAAAAATACAGTAATCTGTGTACACTTTCCAAAATGTAAAACCCAAAATATCAACAGGTCACGATAAATGACTAAGTTCAAATCAATCAGCAAAGTGGGGATCAGCAGGAGCATCAATTCTCCCTGTGGTTTTAAAGTAAAATAGATGAACTTGTGAAATGTTCAGGCTGTTTTCTCTACCTGAATATATAGGTTAATGAAACCGTAACACTGTTAATAATCCAGACAGTCGAGTGAGGCTGTGTTACTGTAAACCGTTAACACTTTGTAATTTAATCACCAGGAATGTAGCCTCTATCAATGTCAGTTATTAACTCACTATGATTCAATGCAAAGATGGGAGCTGAAGGTAGATGGCTGTTTCAATAAACTGTCCACTGTAACTCAATACATAATAATTAATGTCAGCCTGATATATCCGGGAGAGAAAGTAGAACTGGAGAATGAAAAGAGCCTGAAGATCCAATGCTGATCAATACATTAGCACAGTTGAGGTGTCACTATGAAGTTACCATAAGTAGAAAACCTTGAAATGAATTCATTCCCCGGATGTAAAACAACAACTCTCCTGAAATGGACATTTAACGAATGAATTCACAAATTGAATTCGTGCCAGGCTAACGACCCTCATAACGTTACCATCCACTCACTGGTTTCTGCAGGGGTATCGGCTCCTGTCACAATCTGATAGGTTTATCCCCCTGAGTTATGTTTTGCAGGTATCAAGCAGACTTACAATACATTAAGTATGAGATATAGGTGTTGACAGCAACTGGTTGCCACAGCAACTTGAATTACTCGTACATAACGTTGGAGGTTTAAGATGTTTGGTATGGGTCTCTTGTATCTGTGAGAAGCCGGCCAATCCTGTAAATCATAAATACTGGTACTTTATTCATTTAGAGATACAGCACTGAAACAGGCCCTTCGGCACACCCAATCGGTGCTTCTCAACAACCACCCATTTATGCTAATCCTAAATTAACCCCATATCCCCTACCTGAACATGGGGCAATTTATAATGGTCAATTTAGCTATCAACCTGCAAGTCTTTTGCTGTGGGAGGAAACCGGAGCACCTGGCAGAAACCCACATGGTCACAGGGAGAACTTACAAACTCCAACCAGGCATTACCCAGACCTGAACCCGGGACATTGGAGCTGTGAGGCTGCGGTGCTAACCACTGCACCACTGTGCCGCCCTGCTTAGCCATGAACAACCTGAAAATGGTGCAAGTAACGAAGGAACATTCAGTAAGCACTGATATTCGGATGTAACTTATGCCACACATGTAGGATCCTATATAAACGTTGAAATTCGAGGATCTTCTTGTCAACACGGTAATTTCCGAGTACCTTTGTCAATAGATAGCATTAACGGCACACAATAAATACTGACAGATTTTTTTAGAATTAGAATTAGAACATTACAGTGCAGTACAGGCCCTTCGGCCCTCGATGTTGCGCCGATCATCTGACCTACACTATTCCATTTTCATCCATATGTCTATCCAATGACCACTTAAATGCCCTTAAAGTTGGCGAGTCTACTACTGTTGCAGGCAGGGCGTTCCACGCCCCTACTACTCTTTGCGTAAAGAAACTACCTCTGACATCTGTCCTATATCTTTCACCCCTCAACTTAAAGCTATGTCCTCTCGTGTTTGCCATCATCATCCGAGGAAAAAGATGCAAGGTCTCCTGTAACGAAAATCTTATGGACCCAGAAAATATTACCAGACTCGCAGAGATTCTTTTCAAATGTTGCCACTTCAATGGACAAATTGTATTCATTGATAACCAATCCCAGAACCGTCTGTCGATAACATAAATCCAGAGGTCTATTTGTAAATGCTGAGAATACCCTCCGATTCTGTCAAAAACTGGAACATAGTCGCACTCCCAGTATTCCCTTGCAAATAAATTCTCGCACCCGAGGGATCCCCTGCACACACAACTCCCAATCCAGGAATATCATGTAATTGTTCAAATGGCGAGATGCACTTAGGAAGAATACAGGAGCCGCGAATATACGTTGCTAAATGATTTTAAAAATGCAGTAAAGCATGCTTCATACAGTTGATAACTGGATATTGTAATGTTTTGACAATTGTGTTGTACATATTTTTCATTTGAGGCTACCATGCACACACGTGCCAGCTGAGGGAACTGAAAGAGAAAGTGAAAGAAAACAGAGTAGAGAAGACTCCATTATGTTCAAGAGTTTGCTGACTCGGTCCTCAGTCTTTTCCTCATATGTCTTACTAAACTCTGCTAAACTACAGGCCAGTCCAGAGACTATCAGAGTCGTTGATTCTTACAAGGAACAGGCAGCAGTAATGAGGCGGTCAATTAAAGAAAAAGACAGTTAAATGTAGTTTACTGAATTAATAGTTGGAGATGGAAGCTCACCAGGAACTAGCGAGCAGAGGTAGCACAACTTGTGGACACTATGATCTGTCATATGTATCATAATTTCTAAATATACTATATGGCAATTTGAATAAACATATTGAAACTCGCAGATCATACTTTTCCATGCTATTGTTCTCCGGTGTTGATCCATTCGCTCCCTCTTTGTAAAGCTGTATGTACCTGTTAGTCACTGACGCAATGCTAGAGTAACATTGCAAGGAGAATCTTATTTACATCAAAGAGAAACCTCGCAGTGACACAATTAGGTCCCTTGGAAAGTGCCATGAATTACCGTCACTAAACAAACAGGGTCAGTGACATGCTTTCTTCTGAACACGTGATATGTCAAACAGTGTAATTGTCCAGATAGGAATTGAAACTTTCCAAAGCCCAGACTATAATTTGATTAACTGTTCCACTGGTGAAAACTGCACAGCGCTATAGTTACATTAGTATAATACTGACCATATCTGCCTGTGGATTCTGAACAGTGCCATGCTTGCATTTAAACAGTACTGCCTCCCTCTGCTGGTGAATACTGCACAGTACAATTGTTGCATTGATACAGTAATACCTCCATTCTTTTGGAGGTATGACAGTGCAGTATTATATTTATATAGCAATGCTGAGTGCAAAGCATACATTGATATAGTAATGTCTACCTCATTTGGTGAATGCCATTTTATACCTCTTGTGGGGAAGACTAAACAGTACACTGGCTACATATGCACAGTGATATCCTCGTCTCTTTGGGATACAGATTAGTGCATTGGTTATTGTTACGATCAGGTGCTGAGGGGTCACACAACACCCACTTGTCCTTCCTCTCATTTGACCGCAGCAGGGTTTATTCCTGTTTAAACACTGGATGTACTTAACACTCCAGTGAATGTTTTACCTTTTTCCTTTGTTGTGATCGTAAAAGAACCAATTGGACAGGTTGTCTTGAGTTTAAGCAAGGAAGAGGTGAGTTTATTATACTTAATAATCACATCTAAAAAAATAAACTTAGAACACTCTTTCAGACACGTACACAGAAACACAAACACACACAGAGACACGCACGCACACACCTATATAACAGCGTGATAAGAAGTTGATTGGTGCTTGGATTAGAGTCCAGACACAGTCTGTGGAGTTGGAGCATTTCGTTGTCTTCCGGCAGAAGTTGTGTTCTTGAAGTCTTCGGCTGGCAAATGTGCATTTTGTGGCTGACCCACTGGTTCAGGCAATTTTCTTGTAGGCACAATTGTAGGTGGATTTCTTCCCCTGATATATCTGTCTTGTATCCAGCAAACAGCAGCAGGCTTTGCTTGACCCACACGTGGTCTTCTGGAGAGAGAGAAAGAAACACCCCTCATAGCTTCTGCATAGAATGAGCTTCTGTGCTTTGTCCAAGGGATAACTCCCAGCTTTCACAGAGATGGACTGACGGTCACATGACTGCCTCAGTGTATTGTCTGAAACTTTCTAATGGGATTCAAGTTAAGTAATTTCAGTCCCACAGGCCTCAGGATGTTAACGTTTGCACCTGGAGGATTGACTCTTTCAAGGCTAATCTTCTAGGCTGGCTCTGAATGTCCTTCTAATGAAAGGAATCTCCTGTGATTAACTCGGTAGTGCAAGTCATTATTTTGTGTATAGGCCCATCAGACATGTGTCTCCTCTTTCAGGCCTTGGAATGTGCAAGGTGTTCAAATACAAATTGTGGAGGCCATCTTGTCTGCCAGCTTTCTAAACAAGTTCATTGTAGAATTCCAGCTTCTTCTGTTTCATTAAACGTTTAAAGTAGGTTTCCAATCCATGAATTTAAAACAAAATCCCCTTTTTATAGCAGGTTTTCTTGACATTACGTTTAATATCATAATGTTTACTGCCACTGGTAGATCCACTTCCATAAAGTGCACCAATGGCTCCAACTGATGCAATATGTGTTTTCACACGAGACACCGTAAATTCATCCAGTATTTCTATACTGTTTCAAGGTCAAGAAAATAAATGTAAACGGCATTTATAGAATGGCACATGGAACATCAAGTGGCCACTAACCATAAACGGACAGTATTTTCATTGACCTCCTACGGACAAACTGAACAAGTTCATATAAACTGACCCCAGCCATACATCTAAACTATTCATAAAATGTTGCGTGACTCATTAACTGAACAGGTCTCTCAAGCTGACACATCACAACAAAGTACATAACCATCGACATCGATTTATTTTGTGAAGGGTTATCTTCTTTTCTTCTTGTCCTCAATGCGCATCTCTTTAAGGGAGCTGCGGAAAATTGTAGGTGCCTCTCCACTCTCACGGCTATGAGGTTGCTTAGCCTGCCCAGTACTCATATTTCGCTTTTACTGTCTCTGCTGACAGAATCCTCTGCTTGGCTCGGCCCTTCAGAAGCAAGAGAACCAAGCCAGCAATACCAATCTGAACAGTCACCCCTCCTACTTCAACATGCACCAGTTCAGCATTTAGCACAATGCATGGGAATGATGGTGAGATAGCACATTCTGTACAGGGTGAAGTTCACATTGTCATTGATGACAATGTCCTGGGACTTTGTGTCTGACATGATTGCGGAACATTCATCACAGGGACTGCAGTGGTTCAAGAGCAATTAGAGATGGACCACAAATGTTGGCTCAGACAGCAAGCAGTTAAAACAATACTCGATACAGCTGGTGGGTCAGATTTCAGACGTCAAAGCAGAGACAATATGTAAAACATAATCGGTTAGTACAGTTTCTTAATGTAGAATCCCTCCACACTGTCCCCATCTCATTCCATTTCAGAGTGATTACATATCATCCAGTTTAAAGGGAATAAAATGACATGATCGTGATAAAGACTGCAAAGTTAGTAGACACAGAAAATGCTATGAAGGATGTGACAATACATGAAATATTGAAGAGAGTTTCAGTCGATTTATGACATTCAATTGCTGTTGGAGAGAATATAAAATAAAAAGAACACGAACAACCCGATGGGTTTAATTTTCAGGGCCCAGATATCTGAGGCAGTCCGTGTGCAGACGGAAGGGGAAATGGGCAACGTTTTGATTGCTAGTTACAAATAAACAGAAATCACGTTCTTTAAGAAGTAGTGACGGGTGAGAATCTTCCCAAACACACCGATATAGTCACACATGCACAGTGATAGGACTCCTTCACATGGGGATAGTGAACAGATTTCTGACAGTGTTCAGTCAGTTAAAATGTGGTATTTAAGCGGAAGTGACATTTGTTCGTTGAAAATTCAATTCGGTATGAAATATAAAACCTGAACGCCGGATCTGATAGGAATCTTTGCCAGGTGGAATATCCCAATCTCTTCATAAATTGCTTGGTACAAACCAGCCGGTGAACCCTTGCTGCTAGGGACAGAACTTGTCGGATGGAGGGTGGGGATATTAACGTTCTGTTGCAACCCACGAGCGTTTAACAGTAAATTATCTGCGAACACTTCCAAATCACAGGGATGGTAATAGTAAAGAGAAAAAAGACAGGTATTGTGAATGCACAATACAGTTGTTGTGTGTATTTTCGTATATGTCTTTGAGTCTCTTTTTCTGCACACTCATATGTTCACCTGCAGCAGACTGGGGACAAATGTGTTCACTGAGGAAAAAGAAAATCAAGTTTGTTAGAAACGATCTCACCTGAGAAAGCCATGCTGACTAACTCTGATTAATCCCTGCCTCTCCAAGAGGAGATTAATCCTGTTCCTCGGAACTTTTTCCGATAGTTTCTCTGCCACTGATGTCAGATTCACTGCCATGTAAGTACCTGGTTTATCGCTGCTACCCTTCTTGAATAATCGTGCCACATTCACTGTCCTTCAGTCCCCTGGTACATCTACTGTGGCCAGAGAGGATTTGAAAATGTGCGTCAAAGCCCCTATCTCCTCCCTTGACTCACATAACAGCCTGGGATATATTTCATCTGGGCCTGGCAGTTTATCCATTTTAAGCTCGCTAAAACAGCCAATACTTCCTACCGTTCAATGCCAATTTGTTCAAGTATATCTCAATTCCCCTCCCTGATCTCTGCACCAACATCGTCAGTCTCCATGGTGAACACAGATGAAAAGTAATCATTTAAAATCTAATCTATGTCCTCCGACTCCAAACACTGATGGCCACTTTGGTCCCTAATCGGCCCTACTCTTTCCCTGGTTATCATCTCGCCCTTAATATACTTATAAAACGCCTTGGGATTGTCCTTTATCTTGCCCTCCAGTGTTTTTCCATGTCCCCTCTTCGCGCTCCTAATTCAGTTTTTTAAGTACCGCCTACACTTTCTATACTCCTCCAGGGATTGTGCTGTTTTCAGCCCTCCGAATCTGCCATAAGCCTCTATATCCGTTGACATCCAGGCTTCCCTGGAATCGTTGGTCCCACCCTCAAACTTTCGGGGAACATGTTGGCCCTGAGCTCTCACTATTACATTTTTGAAGGTATGAGACCATGGGATCCAGGGCAATTTAGCAAATTGGATCCAAAATTGGCTAAGTAGCAGGAGGCAGAGGGTGATAGTATAAGGTTGTTTTTGCGTGTGGAAACCTGTGACCAGTGGTGTACCGCAGGGATCGGTGCTGGGAACCTTGCTGTTTGTCGTGTACATTAATGATTTAGACGTGAATATAGGCGGTGTGGTCAGTAAGTTCGCAGATAATGTGAAAGTTAGAGGTGTCATAAACAGTGAGGGGGAAAGCCTTAGATTACAGGATGATATAGATGGGCTGGTAAGATGAGTGAGGAGTAGCAAGTGGAATTTAATCTTGAGAAGTGTGAGGTGATGCATTTCGGGAGGATTTTCAAGACAAGGAATATGCAATGGATGGTAGGAGTCTAGGAAGTTCAGATGGTCAGAGGGACCTTGGTGTACTTGTCCATAGAACACTAAAGGCAGTAGCAGAGGGTGATAGGTTGTTCAGAAGGCATAAGAGATACTTGCCTTTATTAGCCGAGGCATATAATATAAGAGCTGGGAGGTTATGATGGAGCTGTATAGAACACTTGTTCGGCCACAGCTGGAGTACTGTGTACAGTTCTGGGCACCGCGTTATAGGAAGGATGTGATTGCACTGGAGAGCGTGCAGAGGAGATTCACCAGAATGTTGCCTGGGCTGGAACATTTCAACTATGAAGGGAGACTGGATAGGTGATGGTCCTTTTCTTCAGGGCAGAGAAGGCTGAGGCGAGACCTGATTATGAAGGGCATTGATAGGATAGATAGGAAGAAACTGTTTCCCTTAGTGGAGGCATCAGTAACCAGGGGGCAAAGAGGTAAAGTAAGGGGCTGGAAGTTTAGAGCGGATTTGAGGAAACAAAATATTCACTGAGAGGATGGTTGGAGTCTGGAACACGCTGCCTGAAGGGGTGTTAGAGGCAGGAACCCTCACAACATTTAAGGTATTTAGATGAGCACTTGAAATGCCATAACATACAAGGCTAAGAGCGAAGAGCTGGAAAATGGGACTAGAATAGATAGGTTCTTGTTGGCCTGCACAGACACGATGAGCCTCGCGGCCTGTTAATGTGCTGTATAACTCTATTACTCGTACTTGTGATCATTTATAGAGAGAGAGCCCACCTCGCAAGACTAAATTAAACATCCGAAAGGTGAAGCTGTCTAAAGGCTTGTTATAATTCCAGAATAATTCTGGTGTTTTGGGCAGTGCTGTGAATTTGAGGGTGAAATGAAATGTGCAGCAGCCATTTGAATAGACAGTGAGATTCGAAGAGTGGATTTCTCTGTTTTTTCCTCTCTCTCTCTCCATCTGTCTCTCTGAATAAGAGTTGCAGGAGGGAGAGAGACGCAGGAGAGTGAGAGCAACATGGAGGGAATCAGAGGGGGAGAGGAGGGGTAGCCAGCTGTTATCACAGTACTGCTTGTGGGATCTTGCTGTGAAACAATGGCCTGCAGCTTTTCCAACATTGCAACAGTGACGACCACTTTAAAAATTAACTCACTGAGTGTCAAAAGCTAGGAATTAAGTCACAAATGTGATAGTTTCTAAAGGCTTATTATAATACTAGAATAATCCGTGTCCTCTGGGCAATGTTAGGAAGCTTTACTGTTAAATAAGATGTACGGAGCCCATTTCCATTCATTTTAGTGAAGTTCTGAGTTTCGATTTCTGTCTCTGTCTCTCTCCAGCTTTGTTTCCCTCTGTCTTTCTATTTAAACCTTTAATAGTTAAAAACACACACAGCAGTGTGATTTGTTCTTGTTTCAAATGGCGAGACAGAAATATTTCATAGCTATTTTCAGTCAAGATTATATATGAGATAGAGGGAAAAAACAGATATGGACATAGAGAGAAAGAGAGACAGGGGCGAATGAGATAGGGATAGAGAGAGAGAGAGAGAGATACAGAGACACGGAGAGAGATAAAGAGACAGACACACACTGGTAGAGGGAACTGTCTGAACCCTTTTAGCCTCTGCTTTACTAACTGTGATTTGTCTGTATTTGGGTGTTGCTGAGAGAGTTTCTGAGTAACCGAGGGCAATTTCTGTGCTATTTCGTTTTACAATGCCTTTTAATCAATTTTGTCAATCTCTCCCATTGCCTCAGGAATTTTCATTCTGAAAACTGCATCGGAAAGGTGAAAAGAGGGAAAGTCTGGGACGAGGAGTCATTGGAGAAGAGCTTCCTCCAGAGGGGACGGACTGAGGCCTTGTCCACAGCTGCACCCAAAGGGCCCACGTGAGTTCTGCCTGTTTATTAGCCCAAGGTTTAATTTCCTCTCTGGGGCCATGGGTTAACTAGTTCCTGTCGGATTGGGGCCCTGTAGTTTTAAATAGATTGAAAGCCTGGGGTTAAAGGAGCAGCCCCAGGAGGGAGTCCCATTTGCCACTTGCACCTTCCAGCCCTGTCTGTGAGGTTTGCTGCTGGTTTGGGCAATGCTATGAAGCTAACAGTTAAATAAGATGCACGGTGCCCATTTTAATTCATTTTACTGTAGTTCTGAGGTTGGATTTCTCGCTGTCTCCACATTCGTTCCCTGTGTCTCTATGTCCCTCCATGCTTTCTCTTCTCTGTCTCTGTTTCACACTCACTTTCTCCATTTAAACCTTCAATAAATAAAATAAAACATGCCACACACAGCAATGTGATTTGTCATTAATTGAAATGGTGAGACAGAATCAGCAGCTTGTTCCCAGATTAAAGAGGGAGTTTCGCCCTTTCTGGGGACTGAAATCTGGATATTGTCACATTGCTGCTTGTGGGATCTTGCTGTTCATCAAATGCCCTGCAGCATTTCCTACATGACAGCAATGAGGACACTTCAAAATTCAGCTTCCTGAAGGTCTGATTGTGGATTTCTCTGTGTTCTTACAAGAGTTTTACGACAATTAGAAGAGCTGAATGTGACGCTGTATGAAAGCTTGCTATAAGTTAAAAGATGGAGTTTAGCATTTTCTGAGGACTGTGATGGGACATCTGGCTATGATCAAATTTTGGGATCCTGCTGTGCATACATTGCCTGCATCAATTCCTTGTAGTGTAGTCGGGTATGATCGGCATCTTGTCGGGTAGCTAGGCTTTACTTTGAGTCAGATTTGATATAAATTGTTTGGAAGCGAGTGAAGGAGGTGCGGTCAGTGGAGCAGTGCATGAGGCTGGCTGTGCAGTTGCTAGGAAGTGACATATGTCGATGCATTCTGTGAGTTTGACCACTTGTGCGAGTCTTTAAACTTCTTGTCGCACTGCATCTGGATCCTCGGCGCCAGACAGCTGCATTAATTGCCATGGCCCCATACGCCTCCAGTCCACCTCCAACACCAGCAACTCTAGTGCAACATTCTAAAACCTGGGAGCATGCCGTCCTGCCCGTTGCACCATGCCAGTTCTTTCCTGAAGTCTTCAAAATATTATCCATAACGCCTGCTGCTGCTGGAATTTGTATCGCCTTTAAAAAATGAAGTTTGGCTGTGAGTAGTGCAGGTTAGCTTTAAATACTGCTGGTCTGGGACGAACTTGTTGAGGTTTGCAGTCACGAAGCAGCAAGCTCAGTACTGGCTGCACAGCTCAATCATGGAAATGATCAAGCAGCACCAATTTTGTGCACTACTTGTAGGGACAGGCTCATAGTTTCTCATAATCTCCGTGCATTATTTCAAGGACCATCCACTTTCACCCTCTGATATTCCTTCTGTGACTGTATTGTGAGAGCACCTTGCCCATAAGGACTGCAGCGGTTTCAGATTAAGGACCACCATTCACTCATGGTAACGAGGGATGTGCAAGGGTTGCAGGTCCTGCCAATGTCACCCATATGTCGAGAACCAATGAACAAAAAATAAAATTGGAATAAAATCAATGCTTTTGCAAATTGTTAATTAAAATGTAATGGGCATGATTATTAAGTTTGCAGATGACACCAAACTTGGTGATATGGTGGAAAGTGAATAAGGTTGTCTAAGATTACAACAGGAGAGAGATCAACTGGGAAAGTGGGCAAGGGAGTGGCAAATGGAATTTAACGCAGACAAGTGTGAAGCGATGCATTTTGGGAAGTTAAACCAGGGCAGGACATAAACAGTCAATGGCAGGACCCTGGGGAGTGTTCTTGAGCATAGAGACCTTGGGGTGCAAGTACTTAGTTCCCTGAAAGTGGCAACATAGGTAGACAGGGTGGTGAATAAGGTGTATGGCATGCTTGCCTTCATCGGCCGAGGCATTGAGTACAAGAGTTGGGACGTCATGTTACAGTTGTACAAAACTGGCATTTTAGGCCGCATTTGGAGTACTGTGTGCAGTTCTGGTCGCCGCACTACAGGAAGGATGTGATTAAGTTAGAGATGATGCAGAAAAGATTCACAAGGATGTTGAATGGTTTGGAGGGCTTGAGTTAGAAAGAGAGATTGGATAGGCTGGGTCTGTTTTCCTTGGAGAGAAGGAGGCTGAGAGAGGAGATGATAGAGGTATATAAAATTATGAGAGGCATAGATAGGGTGGATAGCCAGAGTCTGTTTCCCATGGTAGGGGTGGCTAGAGGTAGAGGCATAGATTTAAGGTGAGAGGGAGGAGGTTTAAAGGGGATCAAAAGGGTAACATTTTCACACAAAGAGTAGTGGGTATCTGGAATGAGGTGCGTGAGGACGTGGTGGAGGCAGGAACAGTAGCGACATTTAAGAGGCATCTGGACAGATACTTCAAATGAGAAAGGCATCGAGGGATATGGAATTAATGCGGAAATGTGGGATTAGTATAGATAGGCATTATGGTCGGCATGGACGCGATGGGCCGAAGTGCCTGTTTCTATGCTGTACGACTCTATGACTCTATAAATAAGTTGACGCCTATGATCACAGCGGAGCATTACTCTCTGCTAAAGAAATTGTCAACAAAACGTTTCTCATAAACTCTTTATGTTTTCATCCATGCTGTCACATATATCCGAGTAAAGATTAACATCTGGCTCAAATACGGCCGAATGTCAACTGGACACACGAAATAAGGTCTCAGGGATGCTGTTGCAATAACATAATAGACTCATAGCAGGAAATGAGGCCATTCGGCCCATCGTATCTGTTCTGCTTATTTGAAAGAGCGATCCAATTAGATTTATTTGCCTGTTACTTCCAATCACCCGTTCAATCAATTCATTCCCCCAACCCCCGTTTCCCCCCCCCCCTCACCACCCACATATACACACTCTATCACTGCCTCCCCACCGCTGTGTTAGCAATTATCCAGGCCGATTTTGAAAATTGTTATTGACTCTGCTTCTACCCCCCTTTCAGCTAGTGGATTCCAGATCACAACAACTCACTATATTAAAATTAAACCGCCTCATATCCTCTAAGGCTGTGTGTCAGTCACCTTAATACCGTGTGCTCTTGTCATCCACCCTTCTTTCTGTGGAAACAGACTGTTCTAATTAAATCTGCCAATAAAATCATGATTTTGGCATCACTATTAAATTTCCCATTTATCATATTTGCTCTCAGGAGAACATTCATATACTTCACGTAAATGATGTTCTTCTTCCCTGATTCATACTCGTACCCTCTGTACCCGCTCCAATGCCTTGACCTCCTTCCTACCGTGTGGTGCCCAGAATTCGATACAATAATTCAACCAGGGTCGAACTGGTGATTTATTAACGTTTAGCATCAGTTTCTTGCTCTGGTACTCCATGTGTCTAATCACAATGTTAAAGATTCAGTGTGCCTTTGCAACTTCTCTTAACATTCAAAAATGTGCTTACATTCACACTCAAATTTATTTTTTTTTTACTGTACAATCTTTAAAATTGTGCAGTTCAGTTTATATTGGCTTCCCTCATTATACCTGACAAAATGCTTCATTTCCTATCTTTTATACATTGCGTTCCATCTGCCATCTGTCTGGTCATTTCACCAGTTTGTCTATGCCCTACTAAAGGCTGATACTACCCTTAACATTGTTTCCTACATTTTCGACCTCCTGCCATCTCAACTATTGAAATTGTGCCCTTATACATAAGTCTATGTCATTAATGGATGTACATATCACAACAATGGTCCATTCCCTGGGAACACCACAGTATAGTCCCCTCCAGTTTTTAGAACTGTTCACCACTCCCCATATTTGTAACCTAACACTCATTACTCTTATCAACACTGTCGGTTACTTCATCAAATAATTCGATCATATCTGTTCTGTCTCACATGTAGTAGTCATGCTTTACCAAGCCAGAAATATTTTTTTTTTAGAATTAGAACATTACAGCGCAGTACAGGCCCTTCGGCCCTCGATGTTGTGCTGACCTGTGAAACCATCTGACCTACACTATTCCATTTTAATCCATATGTCTATCCAATGACCACCTAAATGCCCTTAAAGTTGGCGAGTCTATAACTTCTGCAGGAAGGGCGTTCCACGCCCCTAGTACTCTCTGAGTAAAGAAACTACCTCTGACATCTGTCCTATATTTTTCACCCCTCAACTTAAAGCTATGTCCCCTCGTGTTTGCCATCACCACCGAGGAAAAAGACTCTCACTATCCACCCTATCTAACACTCTGATTATCTTATATGTCTCCATTAATTCACCTCTCCGCCTCCTTCTCTCCAACGAAAACAACCTCAAGTCCCTCAGCCTTTCCTCGTAAGACCTTCCCTCCATTCCATGCAACATCCTAGTGAATCTCCTCTGCACCCTTTCCAAAGCTTCCACATCTTTCCTATAATGCGGTGACCAGAACTGCACGCAATACTCCAGGTGCGGTCTCACCAGAGTTTTGTACAGCTGCAGCATGACCTCGTGGCTCCGAAACTCGATCCCCCTACTAATAAAAGCTAACACACCATATGCCTTCTTAACAGCCCTATTAACCTGGGTAGCAACCTTCAGGGATTTATGTACCTGGACACCAGGATCTCTCTGTTCATCTACACTACCAAGAATCTTCCCATTAGCCCAGAACTCTGCATTTCTGTTACTCCTTCCAAAGTGAATCAGCTCACACTTTTCCGCATTAAACTCCATTTGCCATCTCTCAGCCCAGCTCTGCAGCCTATCTATGTCCCTCTGTACCGTACAACATCCTTCGGCACTATCCACAACTCCACCGACCTTAGTGTCATCCGCAAATTTACTAACCCACCCTTCTACACCCTCTTCCAGGTCATTTATAAAAATGACAAACAGCAGTGGCCCCAAAACAGTTCCTTGCGGTACACCACTAGTAACTAAACTCCAGGATGAACATTTTCCATCAACCACCACCCTCTGTCTTCTTTCAGCTAGCCAATTTCTGATCCAAAGCTCTAAATCACCTTCAACCCCATACTTCCGTATTTTCTGCAATAGCCTACCGTGGGGAACCTTATCAAACGCCTTACTGAAATCCATATACACCACATCCACTGCATTACCCTCATCCACCTGTTTGGTCACCTTCTCGAAAAACTCAATAAGGTTTGTGAGGCACGACCTACCCTTCACAAAACCGTGCTGACTATCGCTAATGAACTTATTATTTTCTAAATGATTATAAATCCTGTCTCTTAAAACCTTTTCCAACATTTTACCCACAACCGAAGTAAGGCTCACAGGTCTATAATTACCAGGGCTGTCTCTACTCCCCTTCTTGAACAAGAGGACAACATTTGCTATCCTCCAGTCTTCCGGCACTATTCCTGTCATCAATGACGACATAAAGATCAAGGACAAAGGCTCTGCAATCTCCTCCCTAGCTTCCCAGAGAATCCTAGGATAAATCCCATCTGGCCCACGGGACTTATCTATATTCACACTTTCCAAAATTGCTAACACCTCCTCCTTGTGAACCTCAATCCCATCTAGCCTCGTAGCCTGAATCTCAGTATTCTCCTCGGCAACATTTTCTTTCTCTACTGTAAATACTGACGCAAAATATTCATTTAAAGCTTCCCTTATCTCCTCTGATTCCACACACAACTTCCAACTACTATCCTTGATTGGCCCTAATCTAACTCTAGTCATTCTTTTATTCCTGATATACCTATAGAAAGCCTTAGGGTTTTCCCTGATCCGATCCGCCAATGACTTCTCGTGTTCTCTCCTTGCTCTTCTTAGCTCTCCCATTAGATCCTTCCTGGCCAGCTTGCAACTCTCAAGCGCCCTAACTGAGCCTTCATGTCTCATCCGAACATAAGCCTTCTTGTTCCTCTTGACAAGCGCTTCAACTTCTTTCGTAAACCACGGCTCCCTCGCTCGACAACGTCCTCCCTGCCACAGGTATATATTTATCAAGGACACGCAGTAGCTGCTCCTTGAATAAGCTCCACATTTCGATTGTGCCCATCCCCTGCAGTTTCCTTCCCCATCCTACGCATCCTAAATCTTGCCTAATCGCATCATAATTTCCTTTCCCCCAGCTATAATTCTTGCCCTGTGGTACATACCTGTCCCTGCCCATCGCTATGGTAAACCTAACCGAATTGTGATCACTATCACCAAAGTGCCCACCTACATCTAAATCTAACACCTGGCCGGGTTCATCACCCAGCACCAAATCCAATGTGGCATCGCCCCTGATTGGCGTGTCTACATACTGTGTCAGAAAACCCTCCTGCACACACTGGACAAAAACTGACCCATCTAAAGTACTCGAACTATAGTATTTCCAGTCAATATTTGTAAAGTTAAAGTCCCCCATAACAACTACCCTGTTACTCTCGCCCCTGTCGAGAATCGTCTTCGCTATCCTTTCCTCTACATCTCTGGAACTATTTGGAGTTCTATAAAAGACTCCCAACAGAGTGACCTCTCCTCTCCTGTTTCTACCCTTGGCCCATACTACCTCAGTAGACGAGTCCTCAAACGTCCTTTCTGTCACTGTAATACTCTCCTTGATTAACAATGCCACCCCCCCCCCTTTTATGTCTTCTCTGTTCTTACTGAAACATCTAAATCCCGGAACCTGCAACATCCATTCCTGCCCCTGCTCTACCCATGTCTCCGAAATGGCCACTACATCGAGATCCCAGGTACCAACCCATGCTGCAAGCTCACCCACCTTATTCCGGATGCTCCTGGCGTTGAAGTAGACACACTTTAAACCAAGTTCTTGCTTGCCAGTGCCCTCTTGCGTCCTTGTAACCTTATCCCTGACCTCACTACTCTCAACATCCTGTAGACTGGCACTACAATTTAGGTTCCCATTCCCCTGCTGAATTAGTTTAAACCCCCGCGAAGAGCACTAGCAAATCTCCCCCCCGCCCCCCCCAGGATATTGGTACCCCTCTGGTTCAGGTGAAGACCATCCTATTTGTAGAGCCCCAATTATCCAGGAAACCAAAACCCTCCCTCCTGCACCATCCCTGCAGCCACGTGTTCAACTCCTCTCTCTCCCTATTCCTCACTTCGCTATCACGTGGCACGGGTAACAACCCAGAGATAACAACTCTGTTTGTTCTGGCTCTAAACTTCCACCCTCACTCCCTGAATTTCTGTCTTAAATCCCCATCTCTCTTCCTACCTATGTCGTTGGTGCCTATGTGGACCACGACTTGGGGCTGCTCCCCTTCCCCCCTAAGGATCCCAAAAACACGATCCGAGACATCACAAACCCTGGCACCTGGGAGGCAACACACCAACCGTGAGTCTCTCTCGTTCCCACAGAACCTCCTATCTGTTCCCCTAACTATGGAGTCCCCAATGACTAATGCTCTGCTCCCCTTCCCCCTTCCCTTCTGAGCAACATGGACAGACTCTGTGCCAGATACCTGTACCCCATTGCTTACCACTGGTTAGTCGTCCCCCGCGACAGTATCCAAAACGGTATACCTGTTGTTGAGGGAAACGGCCACAGGGAATCCCTGCACTGCCTGCTGGTTCCCTCTCGTTCCCCTGACGGTAACCCATCTACCTACTTCTTTTACCTGAGGTGTGACTGCCTCCCCATTACTCCTCTCAATAACCCCCTCCGCCTCCCGAATGATCCGAAGTTCATCCAGCTCCAGTTCCAGTTCCCTAACGTGGTTCTCGAGGAGCTGGAATTGGGTGCACTTCCCGCAGATGCCGTCAACAGGGACACTCTTGGCGACCCTTACCTCCCACATTCTGCAGGAGGAACATACAACTGCCTTAACTTCTATTCCCACTATTCTAAATTCCCAACAAATCTACTGAAAAACCAAAAAGTTCTTATGACCTCCAGAAATTTCCGTGCCTGCGATGTTAGGCTACCTGCCTGTAATTACAGGGTTTATTCATCTCTTATTTTGTTAAACGGTATGCACCAGTTGAAACCCTCAGGTTCTCCAGGACCACCCAAGGAGGATTGGAACGATTGTTCGCAGTGCCTCCACTGTTTCCAACACTCCTTCCATCAGTAATTCACATATATTCCACCCAAACTCTGTAAGTATTTTATTTTATTGTGGATAGTGCTGGATTGAAAAGGGTTAACCGATCCTGTTTGTTCAGTGACTGTAATTAATGTTAATCTCAATGGGACCCAGTTGTGCCACTGGAGGGTTTTCCTCTTCTATTAATAAGGTACTGCTTTCAATGTGTTCAGCAGCATCACCTCTGCCACTAACATGGATCAGCTTCTTCAATGAGAGGGAGAGGATAGATCTGAGTGTGGAATATTACAACAACTGTATGGAATCTGAGAATAGTATTTGGTAGAATTACAACAATGGATCAGAGTCTAAGAACAGTTGATTTGAATGTTGCAACAATGAGGAGGAGTTTCTCCTGGGAGTTTGACTATCTTTCGACATATTATGCGTGGATGAAATTAGATCATCGAATCCATTATGGCCTTCTGATTATTCAAAAGATTTATTATCCCATCCTCGCTGTTGTTGGTGTCCCTGGTAAGTATCTATGTCCAACGTTTAATTCTACAATCATGTTATTTTCTCTACTCTCCTTGCTGTTTCTTTTGTCTCTGGTATGTCCCGATGTTCAGCTATTAGATCTGCATATCAAGGTTCACTGTGTTACTGGTCTTGCCATTTCAAACTTGGGCAGCCCAAAGCTATCCCTTTGTTCTCCATCATAAATTCTGTTCACTATTCATTCACTGCAATCCAGGCACTGCCCACTGCCGGAGATTCAACCAGGCTGCTGTTTAGCTCAGCATTCTACTTGGCCTGAAGATGAGTTCTGAATTGATATAGTTTCAGAACATGAATCGTGCCTACTACCACCTCCAGATTATTGCCCTTTCCACCCATCAGCCTATCTGCGCCTGAAAGGCTTGTCCATGCCTTTTCTAAGTCCAGAATTGTCTAAGCCAATACGATACTGCAGGGCGTCACAGCAGACCACACCAAAAACTCTGCATCTGTATGCGAACTCATACCACGTCCCATTCACCCCTTATCTATGTGCTCACTGAGGTATACTACTCCAGATCCGCCAGAGTCTTGAGTTTAAGAGTATCATATATTTATTCAAATTCATCCACCGTCTTACCTCTTCAGTAATTTCCATCAGCCTTCCCTTTCTCCACAGTTGCACAAATCATTCCCCTTCAATTATTCATCAAATTACCTTTCTGAAATTAATTCCTTCCTCACTCTATCTTACCCTGTCGTTCCCTCTCTCCCTCCATTTTTATTCCCATCTCTCACTCTCTCTGTCTGTCTCTCTCTCAATGTTTCATGCTAATAAATTCATATTCATAGAATGATGCAGAGAAGTCCTAGTGCATGAATCTCCAAAAGTTATCATGCAGGTACAGCATGTAATTAGGAAAGCTAATAGAATGTTATCATTTATCACAAGGGGAATTGAATACAGAAGTAGGGAGGTTATGCTTCAGCTATACAGGGCATTGGTGAGATCACATCTGGAGTACTGTGTACAGTATTGGTCTCCTTATTTCAGGAAGGATGTAAATGCGTTGGAGGCAGTGCAGAGCAGGTTTACTAGAATAATACATGGAATGGGCGGGTTGTCTTATGAGGAAAGATTGGACAGGTGAGGCTTGTATCTGCTGCAATTTAGAAAAGTAGGAGGCGACTTTATTGAAACGGATACGATCCTGAGGGGTCGTGTCAGGGTGGATGTGGAAAGGATGTTTCACCCTGTGGGAGAATCTAGAAGTGGGGGGTGGGGGGGGGTGGTGGTGGGTGGTGGTGTCACTGTTTAAAAATAAGGGGTCGCGCATTTAAGCCAGAGATGAGGAGATTTTTTTTTTCTCTTAGACGGTCGTGAGTCTTTTGGAATTCAACTCCTCAAAAGGTGGTGGAAGGGGAGTTTTTGAATATTTTTAAGACAGAGGTAGATAGATTCTTTGTACGCAAGGGGGTGGAAGATTATCGAGGGAAGGTGGAAATGTGAAGTAATCAGTTCAGCCATGAACTTATTGAACGACAAAGCAGGCTGGTGGGACCGATTGGCTCCTAATTCGTATGTTCATACTTATGTTCGTATGGTAAAATTACAAAGAGATATTGACAGATTAAGTGAATGGACAAAAGTTTTCGGATTATATTTCAATGTGTACAAATGCGAGGTCATCCACTTTTATCCGAAATAGGATAGAACAGGCCCTCCGTAAATGCTGAAGCATTAGAAATATGGCAAGTCCAATGACGCTTGGGGTCCAGGTACACAGATCATAAACATATAGTGAACAAGCACAGAAAGTAATCAAAAGGAATAGAATGTTGAACATTATATTTCGAGTGATAGAATACCAGGGTGAAAAATTCCTGTTTCAGTTGTACAAAGCCCTGGCTAGACAATACTGGGTATTCTATGAGCAGTTCTCGGGACCACAAATTAGGAAAGGTGCATAAATTTTCCACAGAGTGGGTGAAGAGTAGATTTACAAGAATGGTAACTGGACTTCAATTTGTAAATAACATGGAAAGATTACAAAAACTGGGGTGCGGAGTGTGAGTGTATTCCCTCGAAATTACAGTGTACATTGAATTTTACCAACTTGTTGGATGGAAAAGATAGGGTAGAAAGAGAGAAACTGTTTCTGCTGGTTGGGAAATCTAGGACAAGGGCATAGTGAAAAGATTCAGAACAGAACTATCTGCTCAAAACATCCATAAGGTTATTTGCACCACTAGCAGTAGCAGAATGCTGTTGCTGCACAATCTGTAAACTCATGGCACGGCATATCATTCACTCTACTGTTATCATCAAACCAGGGGACCAACCCTTGTTCAATAAGAAGCAGACTTGCAGAGAAAAAGTTAAGCGATCTCACAACCAGCTAATCAAAGATCTGCAGTCCAGCCACATCCAGTTGTGATGAATGCTGACATTTAAATGACTAACCATAAGAGGAACATTCACAAATATCTCCATCATAATGGGTTATTCAGCTCAGTATGTCAGTGCAAAAACAAGGCTGGAACATTGCAAACATCCTCAGGCAGAGGTGCCAAGTGAATAATCCATCTCGGCCTCCTTCTGACGTCCTCATCATCACAGATGTCAGTCTTTCACCAAATGACTTCAGTCTACATCATCGCAAGAAAGCTGAATATTGTGTGCTTGATACGGCGATGGCTATGGGTCCTGACAACATCCTGGCTGTAGTGCTGAAGATTTGTACGCCAGAATTAGGGACATTGTTGCTCATTGCTCAACCTATTTGGCCTCATGCATTGGTACCGGGGGAAGTGACAATTCTGCTGTCAGAGTGGCTGATGGATTAAATCCCAACCTTAATGATGGTCCATCTTCTCTTCCAGTAGTGTGAGTAAGCAGGCCCATCACAAAGCAGTTTGCGAACCCTATACCGATCTCCAACAAACACCACCAAACTCACTCTTCACCCCCTTGTGCAGCCCCCGGATCCCTGGATCCCACTGCAGAGCACTCATACTCTGGAGACTCGTGCAGAGCCCCCAGTAACCAAAGAGCCTGTTGCAGAATCCATGATACCCCGGGATCATTGCAGAGTCTCCAGAACTCCAGGTCCACTTGCAAAGCCTTCAGTGCCCCGGGCATTTCCCAGAGCCCCAGAACCCGTGGCACCTCACAGAGCCCCTAGTACTGCAACCTTCTTTCAGAGCCCGCAGTACCCCAGACATACTGGCAGAGTTCCCGGTACCCCGCTCCCTTTAAGTGCACACATAAATGCAGTCCTGCAATCATCTCCAAACCAGCCTCTTCTCCAATGCAGAAATGTTCTGAATTGCCTACTCCTCACTGCAATGTGCACCTTCGACTCAATACTGCCAGGTTTTACTTGTCATAAATCCAGAGGCACGTAAATGCCACCCCCATTCACAGAATCACTCAACCGTCGTTAAATCAGTATCAGTTTTAGTTATATTTTAATTCCACCATTGTGCTTTCCGACTATTGAAAAAAAAAACCAGTAACTAATGACACAACATCAAATTTCTGGGCAGATGGCTGTGTTGCAATTAGCTGTCCGCCGACGCCATCATAACTAGCTTCCACGCCTACACTAAATTCAGCCCGAGGTCGGTGCGAGCCATGCTGTTCGAGTGCAGCTACAACATTGGCATCTGCCTAACAATGTGGAAAATTACCCAAATATGTCCTGTCAACAAAAAGTTGGAAAATCCAAGCACCCAGTCAGACTACTCTTAATCATCAGTACCTTGATGGAAGGTATCGTCAACAGTGCTATCGAACAGAATTTATTGAGCAATATTCCACTCACAGATGCTCAGATTGAATTCTGACGGGGCCAGTCAGTTACGGATATCGTTACAGCCCTGTAGAAACATGGACAAAGAATCTGAATCAGGAGGTGAGGTGAGAGTGGTTCCGTTGTCAACAAGGAACCATTTCACCGACTGCAGTAACAAGGAGAATGAACAAAAGTGAAGTCAATTAGAATCAAATGGAAACTGTCTGATGGTTATGGTCGTACCGAGAGTAGACGAAGATGATATTGGTATTTGGATGCTAATCATCTCAGTGTCTGGACATCGTTTCACGAGTTCCTCATGGTTGTGTCTTAACCTTAATCATCTTCATCTGCTGCATAAATGAACATACCTCCATCATAAGGCCTGAATTTGGAGTGTTCACTAATGGTTTCACAGTGTTCAATACCATTTACCTCTTGCGTTATGGAAGCCAAACGTGCCTACATTCAGCAAGATCTGGATAATATTCAAGCTTGGACTAATATCTAGCAAGTAACATACATGCCATGCAAGTGTCAGGTAATGATGATCTCCAACAAGACTCAATCTAGCCACATTTCCTTGACGGTCAATGCAATTACCATGCCCAAATGCACCAACATCAAGACTCTGACCATTGTAGTTGACCAGAAAACTAACTGTACCAGCCTTATAAACACAATAACTTCAATTTCAGGTCAGTGGCTGGAAATTCTACAGCGCCTACCTCACCTCCGGACTCCCCAAAGCCTGTGCACAATTTACAAAGCAAGAGATAGGAGTGTTACGAGGTAAATTGCACTTTCTGAATGGCTACAGATACAACAACACGAAAGCAGCTCAATAACATCCAAGACAAAGCAATCCTATACATCAGCAGCCCATCCATTACCTTAAACCATCAGTCCTCCCACTGCTATCACACAGTGGCAACAGTGAGTACCAGCTGCCAGATGCACTGCAGCAACTTGCCATTCGTCCTTCGACAGCACCTTTTAAATTCACAAACTCCAGCACCTACAAGAGCAAGGGCAACACACGAATGGGAAAACTACCACTTGCCAGTTTGCCACCAAGCCACACATATCCTGACTTGAAACTGTATCACATTCCTCCACTGTCACTGGGTCAATATCCTGGATATCTCTCCCAAACAGCACTGTATGTGCACCTACATCACAAGGGGTGCAGTGGGTCGAGAAGGCGGCTCACCACCACCTTTTCAAGGGTAACTCTGGATGGACAATCAATGCTCGCCTTGCCAGCGATGCTCTCTACCCATGAAAAAATGTTTTAAAAACGAGCTTGACTTTTCAAGAATGAAACTTTGCAACATTACTGCGCACAAAGTGTGGGAGACTTTTGAAGTTTCTTCTGCACATGTCAATTGATACTAGATCAATTAACAACATTAAGCCTGATATTGATAGATGTATGTTATTGAAATGTATTGATGGATATGAGATGAAGGGAGATATATCGAGTAAGGTGGTAGTTAAGCCATGGTCTCACTGAATGGCAAGCAGGCTAAAGAGATAAATGGCTTCCTCTTTTTTTCCCGCTTGTCATATGTTCCTATGTGCTCAGAATTGGACGCAAAACCCTAACTGGTGCCCACGCAATCATTTATCGACGTTTAACATTTCTTTCTAACTATTCAACTTTATTTTTCTACCAGTTCCGAAGAAGGGTCACTGACCCGAAACGTTAACTCTGCTTCTCTTTTCACAGATGCTGCCAGACCTGCTGAGTGGTTCCAGCATTTCTTGTTTTTATTTCAGATTTCCAGCATCCGCAGTATTTTGCTTTTTTTTTCTACTGTCCTGTCATTGAAGAAAATACATCACACGGTTCATATTGCTTCTCCTCTTACTGCCTACCCAAATGTATCAATTATGTTGCCTGGTTTATTTATTTATTTAGAGATACAGCACTGAAACAGGCCCTTCGGCCCACCGAGTCTGTGCCGACCAACAGCCACCCATTTATACTAATTCTACATTAACCCCATATTCCCTATCACATGCCCACCATTCTCCTACCACCTACCTACACTAGGGGCAATTTACAATGGCCAATTTACCTATTAACCTGCAAGTCCTTGGCTGTGGGAGGAAACCGGAGCACCCGGCGGAAACCACGCGGTCATAGGGAGAGCTTGCAAATTCTGCACAGGCAGTACCCAGAACTGAACACAGGTCATTGGAGTTGTGAGGTCGCGGTGCTAACCACTGTGCCACCAAATTTTAAATTGAAAATTGCAGGTGTCTGCTCGTTCAGCCAGACTTTCAATGTCTTCTGATGTCTTCCACCATCATTCTCAGTGTATATTGGCATTTCTATTATTCATGCCTGCTTCAAAGGTTGAAATTTTCCTTTTTGCAGACAAGTCTATGCCATCAATGTCTTTGACTTTTCTGCACTGAATGCCATCTTCGATGTATTCGCCCATTTCACTAGCCTTCCAGTGTCCTTTTGAAATTTATTACCCACTTCCTCACTTTTAACTTCAGTTCCACACTGCCTGTCAGTTGCAAATTTCAAAATTTTGCCCTATGTTCATACGTCCAAGTCATTAATCGATTTCAGTAAAATGATCCGAATACTGAACACTGTGGAACAGCAATGTACGATTACATCTAGAGCAAGAAAAACAAACAAGAACAACAATGTTGAAAATATACCTCCTGAACACTGTTACTCTTCTCAATATTTACTGGGATGCTGATTTAGTGCAAGGCTATTATTTATCATTTTTAATTTAATCACCTTCATTTCGTACGTCTCGTCCTCTCCTGATCCCCGCAGAAGTACCTGTTTGTTGATCTATTTCACAGTCCCATCGTTATTATTTTATTAAATCCGTGCCTCCAGCAGAAAATCATGTTGCAGAAACAATAGTTATATCCGTTACTGAATGCAATAACAAACCGATAAATTTCAACCAACATCCATCAGACTACTGCTTTTCCTGCCAGTCTGATGGAGAATTTCGCTCTTTATTTCCCTTCCTGTAAGTTAACTTCGGGACGATGGTAATTATTTTTCATCGATTTTCCGGTGATTTAATTTCCAAATATTGCTTTGAAATAATTTGAATTCTGTCCTGCTAACCTGTTGCACGTGAGGGAATCTCACAAACTGTCCAACAATTCAATTTCGATTCTGTTAGTGTCTCCTTTAGTGTAAATGCTCCTGATTATCACCATGGTATTGTGACTAATACATTGATTTGGCAACGTCAATGTTTAGAAACTTGTCCAATTATGCCTGAATGGGGACAAGAATTCATTCGGCCTTTTACTGTCATTAAGATACTCTCTGACACCTCAGTGTAGTGTATCACAACAGCAATATTACTGAGAATGTAAACACACAATATGTTGTTACAGAATATATTTTAATCATATTGAACCATCAGATTTTACAGGAACGGTATGGCTGATTCTGCAGTTACTCAAAAATAATTGGATATTATTTTTCTTTTTCAAATTTTGTTTGAGAAAGCACACCTGCATCTGAACCTCATCTAGCTTTAATCAGTTTCTCCTCTCCTCTGTTGGACTTATGCACTTCTTGCATTTACAGTTCCACGGAGGTCTTCCAATGCTCACAAGAGGTCTTGCAGCCAAGCTTTTTTTCCCCATCCACACTTGGTTTACTGTTTCATTTTCCAAGCCAGCTCCCGTTTTCTGGGTTAAATGAACGTCTTGGGCGGTGGCGGTAGATGAGCGATGTCACATTGGCCACCTGTTATATGCCCATTTTCAAGCAGTGCGGAAGAAGTCATGTTACTTCAGCGACATCATGCCACGCACAATCCATTAGAAACAGCCATGCACAATCGCATTTCCAAAGGTGCAACTGAAATATTACTGGCAGGTGAATCCTAGATCGATACACTTCATTGCAGAGTGAGAAGGAAGGTCATATTATGATACTGTCGCATAACCCAGGGTCACTGGCTAAAGATAAGTCGCAGGATACTGGGAAGATGCCCTGGATCAGTGGGTACAGATCTGGAGCAGGAACCTGCACTGGTTTCCCACAACAATGCAGGGTCACTCAGTAAGGATGAAGGGAACACTCCTGGACCGATTACCCCACGCTAACAGAAATCACTGGGCAACGATGAGGAAAGGAAGCAGGACTGAGTTCCCCTGCACAAACCAAGGGTCAGTGATTGATAAGAAGGACAAGGATCCAGGGCTTATCCCCACACTAGGCCACTGTTCCTTGAAAAATACCACAAGCAGGAAGCTATGTTCATTCCCCTCCCCCTCCCACCAATTTTCACTGGGTCATTGTCGATTGATCAGGGCCAGCAACAGAAGTTGATTCCTCAATCTGACCCAGCATCGCTGGCAAATGATCAGGAACATGAAACTGGGTTGATTCCATCATCCAAACCCACAGTCATTGGTTAATGACCAAGAGCAACAGCCTGGGCTGAATGCTTTGCACTAACTATAGTCTGTGAACACATGCTGACATTTCCGAATGGAAGCCTAACTCCTGTAGTCCTCATTTTCCCTGTGACACTGAAATTTTATTTATTTGTTTATTTTACTGGAGCATTAAATACACCAGCATCTCAGCAGCATCTTTAATTCATTTTGACATGTTCATGTTCATATGTCCACGTCATCCCAGATAACAACTTTTACGGCTAAATGGTTGACGTCATTGAATGACAATCACTGTCTGCAGTGGATAATCCTGCCACATGCAAAATCAGTTCAGTATGTCACGGACACAGTAACAGATTTTCAAATCTCAATATGCATGCATTCACACTGTAACAATTGCTTTCAGCTTGATGTATAATTTCCCTGTCTATTTCCCTCCATCACAGTTAACCTATTGACGATAGTAATTCTCTCTCGAGGAAAGTGCGGTCTCTCCAAATGTGTCACTCGCTACCTGGTGGCCATGGCTGTGGCGGATCTACTGGTCATTGTCCTCGACCTGATTTTAAGGCACATTCCAATTCGTTATCGGGAAGCATTTTTCCCACTTTATTACATCCGTGTGTGTAATATCCATGCCACCTTGCTTTATGCAGCAACAGACTGTTCTGTCTGGTTCACAGTCGCTTTCACCTTTGATCGATTTGTGGCCATTTGCTGCCAGAAGTTAAAAACTAGATATTGCAAAGAGAAAACAGCTGATGTGGTTCTTGGAGCAGTGACTGTGATGAGCTGTTTAAAAGATATCACCTGGTATTTTCTGGTGTCAAATCAGTATAGCCGTTTTAACAGCCCCTGGTTTTGCCGTGTAAACACAGACGTTATGTCTTCACCAGTCTGGGGAACAATCGCGTTCTTTCATAGCATTATAACACCTGGCATCGCATTTGTTTTGATTTTACTACTCAATGTTTTTACCGTCAGACACATTATCGTTGCCAGCAGAGCACGAAGGCGACTGCGGCCTCACAGCAGTGGAGAGAGCCCCAGAGACCCAGAAATGGATAGCCGAAGAAAATCCATCATTTTACTGTTTGTTATCTCGGGTAATTTCATACTGCTATGGTCAGAGTTAATGGTGCATTCTATATGGAAACGCATGTGGTGGTTGGTATCTAACTCTGCAATTCTACCTGCTTTTTTAATGGAAATGGGATTCATGCTTCAGCTCCTGAGTTGCTGCACAAATACTTGTATTTATGCTGTGACACAGACTAAGTTCAGAGCTCAGTTGAAGAATGTGGTGAAATACCCCATTACACTAATTTTAAAATTGATTAAACAATGAGACATGCTGAGGAAGGTTAAGCAACAGAACAAATATTGTCTCTTATTCTAAGAAATTAAGCAAATAAGAAATAGCAGCAGGAGCAGACCATTCAGTGCTTCAAGCCTGTTTGCCAATCAATGCGATGGTGGCTTATCTTCTTTCTGAACTCTACTTTCCTGCCTCTTTTCCATAACATTTGATTCCCCGAGAGGCAAAATACATTTGCCTATCCCGACCTTAAGCACACTGAATGATTGGGCATCCTTCACCTTCTGAAGTAGAGAATTCAAAAGATTCACAACGCTTTTATTGAAGGAGCTTTTCCACGTCTGAGTCATAACTGAGCGCCCCTCTACCTTGAAAATGTACTCCCATGTTGTGCATTCCCAAGCCAGGGGAAACGGCCTCTCAGAGACCATCCTGTCCAGCCCCTTCAGATTCGTGTACGTTTCAATGAGGAATTCTCTAATTTTTCCAAACTCCAGAGATTGTAGGGCAGGAAACAATCTAGTGAACTTTCCCAGTACCACCTCCAGTGCAAGTATATACGTCCTTAAATATGGAGACCAAAATTGCACACAGTACTCCAGGTGTGGTTGCACCAAATCCCTGTATAACTCCAGCAAGGCCATTCTTATTCTTGTACTCCAATCCATTGTAATAAATGCCAGAATGTCATTTGCCTTCCTAATTGCTTGTTGTACCTGCATTCTAAATTTCTTTAGTACTTGTACGAAGACACCCATGTCTCTGTGAACATCAATATTTAAGCATTTCACGCGTTACGACCGAAATAGGAAGAATGCACTCTCTTTTCTGGTTGCAATTCTCCACAGGTCACAACATATATTTCAGTGTTTACCCAGTTACAGATACAGTCAGTCAAAGATTCTATTCTTTATCCTAGAATAAAAGTCCCCCAGCAATTTTCCTCTGTAAACAACACAATTATCAGTTTATTATAAAACAAGACTTAACCAGTAATGAAGCAAAGCATTAACGCAGAGAGCGAAATATGAAGGTCTATTTTTACATTAGCCTCTCTCTCTCTCTCTGTCTCTCTCTCTCACACTCACTCACTCTCACTCACACACACGCGCACAACAGTTAACTTTAAAAATAGAGATGTTTTCTTTAGAGTTCTCTTACAATAAAAAAAGAATGCCTTGGCCAAATACTTACTAATTCTTGAAGAAGAGAAGAAGAAGAAGAACTGTCCTTTTTTGGTTTGGTGTCACGAATGCATGTAGATGGCTGTCAGTAGGACATTGCTAGAACATTTATTTCCAGGTGAAGATCAGTTTGACAGGCTTTCCAAGAGAAATGTGACAACAGGGGTTTCTGGCAGGCCTTTCATTCGGAATGTAGCATCAATTTCTCGATGTCTTACACTTGCTTCTAAGAACATCTCAAAGAGATGGAATAGGGTACTTATTGTGACTGCTTGCTTGGCAGGTTTTCTCCAGCTGCCTTTAAAAATGTTAACACCCACAAAACACTGTCTAAAGCGAAACCAAAAACAATATCTCAAGGGTCCAACTTCACATCCCAAGAAATCCTGACCCGTCACTTCTCTGGACAATATCTCCCCCAAGTCACAAAGCCTCTGCTGGGTATTTATCTGAAGATAGGTGGCTTCCAGTCTGCACTCCCCCAGGCTCAGTGATACAGACACAGTGGGGCCGGTCTTCTCTCCCCAACCTCAGTGATACAGACACAGTGGGGCCAGTCTTCTCTCCCCAACCTCAGTGATACAGACACAGTGGGGCCGGTCTTCTCTCCCCAACATCAGTGATACAGACAAAGTGGAGCCAGTCTGCTCTCCCCCAGTTTAGTGATACTGACACAGTGGGGCTGTTCTGCTCTCCCCCAGGTTCAGTGATGCAGACGCAGTGGGACTGGTCTGCTCTAGCCAAGGTTCAGTGATGCAGACACAGTGGGGCCGGTCCACTCTGCCTCACGCTCAGTGATAAAGATACATTGGGTCAGGCGACTCTCCCCCAGGGTCAGTGATGCAGACAAAGTGCGGCCACGCTGTTCTCCCCCAGGCTCATTGACACAGACATAGTTGGGCCGCTCTGCTCTCCCCAAGGCTCACTGATTCAGACATGCTGGGGCTGTTCGGCTCTCCCACAATCTCAGTCATACAGACAAAGTGCGGCCACTCTGCTCTCCCCCAGGATCAGTAATAGAGACACAGTGGAATAGGCTCATCTCCCCACAGTCTCAGTCATACAAATAAAGTGGAGCCGTTCTGCTCTGCCACAGGATCACTGATGCAGACATAGATGAGCTGCTTTGCTCTACCCTAGGTTCGGTGATACAGAAACAGTGGGGCAATTCTGCTCTCCCCAGGCTCAGTGATTTTGGCACAGCAGGGCCAGTCTGTTCTCCCCCAGTTGCAGTGATACTGACACCGCGGGGAAGGTCTGCCCTCCCCCAGTCTCAGTGATACAGACACAGTGGAGCCGGTCTGCTCTCCCCCAGGCTCAGTGATACAGACACAGTGGGCCCAGTCTTCTCTCCCCCAGATTCACTGATACAGACACAGTGGAGCCTGTCTTATCTCCCCCAGGCTCATGGATACAGACCCAGTGGGGCCGGACTGCTCTCCCCCACTGTCAGTGATACAGATACAATGGGGCCAGTCTTCCCTCTCCCAGATTCACTGATACAGACACATTGGAACCGGTCTGCCCTCCCCCAGGCTCAGTGATACAGACACCGTGGGGCAGGTCTGCTCTCCCCCAGTCGCAGTCATGCAGACAAAGTGGGGCCGGTCTGCTCTACCCCAGACTCAGTTATACAGGCAGAGTGGTGCCTGTCTGCTCCCCACCACCCCCCCCCCCCCCACACACAGCCATACTGACATAGTGGGACCGTCTGCTCTCCCCCAGACACTGTCAAACAGACACAGTGGGGCCGGTCTGCTCTCCCCCAGACACAGTCATACAGACACAGTGGGGCCGTTCTGCTCTCCCCCAGGGTCAGTGATACACACACAGTGGGGCCGATCTGCTCTCCCCCAGGCTCGGTGATACAGACACATTGGAGCCTGTCTGCTCGACCCCAGGCTCAGTGATACATACACAGTGGGGCCGGTCTGCTCTACCCCAGGCTCAATGATACAGACACAGTGGAGCCGATCTGCTCTCATCCAGGCTCAGTGATACAGGCACAATGAGGCCAGTCTGCTCTACCGCAGGCTCAGTGATACAGACACATTGTAGCCAGTCTGCTCTCATCCAGGCTCAGTGATACAGACACAGTGGAGCCGGTCCACTCTGCCCCAGGATCCGTCATAGATGCTCAGTGGGGCCGCTGTCCTGTCCCTCAGCCTAGTGACACAAAGACAGTGGGACCAATCTGTTCTACACCAGGCTCAGTGATACAGGCTCAGTAGTGCCGGACTGCTCTGCCCCAGGATCAGTGATACAGACCCAGTTGTGTCAGACTGCTCTCTGCCAGTCTCAATAGTACAGACCCAGTGGAGCCGGACCGCTCTGTCCCAGGCTCAATGACACAGACACAGTGGCGCCAGTCTGCTCTCCGCCATGCTCACTGATACACACACAGCTGGACCGGTCTGGTCTGGCCTGTGTCATGACTTCCATGGAGAATTTTATCTTGAACCAACAAATATGAACTTTCCATTGACAAATTAAAAAATATGACGGCAAGATTCCATGTTTTCAGACCTTTGCTATAACAATCAAACTGAAAATCAACAATACCTCAACAGTATTTAATTGGTAGCTAATACATCAGATTGCAGAGAAAGCTATCTCCCATTAAGTTATTTAGACACTTGAAAACGCCACACCACATTTATACATTATTTCGGTTATTATTGTCATCGAAAAGGTAATTAATATGGTTACAGAATTAACTGGCCTCGAGGAGAGCAGTGTTGTCACATCCAGTGGACTAGAAGCAACTGTTAGATGTGTTATAGTGGTTCAAATCATAATCGGCACTTGTGGAGGAATGACAGTCACTAAAATAAATCCTTGTTAAACTTTATGTTAGTTAAAAAATAAACAATCCCTATTTTCAACTGGAATCTCTGTCAGTTTGTAATTGAGGTATTTTATACTTCGTAAATGTTTTTGTCCTTTTGATGCCTTTACCTTTCCTTTTATGTCTGTGAGCGTGCCTTGTGAATTTAACCCCCTCCCGAGTTCAAGAGTGTATGTTAATAAACCCTACTGTTTTGACTTAACTTTAGGAACAGTGTTGTGACAGTCTGTTACAGGTCAGGGTTCACAAGCTGAGGGAGTGGAGACATGCACCATCAGGGCCTTTTTTATTTAAAGAAAAGGAAAACATTTAAATCAAATTCCGCTCATCGACAGGTTGTTGAAAACACAGAGAGACTTGTTTGCAAAATTAGCTCCCTGTTCGTGAGATGACAACGATGGATATCAGTTAGAATTGTAACAATAAATGCAACTTAAGAAATACGCAGAAAATATCACTTAAAATGATCCCCAAAAAAGAAAAAAATACTGAAAATGGGCATGGCAAATATCAATTAAAGTGAAAAAAGCAAATATCTCGTAAAATGGACATAGCAAATGTATCTTGAAATGGCCACCACAAATATCACATAAGCTGCAAATCGCAACTGACGCTTAAATTGGTCCTGGCAATTATGTTTCCAACTGGTCACAGAAAATATCACTTAAAATGATCACCACAAGTATCACATAAACTGAGCTGCGCTAATATCGTTTTATACGGTCACAGCAAATAAAATGGTCCTATGAAAGATAATGAAAGTGGCAATGCGTGTAAGCTTTTATGTATAAAAAGGGAGGCCCATAGTGTATTTGACCCACGAATTACAAGTAAACAAATAGACCGTTTTCAGTTAGCACAGATTAGAAATGATTCATCTAAAACTAATATGGTTGCAACATTAACTTTGGAAAAAGGGAAAAGAAAATTAAAATGAAAAAACAATATATTATTACTCGACTCCCAGAAAATGAATGCCTCAGCAATATCGAAGATAAGAATGCTCAATTATGTCATTAACTATTAATTATGCGATCATCCGAAGTGGCCAGCTCAGTTGCTCAAAGATTTTTCTTCTCATGATCAATAAGGCTCCCTTTCCAATATTCTTCTGACAATTCACCGGGGTCTAACCCTCGAATGCAGTGAAGATGTGTTCAACTGCTTATATCCCTTTTCAGCGGATGGATTTGGGTCACTGTATTGACAAGTCATAGCATCCCATGAAGTTTTCTTTGAAAGCAGAATACCCAATTAAATTTTGCAGTTTTTCTTTAGACCATACCGTTTGTATCCGCTCAGAAAGCTTGCCATCTTTCTTGCGCTTTGTTTTATTATTTAAAAACTACGTGAAGTCGCTTATGGTCAAGCTTCCAGGAAAGATATTTGTATTTTCCTGGAGTACCATGTCCCATATTATTTTAAGTTGTATAGTCTTCCAAAGCCTATCCTTCATAAATCCAATAGCAATATCACTTTCTTTCCAGCACAATGCACTCATCAGAGCAATCTGCAGGTTTACCAATGTAAGGACAAGCAACAACTGTATATTGAAACAAACACAGAAAGAGCTGGAAAAAAAAACTCAGCAGGTCTGGCAGCATCTGTGGAGACAGAAGTAAAGTTAACGTTTCAGGTCTATGTTCTGATTAAAGGTCACAGTCTTGAAACGTTATCTTTGGTTCTCTCTCCACAGATGCTGCCAGACCCCTACTGAGTTATTCCAGCACTTTTTGTTTCTGTTTCGGATATCCAGCATCGCAGTCTTTTGCTTTTATAACAACAGCATACTGTCAGGAGAAGAGAGTATGATTGGTTGGAAAGTGAACTCTGATTGGTCGAGGCGTTGCCATGGAGAATGTACCAGTTTATGGGTGACTGACAGTTAACTGCCAAGATTTGTTGTAAGTTAAACGGAATAGATTGATTCTGATTGGTCAAGGCATTGCTCTGAGGAATGAACACGCAAATGGCTGTCACTTATTTTATTTATGTGAAGCAGGTGCATTGGCTGTTCATATCCTTTCTGGCTGCAAAGATCAAGGCCCTGTAATATTAATATATGTTGGATGCAGCACGAGCAAATGCGCCACTCTGCAAGCCCTGCTGACAAAGTAAATTGGTTTGTCAGTGTAATTCTTAGCGCACTGAGGATTATTTAGCAAATTTTGTCCAATTGCAGAGTCACACCTAATGTTGGAGACTCTGTTTTGCGTTGAGTAGTGTAAGCACGGGCTGGTTAGGTACAGCCTTCACCTTGCTCGTTACGAAGAGTGGAAGAGACACGTTGTTTGATACGATCCGCCAGTCTTTGGAACGTATGGCCTATATACCTAGCATCCGACTGGTATTGAAATTCAGTTATAACATTACTCATGTGTGTGATATGCACAACCTCGTTTTGGCTTGATGGCAGCATCCTGTTAGTAGCACACATATTACTACTGCATAGCAGTAGCCATGAAACAGCTAGCTTTACCTATTTCTCAAGTCCTTGGGATTCATTACTCTTCCAGGGTAATCTGAGATAGACTGGGGACCTTTCAGGGCCGAAAATCGTAGCCTTAACCAGTTCATAATTTTGTGCATTATACAATGAGAAATGATCTGATCAGGACAGCCATCCTCACGCAGGATGTCTTTTATTCGCCCTATTTCAGCATCAGGTTTGCATGGCATGACTCGGGCCCAATTTACGAGCTTGCTGATGAAGCTAATCTTACAGCATGTGGAACTGTAAGAATCCCAATTCATGTATTGTATATATTATTAGGTTTGCGGCAGACTGTGGTAGAGAACCCATTAACAGATTTCTCAAATAGTACGTCAAGGGAAGGGAGATCATTTCTGCTCCATTTCAAAATTGAATTTGAGCGCAGGATAGAGCCCATTAAGACGTGAAGGGAAATTATTGCATGCAAATGCAGATTCAAATAAATCAAGCATGTCAACTACATATCAGGAATATGCAAGAGGTGGGACGTTAGGTGTCATTCCCTCAAAGACACGTTTCTCATGGCACCCAACAAAGATGCTTGTGATAGCTGGGTCTGGAGGGGATCCGATGGCAACACCATCTATTTGGGCATAAATGGTGTTGTCATTCTCTCATTCACACTTAAACGTTTGCTGAATTCTGGGGCAGCTAATACGGGCTCATTTACTCGGCTGGCTTTTAATTTTGTAAACGGCTCCTGGCACGCCTCTGCACTTATCATTTTCAGTGTTTTCTGTGCATCAGTTGGTAGTGTGGCTTGGGTGCTAAAGTTTGGGACAAACCTTTGATAATCAATAGAGAGCTGCATGGATCCATCCAGCTCCGGAACCATTCACATTCACATCATGGACTGCTGGGGTGGTGAGCCCTGGCTGACCTTTACAGATTTCATTAAATTCTTCCAGCAGGGAGGACACGTTCTCCCGCTGCCTTTACTTTTGCTGTGTCAGCTAGATGGTTAAGTCTTCCAAGACTTCAGTGATTGCCAGTCTGGTAGCCGGGGTTCAACCGGGGTCTCCTCCTCCTCAACTGACTCCTCCCAGCTGCCCTCAGATATTTCCACCCTCTAACAAACACCCACTGATTGACTGGGATCTCGGCTGTAATATTTCTTAATTATCTTAAAGTGACATACCCGGTGCTTCTACCTCCGATCAGGGGTATCGGTTAGGTAATTAACTGTGCTGACCCCTTTTGCTCATTTGTTAACGAGCACTGAATGTGGTTTGGAAAGTTTCAGTGGGTAGGGGTAGTAGAACTAGGACCTAGTCTGCATGTGGAAGGGTCTGGGCCTGGATAGGCCTGTCGTCTTGTTGTTGCACGTCCAATTAAGAAGTCTTTGAATGCTCTTCGGCCACTGTGCATGCATTAACGAGCAGAAGTTGGAAACATACACCCATATGGAGGTGCTCTCATGGTTTACCAGGATTTTCTCTTTCAGAAGCTTCACGGGCCCCCACACAGCATGCTTTTAAAAGTTTCAGCTAACTAGACTTCTGGCTCATCCAGCTGGTGCACTGATTCGCTCTCAGCTAATCAGGCCCCTCTGGTTTCGGACCGAGTTACTATGCAACCGTAGAAGATCTCTGGATTTTCCTCCTGTAGTTCAATTGCTCTGGTTTTGGGGCTGGGCTGGTCTAATATTATAAAGGTTGCTATTATCTTGCTGCCAGCCAAGTCATTCTCCAGTAGGAAGTGAATCCCTGCCACTGGTAACTCTGAAACAATTCCTATAGTTATGAGGCCCGAAACTAGGTCGCACTGTTGTTGGACTTGATGAAGAGGAACAGACAGTTAACCTCCCACCAAGCCGCTTCTCAGGGCTTTTGCTTTCATGGAGGTTTCTGGGCAACGGCTTAGAATGTTTTCTAACATTAAGGACTGAGTGTCTCCTGTATTCCTATGTAGTGCAATGGACTAGTTCACCTCTGGGAATGGTAGGGGATATGGTTCCTGCGAGAACAACACTCCAGGAACTCTTGTGAATTTTGATGGTTCAAAAGGCATAGGGCAATACCCTCCGAGGATCTAGATTCTTCAGTGAGGTCTGCTGCCGTCATACTGCACTCTCTCTTGTGGTATCCTCCATTGGACCACCGTTGCATGGACCTATTAGATCTACCAACTTTCCTTTTAACCTCCAGCATTGGAATCTGGAACGATCGACTTTCTTTTCGTGGGAGCACACGAATCACTGGGGTTTATCTTTGACTGCTTGGGGTAGACTCCACGCACCCTCCCTTGTACTTCACTTTCCGGGTGTGGCTTCATTTGTATCCCACTCTCCCCTCCTATTCTTCCAGTGATTTAGGGAGTGACTTTGACAGGGCCTGTCTGTGTTTCCAGACTGATGTGTGGGGTCATAGCTATCAGCAGTGACTGCAGACTCTCTAGCTTTGTGGAATCATTGTTCCTCTTAGTGCATTCTCAGGTTTGCGAGTAATCATTTTTTGAATTCCTCCAGCAACATTAACTCGCATAATTTATCATATCTGTGCTTTACTATTACAGATCGTATCCACCGGTCGAAAACGATTTGCTTTCGCCTTTCAAACCCCAGATAGCTCTGCATGGATTCGTTCAACCTTTCCTGAATTGCTGATGATATGCTTCTGGGACCATCTCACATGCACTAAGGATGGCAGCCTTGGTGTGCTCGTGATTGGAGGACATTTCATGGGTCAGGATGCAATAGACCTCTTGAGCCTTCCCTATTAACTGACCCTGAATCATGATGGTCCAGATTTCTTGTGGCCATCATAGCTATCGCGCTACCTTGGCAAAAGTGGCAAAAAGAATTCCACCGCACCCTCTTCAACCTTTCGTACGAATTAGACATGCTTAAGAGCCTCAGAGCCAGATTCTGGGTTCGGGAGATATGGGCAGTGACCGGATGAAGAGGAATTCTCCCTTAGCAGCCTTTATTTGTCTCGCATCACTCTCTGCTTTAGCATTCAGCTCAATTTCCAATTCTTTTAACTGGACAACCCTTTCTGTCTCTCCCTCCCTGCCCCCACCCCCACTACCTCTCTCTCTGTCTGTCTGTCTGTCTCTCTCTTTCTCTTTCCTGAAACTGCTTCTAGTTCCATTGTGGCCATGGGCGATGGTTCAGTTTCAGGAATGAATTCCTCATCTACCTGTTCTGGAATGGGACTGTGCCATAGGTGCTCAGGCAGCACTTTAAGGACCTCAGTCCGTTTCACCTTCCTGGGCAGTTGCATTTGCCTCTCCATGGCTGTACCTTTTAATTGGTCCTTACTCAGGTTTGCCAATGTTTCAGCTGTTCCATCACTTTGCTCCAAAAAAAATCTTTGAATCAAAATTTGACATTTTCTGATGTTAGAGTGAGAGGGTTTGCTGTGTTTGTTTATTTGTTTGAACAATCTTTTCAGCCACCAGATTTTCCCACTTTGGCTTCCAGTCGGTTCATTTTAATTTATGTGTCTTCTTATTTTCTCTTAATCTCATGGGTTTAGCCGGACGAGCCCTTAATTTCTGTTACAAATGGTAGTTAATTTTGAAAGCGAATGTTTCTCTATTTTCAACAACCTGTCCGTAGGTCGATTGTGATGTAGCTGTTTTCTTTATAAGAACAAGAGAAAACCTGATGGCACATTTCTCCACACGCTCAGTTTGTGAACCGTGACTTTCTGAAGGACTACAACAAGACTGTTGTTAATGTTAAAACAAATATGTAGGGTTTATTTACACACAGTATTATACACAGGAGGGGTTTAACTTCGCAACACACGTTCACAAACAGACAAAGGAAAGTGGGGAGGCATCAGCTTGATTTTAGCGTCACTGGGCAATCAATCCAGAAGCTCAGGCTAACGCTTGGGGGATATGGGTCCAAATCCTACCATGGAAAATAGTGAGATTCGAATTAAATTAATAAAAATTTGGAATTAAACGCTTGTCCATTGGTGAAACTAACTTCCATTGTTGTTAAAACCCATCTGCTTCACTAATGCCCTTTAGGGGGAGAAAATCTGTTATCTTGATGGACATGTGACTCTAGATCCATAGCAATGTGGTTGACTCTCAAACACCACTCAATTCAGGGGATGTACAATAAATGCTGGCCTGGCCAGGGATGCGCACATCACACGAACAGTGGATCTGTGATGATGATGATGATCACATATGTGATGATGATTTTAAGTGGTAGCACCAGAGACCAACTTGCACAGGGATCTTGCAAAGTGGCGCAGTGGTTAGCACTGCAGCCTCATAGCTCCAGCAATGTGGGTGCGGTGATGGGTACTGCCCATGCAGAGTTTGCAAGTTCTTCCTGTGACCACGTGGATTTATGCTGGGTGCTCTGGTTTCCTCCCACCACCAAAGACTGGCAGGTTGACAAGTAAACTGGCCATTGTAAATTACTCCGAGCAGACTCGGAGGACGGAATTCCGGAGTGGTGAGTCTCGAAAAAAACTTACCTCGGGAATTCTCGGAGCAGACTCGGAGGGCGGAGTTCCGGAGCGGAAAGTATGTAAAAAAACTGACCTCGGGGATTCTCGGAGAGGTCTCGGATGGCGGAGTTATGGAGCAGTGAGTGCATAAAAAAACGCACTTCGGGGATTCTCGGAGCAGACTCGGAGGGCGGAGTTCCAGAGCAGTGAGTGCACAGAGTACGTGAGCTCAGGTGGGAAGAAAAACTGAAAAAGCGTCGTCAAATTAAAACTGCGACCTGATTGGCTGGCAGGGAATCTGCGCCAAATTTGAAAATAAAACTGATAAAAATTGATTATAACACAAATTAAGTAATTAATAAGTTAAGTTACTGAACCAGAGGGAGGAGATTACTGTAGTTAGATAGCATTTAGTATTTATTGTCGAAATCTAGCACTGGGGACCACACAATAAAGTGTAACATAATTTAGTAAGGATTTAATAAGCATTTATTTTAAACTAATTCATTAATTAGTGATAGAAATGTCAGACAGAGCGGTGAAGTGCTTCAACTGTGAGATATGGGAAGTCCGTGACGCTTCCGGCTTTCCGGGCGACTACATCTGCAGGAAGTGTACCCAGTTGCACCTCCTCACAGACCGCATGGATCGGTTGGAGCGGCAACTGGATGCACTTAGGAGCATGCAGGTGGTGGAAAGCGTCATAGGCAGGAGTTTTAGAGAAGTGGTTACACCGAAGGTGCAGGCAGATAGATGGGTGACCGCCAGAAGGGGCAGGCAGTCAGTGCAGGAATCTCCTGTGGCTATCCCCCTCGCTAACAAGTATACCGGTTTGGATACTGTTGGGGGGTGGCCTATCAGGGGAAAACAGCAGCAGCCAGAGCAGTGGCACCACGGCTGGCACTGTTGTTCAGCAGGGAGGGACAAAGCACAGAAGAACAATAGTTATAGGGCACCCTATAGTCAGGGGCACAGATAGGCGCTTCTGTGGAAGTGAAAGAGACTCCAGGAAGGTATGTTGCCTCCCTGGAGCCAGGGTTAAGGATGGCTCTGAACGGACAGAGGGCATTCTGAAGGGGGAGGGTGAACAGCCAGAGGTTGTGGTACACATCGGTACCAATGCCATAGGCAGGAAGAGTGATGAGGTCCTCTAGAGGGAGTTTAGGGAGTTATGTCGTAAATTACAAAACAGGACCTCGAGGGTTGTAATCTCTGGATTATTCGCTCTGCCACGTGCCAGTGAGGCTAGAAATAGGAAGTATGTGCAGCTAAACACGTGGCTGAGCGGCTGCTGTAGAAGGGAGGGTTTTAGATATCTGGACCATTGGGCTCTCTTCAGGGACAGATGAGACCGGTGCAAGAAGGACGGGTTGCATCTAAATTGGAAGGGCACTAATATCCTGGCGCAAGGTTTGCGAGCATCACTCGGGAGGGTTTAAACTAGTGTGGCGGGGCATGGGGATGGGGGAAACCAGAGCAGTAGGACAGCTAGTGAAGTAAATGAGGAGGACGTAGTAAATAAGGCCAGTAGAACTATGAGGAAGAGCTGGCAGGGAGATGTTGCTTAGCACAGCGGGACTGGTGGTCTAAAGTGCATTTGTTTCAATGCGAGAAGTACAACAGGTAAAGCAGATGAACTTAGAGCTTGGATTACTACTTGGAAATATGATGTTGCTGCTATTACAGAGACTTGATTGAGGGAATGGAAGGATTGGCAGCTAAGTGTTCCAGGCTTTAGAAGCTTCAGGCGGGATGGAGGTGGATGTAAAAGGTGTGGGGGAGTTGCATTACTGGTTAAGGAGAATATCACAGCTGTACTGCGGGAGGACACCTCAGAGAGGTCATGCAGCGAGGCAATATGGGTGGAGCTCAGGAATAGGAAGGGTGCAGTCACAATGTCGGGGATTTACTACAGGCCTCCCAACAGCCATTGGGAGGTAGAGGAGCAGGTATGTAGACTGATTTTGGAAAGATGTAAAGGTAGCAGGGTTGTAGTGGTGGGTGATTTTAACTTTCCCAATATTGACTGGGACTTAATTAGTTCTAGGGGCTTGGATGGGGCAGAATGTGTGAGAAGCATCCAGGAGGGCTTCTTGAAAAAGTGTGTGCATAGTCCAACGAGGGATGGGGCAATTCTGGACCTGGTATTGGGGAATGAGCCCGGCCAGATGGTCGAAGTTACAGTGGGAGAGTATTTCGGTAGCAGTCACCATAATTCCATAAGTTTTAAGGTACTTGTGGATAAGGATAACAGTAGTCCTGGGGTGAAGGTGCTAAATTGAGAGGAGGCTAATTATAACAATATTACGCAGCAACTGAAGAATTTACATTGGGGGCGGCTGTTTAAGGGTAAATCAACATCTGATATGTGGGAATCTTTCACACGTCAGCTGATTAGAATCCAGGACCAGCATGTTCCTGCGAGGAAGAAAGACAAGTTTGGCAAGTTTCGGGAATCTTGGATAACACAGGATATTGTGAGCCGAGTCAAAAACAAAAAGGAAGCATTTGTAAGGGCTGGAATGCTGGGAACAGATGACGCACTTGAGGAATATAAAGACAGTAGAAAGGAACTTAAGCAATGATTTAGGAGGGCTAAAATAGGTCATGAAAAGTCATCGGCAAGCAGAATTAAGGAAAATCCCAAGGCTTTTTAGACATATATAAAGAGCAAGAGGGTAACCAGGGAAAGGGTTGGCCCACTCAAGGACAGAGATGGGAATCAATGCGTGGAGCCAGAGGAAGTGGGTGAGGTGCTAAATGAGTATTTTGCATCAGTATTCACCAAGGAGAAGGACTTGGTGGATGATGAGCCTAGGGAAGGGAGTGCAGATAGTCTCAGTCATCTCATTATCAATAAGGAGGAGGTGTTGGGTGTCTTGCAAAGCATTAAGTTAGATAAGTCCCCAGGACCTGATGGGATCTACCCTAGTATACTGAATGTGGCAAGGGAAGAAATTGCTGGGGCCTTGACAGAAATCTTTGCATCCCCATTGGCTGCAGGTGATGTCCCAGAGGACTGGAGAATAGCCAATGTCATTCCTTTGTTTAAGAAGGGTAGTAAGGATAATCCAGGCAATTATAGGCCGGTGAGCCTTTCGTCAGTGGTAGGGAAACTATTAGAGAGGATTCTTCGGGGCAGGATTTACTCCCATTTGGAAACAAACGAACTTATTAGCGAGAGACAGCATGGTTTTGTGAAGGGGAGGTCGTGTCTTACTAATTTGATTGAGTTATTTGAGGAAGTGACGAAGATGATTGATGAGGGAAGGGCGGTGGATGTTGTCTATGTGGACTTTAGTAAAGCCTTTGACAAGTTCCCGCATGGCAGACTGGTGCAAAAGTTGAAGTCACACGGGATCAGAGGTGAGCTGGCAAGATGGATACAGAACTGGTTCAGTCACAGAAGAAAGAGGGTAACAGTGGATGGGTGTTTTTCTGAATGGAGGGATGTGACGAGTGGTGTTCCACAGGGATCAGTGCTGGGCTCTTTGCTGTTTGTCTTATGTATATATATATGATTTGAAGGAAAATGTAGCTGGTCTGATGAGTAAGTTTGTGGACAACACAAAGGTTGGTGGTGTTGCGGATAATGATGAGGATTGTCAGAGGAAAAAGCCGGATATAGATCGATTGGAGACTTGGGTGGAGAAATGGCAGATGGAGTTTAATCCGGACAAATGTGAGGTAATGCATTTTGGAAGGTCTAATGCATGTGGGAAGTGTACAGCAAATGGCAGAACCCTTAGGAGTATTGACAGGCAGAGAGATCTGGGCGCACAGGTCCACAGGTCACTGAAAATGGCAACGCAGGTGGATAAGGTTCTCAAGAAAGAATACGACATGCTTGCCTTCATCGGTCTGGGCATTGAGTATAAAAATTGGCAAGTCATATTGCAACTGTACAGAACCTGAGTTAGGTCACACTTAGAATATTGCGTGCAATTCTGGTCGCCACACTACCAGAAGGCCGTGGAGGCTTTGGAGAGGGTACAGAGGAGGTTTACCAGTATGTTGCCTGGTCTGGAGGGCATTAGCTATGAGGAGAGGTTGGAAAAACTCGGATTGTTTTCACTGGAACAATGGAGGTGGCGGGGCGACATGATAGAGGTTTACAAATTTATGAGCGGCATGGACAGATTGGATAGTCAGAAGCTTTTTCCCAGGGTGGAGGAGTCAGTTACCAGGGGATATAGGTTTAAGGTGCGAGGTGCAAAGTTTAGAGGGGGTGTGCGAGGCACGTTTTTTACACAGAGGGTGGTGAGTGCCTGGAACTTGCTGCCAGGGGAGGTGGTGGAAGCAGATACGATCGCGATGTTTAAGAGACATCTTGACAAATATATGAATAGGATGGGAATAGAGGGATATGGGTCCCGGAATTGCAGAAGGTGTTTATTTCGGCAGGCATCAAGATCGGCGCAGGCTTGGAGGGCCGAATGGCCTGTCCCTGTGCTGTATTGTTCTTTGTTCTTTGTTGTTCTTTGTTCTATAAGTAGTTGGTAAGGAATATGGGATTAGCGAATAAGTGGGTGGTTGTTGGTTGGCACAGCCTCGAAGGGCCTGTTTCGGTGCTGTTGCTCTTCATGACAAAGTGGAGATTGCCTTAATTGCTGACTGACGGAGGTTACAATGAAACTAGAGTCCTTTTTTAAATAAGATAAATTCCAAAGCTGCAACTAACTTACTGGAAATGCCGATTGGAATATGAGTCGCAGGAAATCTCCTCTCTTAAACTTTCCTATTCTTGCAATTTCGAAGATAGGCTGAGGCAGCTTAATTTCTGCTTACCTGCTTTTTTACGAATAGAAACTGGCAGTGAGCAGAGAAATTTTCTTGCTGCTTTGCAGACTGTGACCTCTTTGCTTCCTTTTGTAGGCAGGCCCCGGAATTGTTGATTTGCAGCTTCAAGGTTTAAAAAGCAGACTGGTTGAAAAAGGATGGCTTCTAGGTCATGTGACCGGACCCCTTCAACCAGCTGCCGCACTTCCTGTTGGTGAAATGAACATATTAATGAACTCCAATTTAAACATGTTGAACATAGCTGGAAATAAACCTTACAATGCTGAATATAATGTCAGCTTACAATAACACGCATGTGCACAAAAATACTGTAACAAACGGTTGGTTTTCATCCATTAGTGATCGTGCAAGTGAAGTTTGTGACGTCAAGTTCAAGTGATATTAGCTGTGTTCAGCTTGTGCAGTTTACCTGCTATTTGCTGTGATCATGTCAAGCAATATTTGCTGTTCCCACATTAAATGATATTTAAATGATGCTTGTTGTGGTCATTTAACGTGCTATTTGCTGTGTTCAGTTTCAGTATTATTTGCTGTGACCGTTTCAATCATATTTGATTCTTACAGTTGAGTTGATTTTTGCTGTATCCCTTTTAAATGATATTTGCTGTGTTCATGTTAACTGAAAGTTGCTGTGATAAATTTAAGTGACATTTCTAGCGTCTAGTTTAAGTGTTTTTTTCTGTTTCCAGTTTCAGTGGCATTTTCTATAGTCATTTTAAGTAATATTTGCTGTGACCAGTTGAAGTGATATTTTCTGTGTACTGTTGAATTAATATACTCTGCTATTAGCTCAAGTGACATCTGTTGTATCTAATGTGAGAAATATTTGCTGTGGTTGTCTCAAATGGTATTTTCCGTGGCAAGTGTAATTTTATTTTCTATTATTGAGTGTTTGCATGTTTATGTACCCCCTCCCATGTCCACCGTCGACTGTGGCTGCTCCAGTTTGGCTCAACCTTGAAAATCCCAGGGTTGTAGGGTTGGCTGTAAGCAGCACCAGAGCGTTAGATTTCAGTTTAAAATTAGCATTTTGATACTGTATTCGCTTCAATAACTAATAAGGTCAAGGAAGCCATTTTAAGATTAACATTTCTCTTTTCAGCCGTTTTATACTCTGCATTTTGTATTCTGTGTTATCTACATGCATTAATTCTGCATAAAGTATAACCAGTCATGATTATAAAAGTAATAAAACATGATTAAGTTATAATGAGTGCATTATTGCAATTGGTAAATATATTACAAAGTCTATTCATTTATTTAAAGTATTAATGAATAACAAATGCTTAAGTTGAAAGTTTCTGTAAAGTTCATTTTCTTATGAAATTGGAATCTTTCTGGACTCTGATAAGTTACGGTACACCATGACCCAGTGAGAGTCTGGCTTTTGAATACCGAGTTGCTTAGCATCATATTGAAACTGGATGGGTAAAGAAAACATTGTTCTCCATGGATAACACATTGCTGCCGATTCAAACCAGGTGTTATCAACTGGAAGATGCGATTAAGAACCAACGGAGTTTACCAAACAACAGCTAGTACCAATCATTAAGGCAACAATACGTTAACTGTGACATGCATGATAGTGATCTAAGGGATATCAACAAGGGTTCCATCAGGTTTCTGTGTTCGACAGACTCCGAAGTTTCCGGAGTATGCACCACATTTTATTCCTGCAAGCCAGTTCGATATCAAGAGCAGAGACCTGAGAGCTTGAAAGCGACCCATATTTCAACACACAATGAAACTGGCTAAAGCTGCAAATGCCATTATCCTAAGTTTATGAATTATGTCTTGCTTTTCCTAAACTTTCTTATATTTGTTATCCAAAGATTCCTGCTATTGTCATATTTGTTTAATTCTCTTTTTCTCTTCATTTTAGGTCAATTAACATTGCCAGCAAATTGGAATAAATGAAATTGATCAGGCAACGAATTAAGCTACAAACAAAATATGGGAGTGAAACAAAGTACATGGGATCACAAGTATCCATTTCCTTGCCTTTTCCTTTGCATCAAGGTTTAAGCATTTCCCAGAATCATTGAAACAGAATAGAGAGAATGGGATCAGGAGCAGCGACCCTTTTTTCACATCCTGCTTCCTGCCAGAACTCCATTTCATTCTCACAGTTTCTCCTTCTCTGACACATCTGCTCTGATGATGCAACCTTCCACAACAGCGCCTCTAATATGTTTTTCTTGTTCCTCAACCGAGGATTCCCCGCCCCGCTGTGGTTGACAGGGTGCTCAACTGTGTCTCGCTCATTTCCTGCACCTGCGCCCTCACCCCTTCTTTTCCCTCTCAGAACCACGACAGGTTTTCTCTTGTCCACACTTTGCACCCCGCCAGCCTGCACATTCAGAGGATTATCCTTGGCCATTTCCACAATCTCCAGCATAATGCCAACAACAAACAGATCTCCCCCCTCCCCTCTCCTATCAGCATTCCTAGAGGAACATTTGCGTCGCAACCACCTGGCCCACTCCCCATTACCCCTGACACCTCGTCCGCTTCTCACCGCACCTTCCCATGCAATCGCAGGATGTGTAATACCTGCCCTTTTACCTCTTCTCTCTTCACTATCCATGGCCCTAAACACTCATTTCAGATGAAGCAGCCATTTACTTGTACATCTATCAATTTAGTATACTGTACTCGCTGCTCACAATGCGGTCTCCTCCACATTGGGGAGACGAAACGCGGATTAGGTGACCGCATTTCCGAACACCTCCACTGAGCCCGGAAACATAAACCCGATCTTCCTGTCGCTTGCCATTTCAATACCCCTGCTGTCATTCCCACATCACTGACCTGGGCTTGCTGCATTGTTCCAGTGACCATCAAAGCAAGCTGGAGAAAAGCAACGTTAATAAAAGCAAAATACTGCGGATGCTGGAAATCTGAAATAAAAACAAGAAATGCTGGAACCACTCAGCAGGTCTGGCAGCATCTGTGGAAAGAGAAGCAGAGTTAACGTTTCGGGTCAGTGACCCTTCATCGGAACAGCAACGTTAACTCTGCTTCTCTTTTCGCAAATGCTGCCAGACCTGTTGAGTGGTTCCAGCATTTCTTGTTTTTATTTCTTGCCTTTACTTGTTATCTTCTTAATGTGAGCCTATCTTTTCCAGAACTACAGGATTGAAGTCCTCCAATCAGACATCTGTCACTGTCACAGTACCATATCAGCTCTTCCCAAATCACAAATAACATCCTGTGTGAGTGAAATAAACATTACCTTTTCCTCCTCGAGTTCTCGACCTGTCTGCAGCAATTGACTGAGTTGATCAGTCAATCCTCCAAATCTCTCCACCATCGTCCCCGAGTCTGGGACTGCAATCATCTGCTTCCATTCTTATCATTATAATCATCGCCAGAATATCGACATCAGTAGATTCTATTCCAATTTCTGCAGCAACGTCTCTGTTTATCTCGAAAGGTCTATTTCTCACTTGAATTCTGTCTGCCAGTGACATCATCCAAAAACAGAATGTCAGTTTCAATATTTGTGCTGAAGACACCAAACTCTACCTCACCCTGACATTTCTCGTTTCTCTGTTTTCTCTGGATTGTCACACGGCTTGTCGACAATCTGGTACCTGGTGAACGGCAATGTCCTTCAATTAAATATTGGAAAGGCTGAAGCCATTTACTTTGTTCCTTGCCACAAACTTTACTCTCCAGCCAGAATTCCTTTTCCTGGAAACTAGCTGAGACTGAACCATATTTTTTGCACACTTGGTCAGATCATTGACATCGGGATGAGCTTACAACCACAAGCCTGCACATTTGACAAACTCCCTCATGGCAGACTGGTCTAAAAGGTGAATTCACACGGGCAACATGGATACAGAAATGGCTGCATCATAGAAAACAGAGGGGAGCAATGGAAGGGTGCTTTTCTGAATGGAGGGATGTGATGAGTGGTGGTCTGCAGAGATCAGTGCTGGGACCTTTGCTGTTTGTAGTATATATAATTGATTTGGAGGAAAATGTAGCTGGTCTGATGAGAAAGTTGGCGGACAACACAAAGGTTGGTGGAGTTGCGGACAGTGATGAGGATTGCCAAAGGATAAAGCAGGATATAGATCGGTTGCAGACTTTGGCGGATAAATTTCAGATGGAGTTTAATCCGGACAAATGTGAGGTAATGCATCTTGGAAGGTCTAATGCATGTGGGAAGTATACAGTAAATGGCAGAACCCGTAGGAGTATTGACAGGCAGAGAGATCTGGGCATACAGGTCCGCAGGTCACTGAAAGTGGCAGCGCAGGTGGATAGGTTTGGTCGAGAAGGCATATGGCATGCTTCCCTTCGTCGTTCCGGGCATAGAGTATAAAAATTGGCAAGTCATGCTGCAGCTGCACAGAACTTTATTTTGGCTACACTTAGAATATTGCGTGGAATTCCGGTCGCCACACTACCAGAAGGACATGGAGGCTTTGGAGAGGGTTTACCAGGATGTTGCCTGGTCTGGAGGGCATTAGCTATGAGGAGTGATTGGAAAAACTCGTATTGTTTTCATTGGAACGACGGAGATGGAGGGGCGACATGATAGAGGTTTACAAAGTTATGAGCGGCATGGACAGAATGGATAGTCAGAAGCTTTTTCCCAAGGTGGAAGAGTCAGTAACTAGGGGACATAGGTTTAAGGTGAGAGGCGGAAAGATTAGAGGGGTTGTGCGAGGCAAGTTCTTTACACAGAGGGTGGTGAGAGCCTGGAACTTGCTGCCGGGGGAGATGGTGGAAGCAGGTACGATTGCAACGTTTAAGAGGCATCTTGAAAATACATGAATAGGATGGGAATAGAGGGGTGTGGACCCCCGAAGTGCAGAAGGTTATAGTTTAGGCAGGCATCAAGATCGGCGTCGGCTTGGAGGGCCAAATGGCCTGTTCCTGTGCTGTACTGTTATTTGTTCTGTGTTTGTTTATCTCAATGACCCATTCCTCTTCCCCCGTTTCACCTCAAATGCTGCTGAAATCTGATCAGTGTCTTTGCCAGCTCCTGATTTAAATGTTCAAACACACTCCTGGCCGACCTCCCACATTCTACACTCGTATTTGTTATTCTATGTATATGGAAGAATCATACTCTGTGTGTCCGCTGTCAGAACCAGCTGCTGCCCACGTTTACCGAAGCTCATGAATGATAACCAGGGAGGAAATCTGATCAGAAATCCTGGAGCCAATCAAACAGCAGTCAGCACAAATTACCCCAACTTCCAGTAAGATAGGGTCACATGACCAGGCGCTGCTCCTGTCTCCGACTCCAGTTTTTGTCCACCCACGACCAAATCAGGAGCACAGCCGAAACGGCCGGCTTGCCGAATGCCACAGCTCAAATCCTGACCAGGATTACTTCCCCAATCCCTGTCCAGTTCCGTTCCACCAAATTCCCCTTGTCCTCATTGCTCCACTGTAATAATTTGAAGAATCGTGGACGAACATATCAATCCTGTTGCAAATGATACCATGTCAATCACAACAATCTGCCAAGCTGTAAATCCCTCTGAACCTGCTCCATTCCGCTCCTCCCTTGTCATCTATTGTTGAACAGTATTTGTTATGCACCACTGATGCTGCTGCACCGTCAGCAGGTTTTTCCCCAATAAACTGGACCCAGGGCATCGTAAATTCCAGCACTACACCATTTCAACTCTCTTCTTGCCTTCCAACCCCATCTGGAATTCGATATCTCTTACTACGTGCTCATCAATCTCGCACTCTCGACACTTTTCCACTCATGCGTGATGTCACGCTGTTTTAACCTGCTCTATTATGTCTTCTGAGATGTCTATTTGGATGTGTGCAGTGCTTTGTTCATGCAAGTTGTGATAGTCACCAGTTTCTTGCCACCCCATACTCTACGGTCTGGCTTAACCTGCTTCTTTCCCCATTGCAGTGGAAAGTATGTTGGCACAGTGAATACCCAAAGGAAGAGAGGAACCATCAGAATTCGAGTGATACTGGGCAGCTTTCATATAACTGCTGGAGCCTGCTTAGATTGGAGAACCTGTGCAATGGGATTTGTGTCATATTTTTGTCAATATATCTTAGCACTTCAATATGAAATTGAAACCAGTCTGCATTCCTCTTCGCACGTTTACCGTTGGTAGTCAAAGCTGGCTCAGAGATGACGTCTCTGATGTGGGCCCACTTGGTCTCAGCATCTCCTGTGGGAGTGTTTTGAAGGGCTGTTGCAAGTGAATTTAGAAATTTTTGTGACAACTGTGGATGAAAAATTCTGCTCGTGTTGTTGCACGGGTGGCCCTTCTGTTTGGAATTATGCAACTTCGTTGGTCTGAGTCTAACCTTGCTGCACACCAGGGAGTAGTTGGTGTCGCAGTCTGCACTGTGAAAGCTGCGTGTGATTTGAACACTGTTTAAGGAGATTCACCTTGTGACGATGAGGTCCAGCTGGTGCCAACGACGCGATCTTGGGTGCCTCCATGAAACCTGATGACAGGGTTCAGTATGAAAGAACGAGTTGGTGATGCAGAGGTTATGATTGGTGCACAACACAAGCAGTCTCTGCCCATTCTCATTCATCCTTCCAACATCATAGTGCCCAAGGCAGGAGGGCCATGAGTCATGGTCGGCCCCAACCCTGGCATTATAGTCCCCCAGCAGGAACATGTGTTCACTCTTGGGGATGCTACCAATGATATTATGGAGTTCGTCGTAGAACTGGTCTTTAGCTTCAGGTGGGGAACAGAGTGTTGGAGCTTGGATGCTGAGTAGGTGTACTGGACCAGAGGTGCTGAGCAGTCGGATGGACAGTATGCGTTCCGAACCATTTGAGGGATGCTCTATCATGCTGAGCAAGGAGTTTCTGATGGCTTCAGATCCACTCGCAGGGAGGCGTGCAAAGAGGAATGGAGACTGGTTTCAATCTCATATTTAAGAGCTGGAACCTGTCATAGCCGTTAAGCGCATTGCACTGTTGAACGACAAGAAAGCCCCCAGCGAGTAAACATCCGTAGCACTTAAAGCAGCCAGAAGCACTGCACAAAGAACAGCCAGGTGCTGCGCAAATGACCACTGGCAACACCTATGCAGTCATTTTCAGCTGGCCTCAGACACCGGAATCATCAGAGGAATGTATGATGGCATTCAGAGAGCTTTTGAATGAGAATTAGAATTAGAACATTGCAGCGCAGTACAGGCCCTTCGGCCCTCGATGCTGCGCCGACCTGGGAAACCATCTGACCTACACTATTCCATTTTCATACATATGTCTATCCAATGACCACTTAAATGCCCTTAAAGTTGGCGAGTCTACTACTGTTGCAGGCAGGGCGTTCCATGACCCTACTACTCTCTGAATAAAGAAACTACCTCTGACATCTGTCCTATATCTATCACCCCTCAACTTAAAGCTATGTCCCCTCGTGTTTGCCATCACCATCCGAGGAAAAAGACTATCACTATCCACCCTATCTAACCCACTGATTATCTTATAAATCTCTATTAAGTCACCTCTCCTCCTCCTTCTCTCTAAGGAAAACAATCTCAAGTCCCTCAGCCTTTCCTCGTAAGAGCTTCCCTCCATACCAGGCAACATCCTAGTAAATCTCCTCTGCACCCTTTCATTAGCTTCCACATCCTTCCTGTAATGCGGTGACCAGAACTGCATGCAATACTCCAGGTGCGGTCTCACCAGAGTTTTGTACAGCTGCAGCATGACCTCGTGGCTCCCAAACTCGATCCCCCGACTAATAAAAGCTAACAAACCATATGCCTTCTTAACAGCCCTATTAACCTAGGTAGCAACTTTCAGGGATTTATATACCTGGACACCAAGATCTCTCTGTTCATCTACACTACCAAGAATCTTCCCATTAGCCCAGTACTCTGCATTCCTGTTTCTCCTTCCAAAGTGAATCACCTCATACTTTTCCGCATTAAACTCCATTTGCCATCTCTCAGCCCAGCTCTGCAGCCTATCTATGTCCCTCTGTAACCTGCAGTATCCTTCGGCAGTATCCACAACTCCACCGACCTTAGTGTCATCCGCAAATTTACTAACCCACCCTTCTGCACCCTCTTCCAGGTCATTTATAAAAATGACAAACAGCAGTGGCCCCAAAACAGATCCTTGCGGTACACCACTAGTAACTAAACTCCAGGATGAACATTTGCCATCAACCACCACCCTCTGTCTTCTTTCAGCTAGCCAATTTCTGATCCAAAGCTCTAAATCACCTTCAACCCCATACTTCCGTATTTCCTGCAATAGCCTACCGTGGAGAACCTTATCAAACGCCTTACTGAAATCCATATACACCACATCCACTGCTTTACCCTCATCCACCTGTTTGGTCACCTTCTCGAAAAACTCAATAAGGATTGTGAGGCACGACCTACCCTTCACAAAACCATGCTGACTATCGCTAATGAACTTATTATTTTCAAGATGATTATAAATCCTGTCACTTATAACCTTTTCCAACATTTTACCCACAACCGAAGTAAAGCTCACAGGTCTATAATTACCAGGGCTGTCTCTACTCCTCTTCTTGAACAAGGGGACAACATTTTCTGTCCTCTAGTCTTCCGGCACTATTCCTGTCGACAATGACGACATAAAGATCAAGGACAAAGGATCTGCAATCTCCTCCCTGGCTTCCCAAAGAATCCTAGGATAAATCCCATCTGGCCCAGGGGACTTATCTATTTTCACACTTTCCAAAATTGCTAACACCTCCTCCTTGTGATCCTCAATCCCATCTAGCCTAGTAGTCTGAATCTCAGTATTCTCCTCGACAACATTTTCTTTCTCTACTGTAAATACTGACGAAAAATATTCATTTAACGCTTCCCCTATCTCCTCTGATTCCACACACAACTTCCCACTACTATCCTTGATTGGCCCTAATCTAACTCTATTCACTCTTTTATTCCTGATATACCTATAGAAAGCCTTTGGATTTTCCTTGATCCTATCCGCCAATGACTTCTCGTGTCCTCTCCTTGCTCTTCTTCGCTCTCCCTTTCGATCCTTCCTGTCCAGCGTGGTACTCTCAAGCGCCCTAACTGAGCCTTCACGTCTCATCCTAACATAAGCCTTCTTCTTCCTCTTGACAATCGCTTCAACTTCTTTAGTAAACCATGGCTCCCTCGCTCGGCAACTTCCTCCCTGCCTGTGAACCATCAAGAAGCTCGCCCCCCTCAAATATAAATAAGGGGATATAATCGCTGACCAACGAAAGCAAATGGACTGCTGGGTTGAGCACTACCCAGAACAGTGCTCCAGGGAGATTGTTGTCACTGTGACTGCCCTCAATGCAACCCAGCCTCCTCCAGTCATGGATGATCTGGACGTACAGCCAACAAAACCGGAAGTCAGTGATGCCATTGATTCTCTAGTCAGTGGAAAAGCCCCTGGAAAGGACGGCATTCCCCCTGAAATAATCAAGAGTGCCAAGCCTGCTATACTCTAGTCACTACATGAACTGCTTTGCCTGTGCTGGGACGAGGGAGCAGTATCTCAGGACATGCACGATGCCAATATCATCACCCTCTATTAAAACAAAGGTGACTGCAACAATTACCGTGGAATCTCCTTGCTCAGCATAGTGACGAAAGTCTTTGCTCGAGTCGTTTCAAACAGGCTCCAGAGCTGGCCGAGCACGTCTGCCCTGAGGCAGTGTGGCTTTCGTGCAGAGAGACCGACCATTGACATGCTGTTCCCCCTTCGTCAGATACAGGAGAAATGCCGTGAACAACAGATGCCCCTCTACATTGCCTTCATTGATCTCACCAAAGCCTTTGACCTCGTCAGCAGACGTGGTCTCTTCAGACTACTAGAAAAGATTGGGTGTTCTCCAAAGCTACGAAGTATTTTCACCTCATTCCATGACAATATTCAATCAACAATTCAACATAGCGGGACATCATCAGACCCCTTTCCTATCCTGAGTGGCGTGAAACAGGGCTGTGTTCTCGCACCCACACTTTTTGGGATTTTATTCTCCCTGCTGCTCTCACATGCGTTCAAGTCTTCAGAAGAAGGAATTTTCCTCCGCACAAGATCAGGGGGTAGGTTGTTTAACCTTGCCCGTCTGAGAGCGAAGTCCAAAGTACGGAAAGTCCTCATCAGGGAACTCGTCTTTGCTGACGATGCTGCTTTAACATGTCACACTGAAGAGTGTCTGCAGAGTCTCATCGACAGGTTTGCGGCTGCCTGCAACGAATTTGGCCTAAACATCAGCCTCAAGAAAACGAACATCATGGGACAGGACGTCAGAAATGCTCCATCCATCAATATTGGCGACCACGCTCTGGAAGTGGTTCAAGAGTTCACCTACCTAGGCTCAACTATCACCAGTAACCTGTCTCTGGATGCAGAAATCAACAAGCACATGGGAAAGGCTTCCACTGCTATGTCGAGGCTGGCCAAGTGAGTGTGGGACAATGGCACGCTGACACGGAACACAAAAGTCCGAGTGTATCAAGCCTGTGTCTTCAGTACCTTGCTCCATGGCAGCGAGGCCTGGACAACGTATGTCAGACAAGACAGACGTCTCAATTCATTCCATCTTCGCTGCCACCGGAGAATACTTGACATCAGGTGGCAGGACCGTATCTCCAACACAGAAGTCCTCGAGGCGGCTAACATCCCCTGCCTATACACACCACTGGGTCAGCGTCGCTTGAGATGGCTTGGCCATGTGAGCCGCATGGAAGATGACAGGATCCCCAAAGACACATTGCACAGCGAGCACGCCACTGGAATCAGATCCACTGGCCGTCCATGTCTCCGCTTTAAAGACGTCTGAAAAAGTGACATGAATTCCTGCGACATTGATCACAAGTCGTGGGAGTCTGTTGCCAGCATTCGCCAGAGCTGGCGGGCAGCCATAAATGCGGGGCTAAATTGTGGCGAGTCGAAGAGACTTAGCAGTTTGCAGGAAAAAAGACTGAAGTTCAAGGGGACAGCCAACTGTGTAACAGCCCCGACAAACAAATTTTTCTGCAGCACCTGTGGAAATGCCTGTCGCTCTGGAATTTTTGGCCCAGCGGTTACAACCGCAGCCTCACAAATGGAGGGACCCGAGTTTGATTCTGGGTACTGCCAGTGCGGAGTTTGCAAGTTCTCCTTGTGACCGCGTGGGTTTTTGCCGGGTGCTCCGATTTTCTCCCACAGCCAAAGTACATAGACATTGAACAGTACAGCACAGTACAGGCCCTTCGGCCCACGATGTGGTGCCGATCCTTTAACCCACTCTAAGATCAAACTACCTCCATACCCTTCATTCTACTATCATCCATGTACCTATCCAAGGGTCGCTTAATTGCCCCTAATGTATCTGCTTCTACTATCAACGCAGGCAGCGCATTCCATGCACCCACCACTCTCTGTGTCAAGAACCTACCTCTGACATCTCCCCGAAACTTTCCTCCAATCACCTTAATATTATGCCCCCTGGTGAGAGCCCTTTCCGCCCTGGGAAAAAGGCTTTGCCAACCACTCTATGCCTCTCATCATCTTGCACCCCTCTATCAAGTCACCTCTCATCCTTCTTCGCTCCAATGAGAAAAGCCCTAGCTCCCTCAATCTTTCTTCATAAGACATGCCCACCAGTCCAGGCAGCATCCTGGTAAATCTCTTCTGCACCCTCTCTAAAGCGTCAACATCCTTCCTACAATAAGCGACCAGAACTGAACACAATATTCCAAGTGTGTTCTAACCAGGGCTTTCTAGAGATGCAACATAACCTCGCGGCTCTTAAACTCAATCCCCCTGTTAATGAAAGCCAACACACCATACGCCTTCTTAACAACCCTTTCAACTTGGGTGGCAACTTTGAGCGATCTATGGACATGGGTCCCAAGATCCCTCTGTTCCTCCACACTACCAAGAATCCTGTCTTTAAGCCTGTATTCCGCATTCAAATTCGACCTTCCAAAATGAATCACTTCACACTTTTCCAGGTTGAACTCCACCTGCACTTCTCAGCCCAGCTCTGCATCCTGTCAATGTCCCGTTGCAACCTACAAGTGCCTTCCACACTATCCACAACTCCAGAAATCTTCGTGTCATCGGCAAACTTGGAAACCCAGCCTTCCACTTCCTCATCCAAGTCATTTATAAAAATCACAAAGAGCAGAGATCTCAGAACAGATCCTTGTGGAACACCATTGGTCACCGAGCTCCAGGCTGAATACTTTCTATCTATTACCACCCTCTGTCTTCTATGGGCCAGCCAATTTTATATCCAGACAGCAAACTTTCCCTGTATCCCATGCCTCCTTACTTTCTGAATGAGCCTACCATGGGGAACCTTATCAAACGCATTGCTAAATTCCATATCCACCACATCCACTGCTCTTCCTTCATCAATGTGTATTGTCACATCTTCAAAGAATTCAATAAGGCTTGTGAGGCATGACCTGCCCCTCACAAAGCCATGCTGACTGTCACTAATCAAACCATGCTTTTCCAAGTAATCATAAATCCTATCTCTGAGAATCCTCTCCAATAATATGTCCACTACCGAAGTAAGACTGACTGGTCTATCAATCCCAGGGTTATCCCTATTCCCTTTCTTGAACAAGGGAATAACATTTGCCACCCTCCAATCATCTGGTACTACTCCAGTGGATAGTGAGGACGCAAAGATCATCGCCAAAGGCGCGGCAATCTATTCCCTCGCTTCCCGTAACATCCTTGGGTTTATCCCGTCTGGCCCCGGGGACTTATCTGTCCTCAAATCATTCAAAATTTCCAGCACATCTTCCCTCTTAAAATCAACCTGTTCGAGCATATCAGCCTGTTTCACGTTGTCCTCACAAACGACCCTGTCCCTCTCACTAGTGAATACTGAAGCAAAGTATTCATTTAGGACCTCCCCTGCCTCCTCCGACTCCAGGCACAAGTTCCCTCCACTATCCCTGATAGGTCCTACCCTCACTCTGGCCATTCTCTTGTTCCTCACATAAGTGTAGAACGCCTTGGGATTTTCCTTAATCCTCCCCGCCAGGACTTTTTCATGTCCCCTTCTCGCTCTCCTAAGTCCATTCTTCAGTTCCTTCCTGGCTGCCTTGTAACCCTCTAGAGCCCTGTCTGATCCTTCCTTTCTCAACCTCAGCGTCGGGTTGCACACTGGCGCAGTGGTTAGCACCGCAGCCTCACAGCTCTGGCGACCCGGGATCATTTCCGTGTACTGCCTGTGTGGAGTTGCCAAGGTCTCCCTGTGTCTGCGTGGGTTTGTTCCGGGTGCTCCAGTTTCCTCACGCATGCCAAAGACTTGCAGGTTGATAGGTAAATTGGCCATTATAAATTGCCCCTAGTATAGGTAGATGGTGGGGAAATGTGGGGATTTGTTAGGAATATGAAATTAGTGTAGGATTTGTACAAATGGGTGGTTGATGGTCGGCACAGACTCGGTGGGCCGAAGGGCCTGTTTCAGTGCTGTATCTCTAAATTAAAATAAATAATTTAGTAATCTTCCTTCTACCTCTTGACTAGCTGTTCCACATCTCTTGTCATCCAAGGTTCCTTCACCCTACCATCCCTTCCTTGCCTCATCGGGACAAACCTATCCAGCAGTCGCCGGTGATGGGTAAATTGGCCATTGTAAATTGCCCCTGGTGTAGGTAGGTGGTAGGGGATATGGGATTACTGTAGGGTTAGGGGTAATGGGTGATTGTTGGTCGGCACAGACTCGGTAGGCCGAAGGGGCTGTTTCAGTGCTGTATCAATAAATAAATAAATATAAATAAATAAATAGAATTGGCCTGAATAGCCACTCCAGGCGCTGCTCCACACACCACTGACCACCTCCAGACGCTCAACCATTGTCGCTCCAGATAAGGAGGCCAAAGAAGATATTTTAGCACTAATATCATTTGACACAATTAATTTAATATTATTGCCATGCCCAGTGGAGCCATTTCAAATTCATCTTTTAACACAGATTTTCACTGAGTGTGTAAGATTTTGTAACTGACTTTTCTTTTAAAATGGACCATTCGAGCCGCAAATAATGGCCACCAAAGGTTATCTGACCTGATCAGTGAATTTCTAAACAGCCATACTGTCTCGCAAGGACAAAATGATACATTCCAGACTAAGAAGAGGCAACTCCACGTATCCTGATACAATCCAAGAGGCAATCCTGAACTGGATGGGTCTTTCTGAAACAAAGACAGTAATCAAGCATGAAGCCAGATAATGAATAATCACCCTAATTCCAACACCATATTTGAGAAAGGGAAATGTGATAATGCACATGGTCAGCTAACCATGTTGGTTTAGTTTTATTCTTTAACTGCTATCTGAAGAAAGTCACAACAGCAACAGCAAAAAGGGCAGAAAAATCTCTGCCTAAATAATTGGAGACTGCAGCATGGTGACGTCTCCAAGCCTGTTCCATTTCGAACCCACCAATACTGCAAAGTGGCCTCGTGGTAACGAGACTGAAAGCAACCAAGTTTGTGGCCTGCAGAAATTCTATCCCATCAAGAGAATCCTGAAAGCCACTTCAGAACGTGACTCTGGCTGTTGAACTGAGCTGAGCTACACTTCAGGAGTGAAGGTGCCTTTTTCATAAGGTCCGCAAAGTGTCTTTTCGACTGCGAGCCATGTGAATTATGAAATTATTATTTTGATTATAAGCTGAAAAAGTGCACTATTCTTTTCAAATGTACTTTCCTTAAGTGTGTTTGAGTCTGTCGCTGTGTGAGTGAGTGAGTTAGTGTTAGATTTCGTGGTGAGTGTTGAATGAACAGTCTAGAGGGTGTGCATTCATGCAATGCAGGACATGTGAAGAACAGTTCTGGTCTTCAAACAGGATCTGAAATTCTCACATGTAGCTTGTATATTCGAACAGGAATCACAAGACAAATAATAATGTACAATGGACACATTCATGGACTGATAACAAAAAGCTGCTAATGAACCAATGTTGCAAATAATTTGTCAATTGATTATGTATCGCTGAATGTTCTATTTGTGATTAAGAGCAGCTGATATTAATTGTGGAAAGATCAGGGTGCATATGGAATAACCAGTTTCCACCTGGGGAGGGGTTCGGGGGAGCTGGTCTGGAGAAGAGAAATGCTGTCGGCACTTATGCTGTATGGATTATTTTGAATAAACCTAAGTGGAAGTAAGACTGGCTCCTGCTTTATCCTTTGACAGTTGCATGTTTAAGAAATTTACATTTTGAGCCATCTCAGGATCAGATCTTGTAATTGGGATGTTTCATGTTCCTCTGTTGATCTCTGTCAGGGCGTGGGATTTGCCTGACTTCAGGCCGTGCAGAACAGGTGAGCTAAATATTCTATGAGGCTATGAGTCCCTCCCTCAGGGTACTTCAAACCAACAAAGAACCTACTCACCACAAAGTAAAACAATCTGCAATAATTGTAATTCCTGTGTGGGAGACGCAGAAGGACGTGGGCATGCTTTTGCTGGCAGGTTTGCCTTGAAGATTTTTTAGGGGGTTTGTTGAATGCCAAGTTAGTAAGTGTAGAACTGATCCATCCTGATATTGTGCGAAATCGAACATAAAATCACATAACTATTTGGGAACAACATGTAAAAGTACGAGGGAAAATAGACCTTCTTGAGAAAGGAAACGAAATTATTGAAATAGGAAGATTTTTGAACTGACAAAGGATTGAATCTGATTCAGCAGTGAATCCACATCTTTGGATTCTTGCTATTACAAATGAGAAATCTGTGGCAGCTTTGCCTTTGCAGCCAACTGATATAGTCCTCAGGGTTAAAGGTTTCTTGCTGCTGTGTTTAGGTAACCCAGAAGATAAAATGATATCCTGGGGGCCGGAATTGTATTACTTACTTTCTGTGGAACTCTGCAATCTGTTGTCAATCACTTCCGGAACTCTGAGTCAGAGCTGTGCTGCTAACAGCTTCCGCCATCACCTACCAACTGGACACTCGAGCTACAGTTCCATTAACAAGAAGGCAAGGTTGGCCCTCCCATTATCCCGAACCCTCGCACATCCATTCTGCAATCCCCCCTGTTACTACGATGGCCCGCCATGTTGTGGGAAGTGATGGTTCATATAATTCCCAAGATTAAGCCTTGAATGCCCCAAGGTTCGATACACAGCATCTTAACTATCCATATTGTGACCTCCCATTTAAAACATGTAACTAAACATTGATGGGGAATTGAAGAGCCTGTATCAGATCCAATGACCCCTCCTCTTGTCCATCTGTGACACAAACCTGCGTATTTTCCATGTTCTCCTGATCATTACAATGTATCTTTTCGGAATTATCACAGCCAATCATGAAGCTCATGGCTTGTTTCAACAAATAGACCAACGACAGTTTATACATCCCCAACTACCCTGTGATTTGCCTCTTTCAATCATTCGGTCAAAGATTGAGGCCAAGATGAGAAGACATTTACTCTGGATGAATGACGGACAAACTGAAACTGTCTTCTTTCACTCCCACAAAAAACACGGCATTTTTGCATTGTTTGCATCAGATTTGGGCAGCCAATAGGGAACTAAAAATCACATCACACATTTGCCATGAAATGGCCTTGTACAACAGGAGAGAATCTAACCACCTCCCCTTGATATTAATCGTCGTGGCCAGTCCCCAATTACCACATTATCAATATCATACGCGTTACATTTGATCAACAAACAAATTTCTCTGCAGCACCTGTGGAAGAGCCTGTCACTCCAGAATTGGCCTTTATAGCCACTCCAGGCGCTGCTTCACAAACCACTGACCACCTCCAGGCGCGTATCCATTGTCTCTCGAGATAAGGAGGCCCAAAAGAACATTTGATCAGAATTTTAACTGGGCCAGCCAAATAATTGTTGTTGCTCCAGAGAAGATCAAACCCTGGGATTTATGCAATGAATAACTCACTGACTTTTACATCCACAATCTACAAGGCATAAGTCAGGAATAATGGAATAAACTCCACTTTCCTGGATCTGTGCCGCCGCCAACAAAACTCAAGCACCTCAGCAGGATCCAAGCAAATGGACTTGGTTGATGTGCCTCCGATGCACCATACCAACACTTAATTCATTCCACCTCCAGCACACAGTGGCTGCCGTGTGCACCATATATAACATCACACCGCAGGAAGTTACTAAATTTATTTCGACAGCTCATTTCAAGCACGAGACAGCTAACACCTAAAAGGATAAGGGTGGCAGACGCATGGAAACATGAACACCTGAAAGTTCCCTCCAATCACAGACATCCTGAGTTGGAACGACATCGTAATTTCTTCACAATTACTGGGTCAAAATCCTGGAACCTCCTTTCTCATTGTACTGCGGGTGTACGTAAAGCAGATGGAGTCCAGCGTTTCAAGAAGGTGGCTCTCCACCACGTCCCCAAGAGAAACTAAAGGTGGATAACAAATCGCAGCCTCGCCAGCAATGCCCACATCCAAGGAGCAAGAAGCTTTCACCTTGCTGCCTCAGTCTAAGCCCAGATGTGTTACATTGATGCCCTGCCTGGTTCCGAGCTCAGCACATTCTCTACCGTTTATGAATAGGCGGTCTCCCAGTTAAAATGGTGATGAGGAGGAATATCTTCTCTTGAAGTCCATCGCATTTAGAATTCACTTACGCAGAAGTCAGTGGAGTCTGGGTCATTGAATATATTCAAGGCTGGTTTAGACTGACTTTTCATTTACGAGGGACTGAAGACTTACTGTTGTCTGGCAGGAAATTGGAATTATGGCCATGGTCAGATAAGCCATTGTGGTATAGAATGGCAGAACATGATCGATGGGCTGAATGGCCGACTCCCGCTTTTATTTCTAATGACCTTAGGTGAGAGGAAATCTGTTGCATCTCTTGCACTTGCATAGAAAGGAGCTGCGGGCAAGCAAACCTCATCTTTGATGTGATGGAAGAGTGAATGCAGATATTTTGTTTGCGATTTTAGTTGGACATGGTGGAAATGGAGGAGGATGATTTGTTGAAGGTGGAGGCGGTTGGAATGGAAAGTGAGAATAAGTGAATTAATATTATGTTTCTGGAAGGTAGGGAAGGAGGTGAGGACACTCACTCGGGTGATGGAACAGATAAAGCTGAGGCCTCTGCAAAACTAATGTGAGGAATGCACGGTTAATGTGAAATGAAAAGACTACAGAAGCACTGGTGTGGAAAATGTAATCATTTAAACAAACAAAAGGCGATGAGGAAACTAAGAGAATGGAAGTTATTATTTATGCAAAGTGGAGTTTGAGGAGGTGTGGTCAAGATAACTGTGGAAGTTGGTGGATCATAGTAAATATTGATGCAGAGTGTGTACACTTATATTGAGGGAGGAAATTCGTGGAAGAGAAGTAAGGAGTCACGGATGGACCGTTTTCAGGCGAGAGAGGTACAGATATTTCAATGCAAATTTGATTAAATTTTGGAGCTCGATGTGAACAAGGGTTTGACACCGCCACAATGTTCGATGTATCGGATAAGAGGTTGAAAAGGGAAACGGAGTAGCTCGGACCGTGTGAGGGAGAAAACTATATTGAAAATCCTGCCTTTGTGTCCAGTTCGAGGCACCACACTTTGAGGCTTTAGAGCAGGTGTAGAAAATGTTCAGGTGAAAATTCCATGGGTGACAGATGTTTTATGCCGAAGATTAGAGAATCGAGTTTTTCTCCTTAAAGAGGAAATTGAGAGAGAGTTTGATAGAGTTGTTGCAAACCATGGGTTGTTTAAACAGAGTAGATAGAGAGAAACTGCTCTCATTGGCAAACCTGGCGAAAAGCAAAGGACACAGGTTTAAGGGAGTGGCAAAAGAATCAGTGGCGACATGAGGGAAAACGTATGTTTCCAAAGCACGTGTTCAGGATATGAAATGAACGCCTGAGAGAGTGGTGAAGACAGAATCAATCAGAAGCGAACTGAATGAACAACTGAAAAGAAAAACAAAGCAGGTCAGTGTGGAGGAGATGGAGGAGTGAGATTAGCTGAGCTGCTTGTGCAGAGAGCTGACATGGTCAAGACAGACCAAATGGCCAACTGCTGTGTTGCATCCATTCTATACTCCTTTTTGTTTGAATATATGAATTGTTGAACGGAATTGCACAGATAAAGAGCGCATCCAAAGTATAGACGAACATCCGTTACAGGCTTCTCCGACGTTAGGAATTTAATTTCTGAATAGTCATGCAGAGCGCAGGCCATCACTAAAACAACATGACATTCACAGATAGGACTCATGATTTTTCTCGGACTTCCTTTATTTCTGTTTAACACAGCTTCCAGTTATGATTAGTTGCTTATTGTGATCAGATTTGTCCAGACTTGGGGGTGGGGATGGGGATGGGTCCAATTCAATTTTAGTGGAAAATATATTCCATCAACAGGGAATTAGCACAACTGTCGTAATCTGTTTGTTCAAAGATTAAGAAAAACTGTTCGAACAATTTTGCAACCTGTGTATCCCCATAGAGATCCGGGAGGGTATAAAGTTAATGCACTGGGAATGTGTCACCTCAGAATTTATTTCAGAGATATTACCTGCAGCACGAACAGACCGATCACTCCAAGCAGAAAATGCACGGACCAATTCAATGGGTCAGGAAAATATTCCATGTTATCCTTGTTGTAATTGGCGTTCCTGGTAAGTATCTATAACCAATGAAGTTTTGTAAATCTGTGTATGAGCTGGTTTCTTCCATTACCATGGGAATAATAATATTACATGCGATCGAATGGTTACAGTTACAGACACACACTCAATAATATAATTGCATTAATTTCCTGAATTAGCTGTGCAGTTTTAATCTGTTGTCTCAACTGTTTCCAGCTCAAGACACTCTGCATTGTAAAGTTATTGAATTATGTGGAATGTTGTGTTCTGTAGAATCACAGCTCAAAGCAAGAAAATCTCAGAGGGGAAGGATTACTGGAATTATCTGTTAGTGTAGAATTATGCTGTGTGTGCGCACGAACTGGAGTGGAGCACCTTACCTCAGCGATCATGTACATCTGGGAGTCTCCATCACTCTAGAATTGTACTGATTGTGGCTGACTAACTGGTGAGGACAATGTAACTCCAGGGAACATGTATTTGCTGGAGTATCTGTCATTGTATTCAGTGCGGGTCCCCATCTTATTCTAATTCTAATTAGAGTTGTTGACAGCACTATCAGGTGCTGATTAATGGCCTTCCCGAGTACAGTCCTGAGAAGCGTTTGCCCACAATTGCACTGCAATAATAAATAATCCTCTTCAATATTACGAAAAACACTGATGACCAAGACATGTTAATAGACAACTTATTGATTTTACAACACAGAATCTGGGCATTCGGTACAACTGGATTAGGACAGTCTTCCTGCTCTGCACGAGCCTCTCTTCATTCCAGCTCATCTAATCCTATCATCATATCCGTCCAATCCTGTCTCCATCATGCACTATCCTCACTTCTTCTTATTTTTTTCTTCCATTGCAACTACTCCAAGAGGTCTCAATTCCACGTTCTCAGCAGTACAAGTAAATAGGTCTCTCTTGAATTCCATCGCATATTTATTGATGACCATCTTATTTTGAGGAAATGCAGAACTGGTCACCAGCAAAGGTGGGAATATCAGGTCCACGCTTTCCCTCTCGAACCCTTTTTAAAATTTTTAAAGGCCTCTATTAGTTCAACAATCATCCTTCTCTTATCGACATAATGGAGCCACAACATATCCCAATAACTATAATCTCCCTGCTATGGTATTATTTTTGTGAAGAATACGTGCACCTGCTGGTTACCCTGGATATTTTTATCATGTGTAGTCCAGCGGAGTAAACATTATTCACGTGTTCAATCACCACCTTTCTAATACGTTATTATAACACTTTTCTTCTGACGATATTGCTGTAGAAATGAAAGCCTGTGCTGTGATCACATTTGCATCGACTCAGTAAATTCCCTTTTCAATTTAACTCATTTATACATCTGAGGGAGTGGTCCAAGACGTATGAGTGTCTCCTATCCGAGGGACTGGTTCAAATCAGGGAGGAATTTCTTCGAACACAGGGAGTGATTCGAGTCCGGGATGGGTTCCTACACTGGGAGTGGTTGGAGACCGGGTGAAGTTCTCCAGTCTACCTATTCTTGGGCTCCACGTTGTAATATTTTACTTGTTTACCAGCGTCCGATGAGCGGTGTGCTGCACCTGCCCGTCCAGGATTTGTTAAATCTGGAAGTCCTGGGGTTGGAGGCAGGTTGGGGTCATGGACCCGATCTGATCTGATCCCAATCCACACGGTCTTGGTGCTAAAATCCTTCCTGCCAGGGTTGAGGAGTGGAGAATGTTTTTCAGTAATTTACAGCCACTTTTCTCTTCTCTCCTTTGCAGTTAATTTAGTCTCAATTGTGATCCTGTCCAAGGGAAATTGCGGACTTTCCAGCTGCTCCACCCGTGACCTGGTGGCCATGTCAACGGAGGATCTGCTGGTCATTATCACTGAGATCATACACCAGAGAATCAATGATTATTATTTCCCATTAAATTTCCTGTATCTCACCTTTGTGTGTTGCTCTCACTATGTCTTGATGCGTGCAGCCATCGACTGTTCGGTTTGGTTCACCATCGCTTTCACATTTTATAGATTTGTCGCCATTTGTTGCCAGAAGCTGAAATCGAAATATTGCACCAGGAAAACTGCAACTGTGGTTCTAACAACAACTGGCATTCTGCTCTGTCTAAAAAATATACCCATCTACTTAAGATTTAAACCTATACGGGTAATCGACAATGTAGAATGGCGTTGCTTTAATAAGCGAAGTTATTTTACTGACCCTCGATGGATTGGATTTAGAATGTTTGAAAAAGCTTTAACACCATTATTGCCATTCATTTTAATTCTGTTGCTCAACGCTCTGACGTTCAGACACATTTTAGTGGCCAGTCGATTTCGTCAGAGACTGGGGTCAGAGCAAGAATGAGAATCACAATGACTCTGAAATGGAGAGAAGAAGGAAGTCTATGATTTTACTCTTCACCATATCTGGCAGCTTCATATTTCTGTGGTTGGTGTATGTGTTATATATTTTTGGTATTGGTCATTTCTTAGATGATGATTCTTATTATATCTTTGCAAATGTCGCATACATGCTGCGGAATTTAAGTTGCTGTACAAACACATTTATCTATGTGGCCATTCAGTCCGAGTTCAGAGAGCAGTTAAAGAGCGCGGTGAAATATCCAGTTACATCAATTATTAAATTAATTAGTAAACAAAGCAACTGAGACCAGCTTAAAGATCCAGTGGTTAATGGACAAGAGGTGGCCGCTGGAGGTCCAGAAGAAAATGACCTGCAGGAGTAAAGACAAACACTAGAGCTGTTAGTGACGGGAAGAGGGGGTCGAGAGCAAGAGGGTGGGAAGTAAATTAGCAGGAATCAAAAAGATAACGAGCAGTGAGCAAAGGGAAAGAGATGACCTTCGTCAAGGAGTCAGGTGGAGAGTGATTGCGCTCCCAAAAGGAACTGATGTGAAAGAAGCTTGACCTGGTTATGACACCTGTCATTGAACAAGAAAGCAGCAGGGAGAAGAAAATCCCAAAAAGTGTGGGTGCGAGAACACAGCCCTGTTTCACACCACTCAGGATAGGAAAGGGCTCTGATGAGGAACCACCATGTTGCATTGTGCCTTTCATATTGTCATGGAATGAGATGATGATACTTAGTAGCTTTGGTGGACATCCGATCTTTTCCAGTAGTCTGAAGAGACCACGTCTGCTGACGAGGTCAAAGGCATGGGTGAGATCAATGAAAGCGATGTACAGGGGCATCTGTTGTTCACGGCATTTCTCCTGTATCTGACGAAGGGAGAACAGCATGTCAACGGTCGATCTCTCTGCAGGAAAGCCACACTGTGCCTCAGGGTAGACGCGCTCGGCCAGCTTCTGGAGCCTGTTCAGAGCGACTCGAGCAAAGACTTTCCCCACTATGCTGAGCAGGGAGATTCCACGGTAGTTGTTGCAGTCACCGCGGTCACCTTTGTTTTTATAGAGGGTGATGATATTGGCATCGCGCATGTCCTGGGGTACTGCTCCCTCGTCCTAGCACAGGCATAGCAGTTCATGTAGTGCTGAGAGTATAGCAGGTTTGGCACTCTTGATTATTTCAGGGGTAATGCTGTCCTTCCCAGGGGCTTTTCCGCTGGCTAGATAATCAATGGCATCACTGAGTTCCGATTTGGTTGGCTGTATGTTCAGCTCATCCATGACTGGTAGAGGCTGGGCTGCATTGAGGGCAGTCTCAGTGACAGCATTCTCCCTGGAGTACAGTTCTAGGTAGTGCTCAACCAAGCGGTCCATCTGTTTGCGTTGGTCAGTGATTATGTCCCCCGATTTAGATTTGAGGGGGGCGATCTTCTTGATTGTTGGCCCAAGAGCTCTCTTCATGCCATCATAGATTCCTCTGATGTTTCCGGTGTCTGAGGCCAGCTGAATATGACTGCATAGGTGTTGCCAGTAGTCGTTTGCGCAACGCCTAGTTGTTCTTTGTGCAGTACTTCTGGCTGCTTTAAGCGCTGCGGATGTTAAATCGCTGGGGGCTTTCTTGTAGTTCAACAGTGCAATGTGGTTAGCGGCGATGACAGGTTCCAGCTCTTCATTATGAGATTGAAACCAGTCTGCATTTCTCTTCGCACTTTTGCCGTAGGTGGTCAAAGCTGACTCATAGATGGCGTCTCTGATGTGGGCCCACTTGGTCTCAGCATCCCCTGTGGGAGTGTTTTGAAGGGCTGTTACAACTGAATTTAGAAATTTTTGTAACAGCTGTGGGTGAGAAATTCTGCTCGTGTTGATGCGCGGGTGGCCCTTCTGCTTGGAATGATGCAACTTCTTTGGTCTGAGTCTAACCTTGCTGCACACCAGGGAGTGGTCGGTGTCGCAGTCCGCACTGTGGAAGCTGCTTGTGATTTGAACACCGTTTAAGGCGGCTCGCATAGTGACAATGAGGTCTAGCTGGTGCCAACGACGCGACCTTGGGTGCCTCCATGAAACCTGGTGACAGGGTTTAGTGTGAAAGAATAAGTTGGTGATGCAAAGGTTATGATAGCTGCACAACTCAAGCAGTCTCTGCCCGTTCTCATTCATCCTTCCAACGCCATAGCGCCCAAGGCAGGAGGGCCATGAGTCATGGTCGGCCCCAACCCTGGCATTAAAGTCCCCCAGCAGGAATAGCTTTTCGGTGTTGGGGATGCTGCTAATGATGTTATGAAGTTGTTCATAGAACTGGTCTTTAGCTTCAGGTGGGGAGCAGAGTGTTGGAGCATAGATGCTGAGTAGGTGTACTGGACCAGAGGTGGTGAGCAGTCGAATGGACAGTATGAGTTCCGAGCCATTTGAGGGAGGCTCTATCATGCTGAGCAAGGCGTTTCTGATGGCGAAGCCCACTCCATGCTGTCTTGGTTCTTCAGGAACCCTGCCCTGCCAGAAGAAGGTGTAGTCTTGTTCTGCTAGAGAGCCACTCGCGGGGAGGCGAGTCTCCTGAAGTGCTGCAATGTCCACATTGAATCTACTGAGCTCGTTGTTAATGATGGCGGTCTTCCGAGAATCGTTGATTTGTGTAAGGTCTTCCGACAGGCCAGGACACATAGTTCTGACGTTCCAGCTTGCAAAGCGAAGGGCTGGTACCTTCTTTCCTTTTTTCATATTGTTTGGTGCGGTGTATCAGTCCACCTTTCGGGCAATGACCCTGAGCTCCAAGCACCCATTGACGCAGGCAGACTGTGGCGGGACAGAACCTTATTGACCGGGGGCTGCCCGGTTTGAGGCGGGCGGTCCCTGTCCAGTGAGGTGCAATGACCTCTCCCACCGACAAAGGCAACCCGTGGCGCCCAGTTTCAACGCCAATTTATGTGGACTTATAACCCGTAACTGCTGCCTTCCGTGTTGTTTTAGTCGCTGTGAGGCAACTGTGGAGTGACCACTCCATGGCGCATGCCTGGGCAAATTTATGGAGGTTGAGAGTTGCCCAGTCGTCAAAACCCCACTCTCGGCCTTTCTGGTGGGGTCCAAAGGAGTGCAGGACACGACGTATGGCACCAGTATGGCTGCAGGAACTGCCAGAAACATGCCAAAGGTGACACATGACCGCCTACGGGGTTCCGCTCCGGATTATCTGTTCGGGTTTACTCCCTTAGCCTTGGTCTCTCCCGAGACGCTCACAAGGCAGTGGGTTTGTTGGAGCCCCTACACAGGTGTAGGATGGTGCCGGTGGGAGGAGGGGATGCAAGGGGGATGGGTAGAGGGATGGGGTGCGGGGTGAAGATGGTGCGAGGGGGGGGCGGGCTGGGACGGGGTTGTGAGGGGGTGAGCTGAGAGGGTGGAGCAGGGAAGGGGACGGGGGGGTGGAAGGGGGGTAAAGGGTGGGAGGAGGGGGAGTGGAAGCTGGTGCAGGTAAGAAGCCATTTCATCAGTGCCCACCATCGACGTCCGGAAAGCTCATCCACGTCCTTCGGGAGGTGAAGCATCATTTGGCAGACTTAGAGGTGATTTAGAATTTTCCTCCACACAAGATCAGGGGGCAGGTTGTTCAACCTTGCCCGTCTAAGAGCGAAGTCCAACGTATGGAATGTCCTCATCAGAGAACTCCTCTTTGCTGACGATGCTGCTTTAACATCTCACACTGAAGAGTGCCTGCAGAGTCTCATCGACAGGTTTGCGGCTGCCTGCAATGAATTTGGCCTAACCATCAGCCTCAAGAAAACGAACATCATGGGGCAGGACGTCAGAAATGCTCCATCCATCAATATTGGCGACCACGCTCTGGAAGTGGTTCAAGAGATCACCTACCTCGGCTCAACTATCACCAGTAACCTGTCCCTAGATGCAGAAATCAACAAGCGCATGGGTAAGGGTTCCACTACTATGTCCAGACTGGCCAAGAGAGTGTGGGAAAATGGCGCACTGACACGGAACACAAAAGTCCGAGTGTATCAGGCCTGTGTCCTCAGTACCTTGCTCTACGGCAGCGAGGCCTGGACAACGTATGCCAGCCAAGAGCGACGTCTCAATTCATTCCATCTTCGCTGCCTTCGGAGAATACTTGGCATCAGGTGGCAGGACTATATCTCCAACACAGAAGTCCTTGAAGCGGCCAACACCCCCAGCTTATACACACTACTGAGTCAGCGGCGCTTGAGATGGCTTGGCCATGTGAGCCGCATGGAAGATGGCAGGATCCCCAAAGACACATTGTACAGCGAGCTCGTCACTGGTATCAGACCCACCGGCCGTCCATGTCTCCGCTGTAAAGACGTCTGCAAACGCGACATGAAATCGTGTGACATTGATCACAAGTCGTGGGAGTCAGTTGCCAGCATTCGCCAGAGCTGGCGGGCAACCATAAAGACAGGGCTAAATTGTGGCGAGTCGAAGAGACTTAATAGTTGGCAGGAAAAAAGACAGAGGCGCAAGGGGAGAGCCAACTGTGCAACAGCCCCGACAAACAAATTTCTCTGCTGCACCTGTGGAAGAGCCTGTCACTCCAGAATTGGCCTTCATAGCCACTCCAGGCGCTGCTTCACAAACCACTGACCACCTCCAGGCGCGTATCCATTGTCTCTCGAGATAAGGAGACCCAAAAGAAAAAGAAATTAAACAAGAACCATGCAGTTTAATAAGTATGCAAACTGACTTGATCAATTAAATATATCTGTAGAAGAAAACATTTACATTTAAAAACAACATTGCTTCCTGATATTCCACGAGGCACATTTATTCTTAATTGCTTTGGCACCCTGGGAATGTTGAGGTGAATTGTTTACGATAGTTGGCATTGTTGATAAGAAGATGAAACATTGATTGTCCAACTGCTTAGTTTCTGCAAGGATCTGTTATTTGTTCACACAATGAAATGTTAACTCTAGGAGGCTAGTAAATAAGAGATGGACATGCTTTTAGCGTACTCCACTCTAATTACAGAAGTGCAGTGACGGCAGTTGAACAACATGGTAAACTAATGGAAGAGGTAATTCAAAGGATATCATAATAAGGAACAAAAACAAGAAATGCTGGATTCACTCAGCAGGTCTCGCAGCATCTGTGGAAAGAGAAGCAGAGTTAACGTTTCGGGTCAGTGACCCTTCTTCGGAACTGACAAATATTAGAAAAGTCACAGATTATAAACAAGTGAGGTGGGGGTTGGGCACAGAAGTCTTGCCCAACCCCCACCTCACTTGTTTATAATCTGTGACTTTTCTAATAGTTGTCAGTTCCGAAGAAGGGTCACTGACCTGAAACGTTAACTCTGCTTCTCTTTCCACAGATGCTGCCAGACCTGCTGAGTGAATACAGCATTTCTTGTTTTTGTTTCAGATTTCCAGCATCCGCAGTATTTTGCTTTTATCATAATAAGGAATCGGAAGCCCAAAAGATGGAAACTCAGAGTCTTTGCTGGTACAGTTTCCAATGGTGTCTGTTGTGTAATTATTCTGAAACACAGGTCAACGTAATGTCAATTCAGTGACAGGAGAACAAAGGCATCGCCTGTGCCGGCAACATTCAAGGAATCCTGGTCTTGAACGATAAGAAACGTCCATGTTGTCGTCAGTGCATTTTTGTTAAGTATTTATAACATCTTGCTTAATAAATTATACTGGGTTCATAACTAGCCATTATTTGTAACATGCTAGGTCAGGCACAACTGAGAATCCCATTGTAATAACTTGAAAATTCAGAACTGAGAATTTTTAACTGAAAGTGTTTTAGCCTCAAAACCCCAAAACATACAATGGTGCAACTTGGGGCCAGACGTTGAAAAAGGCGAAAACGAAATGACTGGTTGTGAAGTTGAGTGGCATCTTGCTCTGATTAGTCTGACCAACTGTTTTCATTCAAGGAAAGGAATACATAAGGGTAACAACCAGACATAGATCCGCAAGACCTGTAAATAAGATGCCATTTGAATTACCATATGAAAGATTGGTCAAAAGCACAGAACGAATATCAATGGAGAAGAGGAATAATGTAGTATTTGAAGCTTCCAAGAACCATGGAATCTTAGAAGCATAAAATGTCGAAGGCACAGAAAGAGGCCACTTTGACACATCCTGGCTGAGCCAGCCGTAAAAGGATCCACCTATTCCACTCCCACCTTCTGGCATTTGGTTCATAGCCCTGCAGATTATGGGAGCTGAGGTGCATATCCAGACTCCTTTTCAATGAGTAGAGAGTCTCTGCCTCAGCTACCCTTTCAGGCAGTGAGGTTCAGATCACTACCATCCTCTGCGTGAAAAAATGCTGTCCTCATCTCCCCTCTATTTTTCTAGCAATCAGTTTAACGCTCTGCCCCCTCGTCACTGACCTCTCTGATAAGGCAAATAAGTCCTTCACCTCCACTCTATCCAGGCTCCTCAGATTTTGTACATTTCAATCAGATCTCCTCTCAGCCTTCTCTGTTCCAAGGGGAATAACCACACCTGTGCAATCGTTCCTCGTGCCTGCATTTTTCCAGTCCTGGCAACATCTTCGTCAATCTCCTTTGTACCCTCTATCGTGCAATTACATCCTTTCTGTCATGAGGTGACCAGAACTGCACGCAGTACTCAAGTTGTGACCGAACCAATGAGTTATACAGTTCCAGCGTAACCCCCCTGCTCTTATATTATGTACTGCAGCTAATAAAATAAAGGATTCCATATGCCTTCTGAACCACCTTATCGACCTGTCCTGCTACCTTCAGGGATCTGTGGACATTGACTCCAAGGTCCCTCACTTCTCAGTATGTTCTCATTTATCGTGTCCTCCTTTGTCATGTTTGATCTCCTAAAATGCACCACCTCGCATTTCTCTGGCTGGAATACCATTTGGCATTTTGTGCCCATCTGAGCAGACCATCAATATCTTCCTGCAGCCTACAGCTATCCCCCTTGCTATCCACCAAAACTGCCAATCTTCGTCTGGTCTGCAAACTTCTTGATCATGCCCCCTACATTTACGTCCAAATCATTGTTATACCACAAAAAGCAGGGGACCCAGTTCTGAGCTCCCCGGAATACCACTGGAAATAGCCTTCCTGTCATTCAGACGCCCATCAATAATTACCCTTTGTTTCCTGCCATAAAGTCAGTTTTTTATCCACCTAGGATTTTGTGATAATTACTGTTTCTAAATTACCACATATGTCTGGACAGAAGGAACTCATCTGGTTTCAAGCCGAATGGACCTTGTGTTCTTTGTTTCTCTAAATAAGTGGACCAAATGGTCACGGAGATCAATCAACTCCAGCCGCTTAAGAATTCTGCAACATTTATGAAAGCATGTTAATATTTTGATCTGAAGGCTTGGCCTTCTTTTTTAAAAAGTCAGGAATTGGCATTAATTCATTCATACATTTGTTTCTATTTGTTATCTTTCCAGAGAAACCCTTTGTAATTATTTGTAGTCAGCTTGCATAACAACTGTAGACATTAGTGTCTCTGATAAATTCATCTGAAACCATGAAACATGGAAATAATTGTTTATGACATTTGAATCAATAATAAATAAATTAATATGTGTTGCTATTCCAAGCACTCCAAAGGAAGTCTACCTGAGTTTAAAGGGATATAAACATACGTAATTTTCAAAAAGGTTAGTGGGAATACTGTCTAGGTGGTTGCTGAATATTGAGGAAAACCTTTTTATAAGATAAATAAACGAAAGATATTATCAACTGATGACACCATTATTTGAATTTGGGAAACTTAGATGAAAAATAAATCAGTAAGATTTGGTGCATTTCCTATCAACAGTAAAGGGGTATCTGAGGTAAATAATAAGCCAGCGAGCATTATCTGTTCTTTTAATTGTATGTACTTACATGACAATAATTTAGGAATTAACAGCACTCCTGTGAAAGGATAATAACTGTCATCGAGTGAGGTGATCAGCAGGTGGGGTGACAGTTTTCAATCTGAGGAGTGTCAATGACGTGTTAACAGATAATAACATTCTTCATCATCAGTAGTCATTTGGGGTTATGATATTTTAGAAGGTAAGAACATGCATACTTTGTGCAGATCACACCACGCATGAGCTAGAGAAGAGAAAGAGTGGTCAACAACAATAATGAGATGAAGGAGGAGGCAAATTTTGTCCTGTGGGGAATTGGAGGTTCTTGGAATGGTGTTTTAAAATGACTAACGTTACTTAATCCTCATAGTAATTAATCAGTGGACTCATTAAGAAAGGAATTAGTCAATGTCATACTTTGTGAATGGTAACATGATTGGTAAATGGTTTGTAACTTTTCCTGGGACTCACAATTAAACATCCATCTACAATATAAATGTGTTAACGTGGGGTAAAATCAGTTCAGCTGCATTTATCTTTAAATAGGCAACTGTTTTGTTGCAACATGCAATAAGTCATTTGAGTTATAATAGAATCCAGTTTCTGTTTTAACCTAACTTATATCAAGCAAATAGGAGAGAAAATATTTGAGTATGACCACTGGGATTTAGAAGTGCAACAACAGCTGAGACAAAGATAAAGCGATGATTATTGGAGGAATCAAATGAATAGACAAACAAAACATGGCAAGGCCTGGAATCAAAGGGAATGTCGATAGTTGAAATAAAAAGTAAGCATTTTAAATATTGTCTTCGATAATAAACTTTCTACAATGCTCACGAATTGGTATGTAACTGTTGTGAGAGAATAACTCCAAGTAGCTGGGTTGGAAAGTAAAGGAAAAGGGAAAGGTCTACAGTTTTGTTTTAATATAGTATTTTTTTTTTAGGGACCCAAGGTCCTTTGTGTAAATAATCTAATTGTTGGGTAATTTATGGATATAAATTCAGGGTAAGTTACTGCAGGGCAGCTTGGCAACCTGGAGTGCTCCTCTTGAGCGATCTGGGAAGTCAGGGACACTTCCAATGTCCAGGGTGAACACGTGTGCAGGAGGTGTCTCCAGCTGCAGCAACTCAAAATCCGCGTTTCGGATCTTGAGCGGCAGTTGGGGACACTGTGGAGCATCTGCGAGGTTGATATCATCGTGGATAGCACGTTCAGGGAGGTGGTCACACTGCAGGTAAAGACTGCTCATGTTGAAAGGGAATTGGGTGACCCCCACATGCAGAGCAGAAGAACTAGGCAGATAGTGCAGGTGTCCCCTTGGTCCATTTCCAATTCTAACAGATGTTCCACTTTGGATACTGTTGGGGGAGATATCTTCTTAGGGGAACGCGTAAAAGCCAGGTCAGTGGCACCACCGCTGGCTCAGCTGCACAGCAGGGTAGGAAAAAGTGTGGGGGAACTATTGTGACGGGGGATTCGATCGTAACGGGTACAGACACGCGTTTATGTGCCCGCATATGTGACGCCAGAATGGTATGTTGCTTGCCTGGCGCTAGGGCCAAGGATCTCACGGAACGGCTGCAAGACATTCTGAAGGGGGAGGGTGAACAGTCAGAGGTTGTGGTACACATTGCTACCAGCGACATAAGTAGAAAGAGGGATGAGGTAATACAACAAGTATTTAGGGTTCCAAGTAGCAAATTAAAAAGCAGGACCGCAAACGTTCCAATCTCTGGATTACTCCCAGTGGCACGTGCTAGTGAGTATAGGAATAAGAGGATAGAGCATATGAATGCATGGCAGGAGGAAGGGCGTTAGTTTCCTGGACCACTGGGTCTGTTTCTGGCAAAGGTAGGACCTGTACAAGTTAGATGGGATGCACCTGAACTGCAATGGGAGCAACATCCTTGCTGGGAGTTTTGCTCGTGACGTTTGGGGGTGGGAGGGGTTAGACTAATTTGGCAGGTGGATGGGATACAGAGTGAAGGTACAGTAGGGGTGATGTACAGTCAAATATAGACTTGAAACTGAGTGAGACTGGAAGGCTCAACAAATATAGACCAGGACCCTTGACTGTTTCCCTTCGACATGAATCAATGAGTCGTTCCAAGGCTGGCAGGAGGGTTTATGGGAGACCAGAGAGAACCCCGACCTTGTCAGCACTTTTCAAACAGAAAACCAACATTGTATTGGCAGTGATATTAATAAAACCCTTAGGAAGACAGAAGGAGGCCATTCGGCCCCTGGGACATGTCCCAACCATTCAATCAGGTCATGGCTGATTTGCTTCTTGTCCACATCAAGCTGTCTCGGCTCCGTAAATATTAATACCCTTTCCTAACAAATCTTTACCAGTAAACAGGAATTAATGCCACTGCCTGTTAACAATCGGGAATTACTTTTCACAACCTCTCTGCCTCTCTACCTCTCATTCCTGCTTAAAGACATTCCTGAAAACTAACCTTTTTGACCAAGCTTTTGGAAATCAGCTTTAATCTCTCCTTATGTGTGTTTGGTGTCAAATTTTGTTTTATAATGCACCCTGCATAGTATCTTTGGGACATTTAATACTGGCCTTCTCCCTCACCCCATCTCTCTGTCTCGCTCTCTCTCTCTCTCCTCGCCTCGAAGGCAAGGATATCCTTCCTGAACACCAACATTTAACAGTTTATCACCATTTGAAAAATGTTCCGTGTTTCTATTCTTCCTGTCGAAGAGAAGAACCTCACATTTCTCCACATGATATTCCAGCTTCCAATATCTTGCCCACTCACTTCACCTTTCAATCTTCCTTTGCAGTCTCTTTGTGCCCTCGTCACAGCTTACTGTCCCACCAACCTTTGCATCATCAGCCCATACAAACTCAACATCGGCAGCATTTGAGAGAGGCACTTTTGTTCTGACAAGTATAATGAAACAACTGGTTGATATTTTGTGCAGGATATTTCGGTATATTCATCGGAGTTGTTAAGATGAAAGATCTTTATTAAGAGATTATTGGAACATAGGAAGGTAGGAATAGGATTAGGCCATTCAGCCCCTCTAGCCTGTCTCACCATTCAATGAGATCATGGCTGATCCGCAGCCTAACTCCATATACCTGCCTTTGGCACATATCCCTTAATATCTTTGCTTAACAAAAATGTATCTCAGATTTAAAGCTAACAACTGTTCTGGATTCAACCGCTGTTTGTGGGAGAGAGTTCCAAACCTCTACCACCCTTTGCGTGAAGAAGGGCTTCCTAAAATCTCCGCTGAATGGACTGGCCCTACTTTTTAGACTATGTCCCCTCGTTTTAGAATCTTCGAACAGTGGAATTAGTGTATCTTTATCTAGCCTATCTTTTCCTGTGAATATCTTGAAGACTTCGATCAGATTACCGCTCAACCTTCTAAATTCGAGAGAGAAAAGGCCTAATTTGTGTAATCTCTCCTCGTAACTTAACCCCTGTTGTCCAGGTGTCATTCTAGTAAACCTACATTTCACTCCCTCTAAGGCCAATATATCCTTCCTCAGGTGTGGTGCCCAGAACTGCTCACAGTATTCCAAGTGAGGTCTGACCAGGGTTTTGTACAGCTGCAGCATAACCTCTGTGTCTTTATAGTCCAGTCTTCTGGATATAAAGGCTGGCATTCCATTAGCCTTTTTGAATAATTTCTGCACTTGCTTGTGGCATTTTTAAGATCTATGCACCTGAACCCCCAAGTCTCTTTGGTCATCCACTGTACTTAACCTCTTTCCATTTAGAAGTACCCTGCTCGATACTTTTTTGGTCCAAAATGGATAATCTCACACTTGCCCACATTGACATCCATCTGCCACTGTTTGTTTTTCCATTCACCTAGTCTGTCTATATCTCCTTGTAACTTTATGCTATCATCTAAACTTTCTACAATGCCGCCTAACTTCGCATCATCAGCAAGTCTGAAGATATGACTAACGATGCCATCATCCAAGTCTTTAATGAATAATGTGAATAATTGAAGCCCCAACACAGATCCCTGTTGGACACCACTAGCTACATCCTGCCAATGGGAATACTTACCCATTATCCCCACTCTCTGTCACCGACCACTCAACCAGCTTCTTAACCATTTCAATAATTTGCCCTCAACTCCCTGGGTGTCTACCTTAATTAACAGTCTCTTTTGTGGGACTTTATCAAATGCCTTCTGGAAAGTCCATGTAACCCGGTTTCCTCCGGGTGCTCCGATTTCCTCCCACATGCCAAAGACTTGCAGGTTGATAGGTAAATTGGCCATTAGCAATTGCCCCTAGTATAGGTAGGTGGTAGGGAAATATAGGAACAGGTGGGGATGTGGTAGGAATATGGAATTAGTGTAGGATTAGCATAAATGGGTGGTTGATGGTCGGCACAGACTCGGGGGGCTGAAGGGCCTGTTTCAGTGCTGTGTCTCTAAACTAAACTAAACTAAACTAAACTAAACTAAACTAAATAACATCCATCGACATTCACCTGTCCAGTACCTTAGTCACCTCTTTAAAAAAAAGTATCAATGAGATTTGTCAGGCATGACCTCCCGTCATGAATCCACGTTGGCTGTCCCTGATTAACTGAAATTTTTCTCGGCGTCCAGTCACGGTTTCCTTGATTATATACTCCATCAACTTGCCCACCACAGATGTCAGGCTAACTCATCTGTAATTTCCTTGGTTCCCCCTTTCACTCTTCTTCAAAAATGGAGTGATATGTACAACTTTCCAGCCCAGAGGGACCACTCCTGAATCTAGGCAACTCTGAAAGACTATAGTTAAGGTATCTACAACGTGCTCACCTACTTCCTTTAACACCATCGCATGGAAACCATCAGTATCTGGAGTTTTCTCACTGTTTAGTTGCATTAATTTCTTTGTTACTGATGTTTTACTGAACGTTAATTGTATAAAGTCCCTGGCACCTATCGGCTATTAATTTTTCGGGATTGCCGGTAAGTTATCCTCCTTTTCAACTGTAAATACTGGGGCAAAGTAATTGTTCGACATGTCTGCCATTTCTGCATTATCAATGACAATATCTCCATTTTCAGCTTTTAGTGGGCCAACATTGCTCTTGACCACCCGATTTCCCCTTATGTAACTATAAAATTTCTTCTTATTGATTTTGATGTCCCTTGAAAGTTTCATTTCATCATCTCTTTCAGTAACTCCTTTAAGCTGCTTTGTGACCCTTTGCTGGTCTTTGTGTCTATCCAATTCGGCCGGATCTGTGTTGTGTTTTGCATTTTTGTAAGCCCTTGCTTTTACGTTTGTACTGTCCCTAATCTCTTTGGTTGTTCATGGCTGTTTTTTCTGTGAAGTGGAGCTTTTTCCTCTCAGGGGTATATACTCGCTCTGTATTACGTTAAATGTTTATTTCAATATTCTCCACTGTTATTCAGTTGTTTGACCCAGAAAGAGATCTTCCCAGTTTACTGTGGAAAGTCTCTGTCTAATCCTGGTAAAGTCAGCCCGACCCAAGTCTAAAATTCTAGCAGCTGATTCGTGCATTTCACTTTCAAACGATGCCTTGATTTCAATCATGTTGTGACCACTATTTGATAAATATTCACGCCAGTTAGGCTGCTAATTAAATTTCTCTAGTTACTCATAACTAAATCTAATATTGCCTCTCCCCTTGTTACATCTAGGACACATGGCTGTCGGAAACTATCCCAGACACATTCCCAAAATTCACTTCCTTTCTGACAGATGCTAGTCTGCCTCTGCAAATCTATGTGTTAGTTAAATCCCACATTAATACGACTTTGCCTTTGTTACACACTTGCCTAATTTGTGAATTTATACAATCTGACACCTCAGAACTGCGACCAGGGGGTCTATACACAAAACCTCTTCCAGGTTTAGATCGTTTTCTGTTCCTCAGTTCCACCCATAAAGTCACCATTGGATGAAAGACTCTCCTTCGGTGACCTATCCCACACAGACAGAAAGACAGAGAGAGAGATTTCACAGGGAGCAGGATAATTTTTGCTTTCCTTTTCTTGTCTTTGGGGTCAGGAGGTAATGGGACAGTCCCAGAGACTGACAGTCTGTAACCCGTGACCCAGCGCTGTGACCACGAGTCACAGGGGGAGGGGGCAACATGGAGAGGGTCAGTCCCAACCTCTTAAAGGGACCCAGCACCACCAGAACTGCTCCTTCGGTTTAAACCTTCGAGTGAGTCAGGAGGTGTTTGAACAAGGATGGGAACAAAGTGAAATTGAATCTTCCAATATTTATTTGTTCAGCGATGTTAATAGACACTAAATAACTGTCAAGCCCAAGTTCACACAAGTAAAATTGTGAATTCAGAGTGATAATTTTAAAGGAGAAACTATTGTTAATTAATTCCATTTCATTTGCTAAACATTATCATCATAACCTTGTTTTGTTCAGAATGTAATATTAAAAAGCCCTGAGGAAGAGAGGAAGAGGCCGTTCGGTCTCTCGAGCCATCCTTTCTCTTTGAGACATTTTATTCTTCACCCTCTCCCTTACTGTGTGTGTCTCTCGGTCCCTCAGCCATTCTCTCTTTCCTCCTTACCCGTCTCTTTCCCTCCCTCACCCCATCTCTCTTTCCCTCCCTCCCTCTCTCTCTCTCTCTCTCTCTCTCTCTCTCTCTCTCTCTCTCTCTCTTTCTCTCTCTCTCTCTCTCTCACTCACACACACACACAACGGTTAATTTTTAAAATAGAGATGTTTTCTTTCGAGCTCTCTGACAAACAAAAATAATTCCTTGGCCAAATGCTTAGTAATTCCTGAAGAAGAGAGGAAGAAGAAGAGGAAGAACTGTCCCTTTTCGGTTTGGTGTCACAAATGCATGCAGATGGCAGTCAGTAGGACATTTCTAGAAGGTTTCTTTCCAGGCGACGTTGAAGATCAGTCTGATAGGCTTTCCTAGAAAAATATGACAACAGGGTTTCTGGCAGGCCTTTCAGTCGGAATGCAACGTCAATTTATGGATCTCTTACATTCGCTTCAAAGTACATCTCAAAGACATGGAACAGGGTGCTTATTGTGACTGCTTGCTTGGCTGGTTTTCTCCAGCTGACTTCAAAACAGTTAACACCCCGAAGACACCGTCTAAAGCGAAACCAAAAGCAATATCTCAATGGTCTAGCTCCAGATCCCCAGAAATCCTGACCTGTCAGTTCTCTGGACAAAATCTCCCCCAAGTCACAAAGCCTCTGCTGGGTATTTATCTGAAGACAGGTGGCTTCCAGTAAAGGTTGATTTCAAATAGGAAAATAAAAGTAAACCCATAGAATCATTTTCAATTCCACAAATAATACAATGCTACAATTGCAAAATACACGAGTCCCCAAAACATTTTAACAAAAATGTAGAAGCGCCGTCAGAACACACACTTTAAAAAGTGCTTTACTGTTTTGCGAACGAGGTGAATAACCTCACAGATCCCCATTATTTTTTCAGCTTCCACCTTGTTACCCTTTCACTTAAAGTGCCTACATCTTTTTTGTCTCAGCCTCACAGCATGCATTTGTACCTACTTTGTATCGTCAGCAAATCTAGAAACATTGCACTCACTTTCTTCGTCTAAGTCCCGAATATAGATGGTAAATAGCTGGAGCAACGGCAATGATCATTGCGACACTCCACTAGTTACAGCCTGACAACCTGAAAATGCCCCGTTTATCTCGACTCATTACTTCAGATTAAACAGTGAATCGTCAGAAGATTAAACACAGGGCCGGGGGAAACCAGTGCAGTGAACAGTCACAAGATTAAACACAGGGCCAGAGGGAACCTGCAATGTGAATAATCAAAAGTTGAAACACAGGGCCCAGGGGAACCTGCAGAGTGAATTGTCAGAAGTTGAAACACGGTGCCCATGGAAACCTGCACTGTGAATATTTACACTATCCAAACACATGGCCCAGGGTGGTCATGCACAGTGAACGATCGCAATATTAAATACAGGGCCTGTCAGGATTCTACACTGTGAATAGTCGCAAGTTTAAACAAAGGGCTCGGGGGAACCGTCAGAGTGAATTGTCACAAGTTTAATCACAGTGCGTGATGAGGAAACCTGCACAATAAAAACCCACAAGTGTAAAAAACAAGGCCGAAGTGAACCTGAACAGTGAATAGTCACAAGTTTAAACTGAGGTTTGGGGAGGAACCTGCACAGCGAATAGTCACATTTTTAAACACATGGCCCAGGGGGAACCTGCACGGTGAATAGTCCCAGATTTAGAGACAGGGCCCAGGGGAACATGCACAATGAATAGTCACAAGTTTAAAAACAGGGCCAAGGGGAATCTGAACAGTGAATAGTCACAATAATAATCACATGGCCCGGGGGGATCCTGCACACTGATCCGTGTCAAATTTCAAAACAGGGCCCAGCGGGAACCTGCACCGTGAATAGTCACAATTCGAAATACAGGGCCCGGGACGATCCTTCACAGTGAATAGTCACATGTTTCAACAGAGGGCCCGGGGAATCCTTCACAGTGATTCATGTCAAGTTTAAACACAGAGCCCGGGGAGCCTGCAGAGTGAATAGTCGCAGTTTAAACACAGGGCCCTGGGGAACCTGCAAAGTTAGCAGTCATATGTTTGAACACAGGGCCCGGGGAATCCTGCACATGTGATTCCTGTCAAGTTTAAACACAGGGCCCGGGGGGGATCCTGCACAGTGAAGAGTCACGAGTTTAAACACAGGGCCCAGGGGATCCTGCACAGTGATTCCTGTCAAGTTTAAACACAGGGCCCGGGGGATCCTGCACAGTGATTCCTGTCAAGTTTAAACACAGGGCCCCGGGGGAAAGTCACACAGTGAATAGTCGCAAGATTAAAGTCAGGGCCCGGGGGTAAGCCGCACAGTGAATCGTGACGAGATTAGAAACTCAACCAGGGGTGTACCTGCACAGTGCTCTTACCATTCCCTCTCGTAAATACGATCGCCAAGAGTTGGGCTCTAATTCTGGTTTACTTGCTGGAGCGTTCCAGTTACACCAACTCTGGAAGTGAACAGTTTGCTCACAGTGGAGTTAAACCTCTTTCTGCACTTTTCAAGGCATATGATGCCAAGAGGGCCAAAACTACTGGTGTGGACTCCCTGTGCTGCTTCGCTAGCTCAGAAGGTTAGTACAGAAGAGCACAGCACTGTGAAAAGTGAGCTGTCGAGGCCTTCATGTGGGTGTCAGTTACCTGCCAAAGAAGCAGGTTGATGACTTTGAAGAACAAAGTAAGTTGCATTAGCATCCAGCACCCAACCACCACTACTAAACAAACCACTCCCCGAACGTCTCTATACCCCCAGCATAAGTACAGTGTTCTAAGAGGAGAAATGGGTGGCAGACGTGGGGTAGCTGGGTACTGGTGATGTGGCTGTAATGGTGGAGACACGAACCCAAATGAGATACCCTCATATTGACCCCACAACCTTCGACACTGACTAAACACACCATGCGATACAAGCCGAGCAAATCAATAAGAGGGCGTGGGCTTCAGATGCACAATTGGCAATCAATGCCTACATAGTTGAATAGCCGGCAACCACTCAGTTCGAAGACTCACATATGAAGAACAGATACTTGGGCAGGGTAGTGGGGAACGACTAACACATGCAAAATTGGAATTCAGTGGAATTACAGGCTTCAACAGAAGACAATTCAGACAGCCATTGCACAGTACACCAGCTTGTATTTCTCCAGTAGCTTTAAGGTAGCAAATTGTCCCAAGGCACTTCACAGGAGCATTATCAAAGAAAAGATGGCACTAAGACAGGGGATATTTTGATCAAATGTCCAAAGGAGAGATTAGAACAAACGACTGAAAACGTGATCAAAGAGGAACGTTTTAAGGAGTGTATTAAAAGTAGGATAGAGAGTGAAGCAGTTTAAAGATGGTATATAGGCTCATTGTATCCATGCTGTTTCTTCACGGAGCCATACAGTCATTCCCACTCCCCCACTTAATCCCCATAGCCCTGGAAGTTTATTTCCGTCATGTTACTGTACAATTTCAATTTGAAATCATTGGTTGTCTCTGCATTCACCACCCTTGAGGGCAGCAGAATCCAGATCATTACCACCCGCTGCATAAAAAAGTTCCGAATAATATTTCACCTGTATCTCTTGCCCAAAGCCTTCAATCTGTGTCCTGTGGTCCTTGTACCATTAGTTGGTGGGGATGTTGGCCACCTCGAGGACTTCTGTGTTGGAGATACGGTCCTGCCACCTGATACCAAGGATTCTCCGGAGGCAGCGAAGATGAAATGAATTGAAACATCGCTCTTGGCTGACATACGTTGTCCAGGCCTCGCTGCCGCAGAGTAAGGTACTGAGGACACAGGTTTGATACCAACGGACTTTTGTGTTCTGTGGTCTACATATATATATATATATATATATATATATATATGTGTGTATCGTGTTCAGATGAAAGTCTTTCGCTGAACATGTTTGTTTAGTGGCTGTAATGAATGTCATTTTTCAAAAGGCCCAATTAAATTTCTTTGCTATGAATCAGACTTTCATTGTAATCTTATTCTTGCAAAACGTCCAAGAGAGTATCAATTCAGGGACAGCCGTGTATCAGCCGCTCTATCGGGAGGGAGAGAATGGATCAAAGTCTGAGAATATTAGTTTGAAAGAGTATGATCTACGAGCTTCAATGTGTATAGTCAAACGACTATATACTGTCTTTTGAAATTAGGATATATCTTGCAGTTTTGGGTGTGCTGTTTCCGACTCGTTGATGCTGGTGTTCCTGGTGAGACTCGATGTCCAAGTATTGATGTCTCCTGATTTTCTTAGAAATATAGACGGTTCTGGGATTGTGTATCGATATTTCCGGGTATTCCATGGAATTGACAGTAATTGAACAGGATCTCTCGGAGTCTGCTTGTATCTTTTTTTTTAAGAATTAGAATTAGAACATTACAACGCAGTACAGGCCCTTCGGCCCTCGATGTGGCGCCGACCTGTGAAACCATCTGACCTAAACCATTCCATTTTCATCCATATGTCTATCCAATGACCACTTAAATGCCCTTAAAGTTGGCGAGTCTACTACTGTTGTAGGCAGGGCGTTCCACGCCCCTACTACTCTCTGAGTAAAGAAACTACCTCTGACATCTGTCCTACATCTATCAGCCCTCCACTTAAAGCTATGTCCCCTGGTGTTTGCCATCACCATCCGAGGAAAAAGACTCTCACTATCCACCCTATCTAACCCTCTGATTATCTTATATGTCTCTATTAAGTCACCTCTCCTCCTCCTTCTCTCGAACGAAAACAACTTCAAGTCCCTCAGCCTTTCCACCTAAGACCTTCCCTTCATACCAGGCAACATCCTAGTAAATCTCCTCTGCACCCTTTCCAAAGCTTCCACATCCTTCCTATAATGCGGTGACCAGAACTGCACGCAATACTCCAGGTGCGGTCTCACCAGAGTTCTGCACAGCTGCAGCATTACCTCGTGGCTCCGAAACTCGATCCCCCTACTAATAAAAGCGAACACACCATATGCCTTCTTAACAGCCCTATTAACCTGGGTAGCAACTTTCAGGGATTTATGTACCTGGACACCAAGATCTCTCTGTTCATCTTCACTACCAAGAGTCTTCCCATTAGCCCAGTACTCTGCATTCCTGTTACTCCTTCCAAAGTGAATCACCTCACACTTTTCCGCATTAAACTCCATTTGCCATCTCTCAGCCCAGCTCTGCAGCCTATCTATGTCCCTCTGTAACCTGCAACATCCTTCGGCACTATCCACAACTCCACCGACCTTAGTGTCATCCGCAAATTTACTAACCCACTCTTCTACACCCTCTTCCAGTTCATTTATAAAAATGACAAACAGCAGTGGCCCTAAAACAGATCCTTGCGGTACACCACTAGTAACTAAACTCCAGGATGAACATTTGCCATCAACCACCACCCTCTGTCTTCTTTCAGCTAGCCAATTTCTGATCCAAAGCTCTAAATCACCTTCAACCCCATACTTCAGTATTTTCTGCAACAGCCTACCGTGGGGAAACTTATCAAATGCCTTACTGAAATCCATATACACCACATCCACTGATTTACCCTCATCCACCAATTTGGTCACCTTCTCGAAAAACTCTATAAGTTTTGTGAGGCACGACGTACCCGTCACAAAACCATGCTGACTATCGCTAATGAACTTATTCTTTTCAAGATGATTATAAATCCTGTCTCTTATAACCTTTTCCAACATTTTACCCACAACCGAATTAAGGCTCACAGGTCTATAATTACCAGGGCTGTCTCTACTCCCCTTCTTGAACAAGGGGACAACATTTGCTATCCTCCAGTCTTCTGGCACTATTCCTGTCGACAATGACGGCATAAAGTTCAAGGACAAAGGCTCTGCAATCTCCTCCCTCGCTTCCCAGAGAATCCTAGGATAAATCCCATCTGGCCCAGGGGACTTATCTATTTTCATACTTTCCAAAATTGATAACACCTCCTCCTTATGAACCTCAATCCCATCTAGCCTAGTAGCCTGAATCTCAGTATTCTCCTCAGTAACATTTTCTTTCTCTACTGTAAATACTGACGAAAAATATTCATTTAACGCTTCCCCTCTCTCCTCTGATTCCGCACACAACTTCCCACTGCTATCCTTGATTGGCCCTAATCTAACTCTGGTCACTCTTTTATTCCTGATATATCTATAGAAAGCCTTAGGGTTTTCCCTGATCCTATCCGCCAATGACTTCTCGTGTCCTCTCCTTGCTCTTCTGAGCTCTCCCTTTAGATCCTTCCTGGCTAGCATGTAACTCTGGGGGGTCAGAGTGAATGTCAATGAATTTACAGATCAGGCATCTGTCTGCATTTGTCGAACCCATTCCCACACTTCCGCCCTCACTCCTACCCCTGCCTCCCAGAACAGTTTCAGGGATTTCCTAGCCCTCACTTTCCACCCCAGCAGCTTCCACATCCAAGATTTCATCTTCCTCCATTACTGCCACATCCTGCGTGATGCGACCAACCAAACACATCATCCCTTCCCCTTCATGTCAGCGTTCTGAACGGACCATTCCCTCTGCGACACGCTGGTCCACTCCTCCATCGCCCATCAACTTGTTCCCTTTGCATGGCACCGTCCCATGCAATTGCAGGACGTGTAATACCTTTGACCTCCTCTCTCCTCATCATCCAAGGCGACAAGCAATCTTTCCATTTGAAGCAACGATTTACTTGTACTTCTTTCAATTTAGAACACTGATACGACAAGAGTTGATTCAGTCTCACTACTCCACAGGTCACAACATATTCGTAATGTTTTCCAGCTACCAGAAAAATACCCACTTTAAACACTTTATTTGCACCCCACCCCCCCCCCCACCCCCCACCCCCACCGCAGAAAAAAGCATACAAAGCCAGATTTCTTTAAACAACAACAAAATTAACAATTTGCAGAAACTAAATCTTAAACAATAATGAAACAAATCTATATAGGAAAAGATTTTATAACTTCTTATTCTTCCTATCTCTTATGCACACACACATATACATGCAAACACCGGTTAACCGGCGGAAAAGGCTTTTCTCTTTCCAACTGTTTCCTGAGAATAATAAAATAACTTGGTCATAATATTCTGGTCTGATATTCCCGGGTCGGTGAGGTGTCCCAGAGTCCAATAGTCGGATGCCACTTGAAATCTCTACAGGCGGGTTCAATGAACAGTTTGTGATGGTTTGGAGTTCAAGGCAATTCGTCTGCAGCAGGCGTCACACAGATCTTTCAGCAAAAGATGTAGCAACAGGCCTACTTAGATTTTGAAGCGGCTGTCTAGCAATATAAGCTTTCTTGAGCTATCTGGGTTTTCTAAAATATAACAGGCAACAGGAAGCACTCTTGAGGCAGAGATTTCTCAGGGACTGGAGGCAATGTGATTCTATTCCTTGAACAATGTAGGGCTTCCTTTCTGCAAAGTAGTTTTCCACCACAGAATGTAGCAACTTCTCTTTTCCTCGGTCTTTTCTCTCTCCAGGGCTCTTTTCCCCTCTCCAAGCAGACCACAACCACACAGCAAATGAAGGCTTTTTTCCAAGAGAGGAAAATCTTACTTTTTAAGATAGTAGCTCTTTTCCTTGTCTGCAAACATAGGTCCCAGCCAGCTCGCTGCAATGCTGCTCAGCTCACTGATTTCTCACAGTGCAAAGTGAAACGAAAACCCGAACAATAAGTCATGTGACATTCATAAATATTCCTGTAATTTGCCTGTTGAGCTGCTTGGCAACAGGTGCCGGATATCTGAATTCAGTTCCAACACCAACTTGCAGCATCCAATGTTCACAGAAAATCCTTTTGCTCAAACATTTAACATCACACAGAATTCTTAGCGTTCAATACAAAAAGATGAATGGTCTTGTGACATTATTGTATTTGCTGCTTGACTACGAGCATCCTATTACTTGCCATTTTACTTCACCATCCTGCTCTCACACCCAGTTCATGACTGCCATTAGTTTTTTAAAAATGTATTTGATTTCATTTTATTTTTTACCATGTGTCAGTTTGGCGTGCTTTTGCTTTTGGACAGAGCAATGCACTGCAGTTAATACCCTCTCTGGAGGAATACTATGTCTTTCTACTACAACTCTTAGCACTCCCCTTTCCTTTTATTCCGTGTTATCTCTGTTATTTCACACATCTGGAATTAAAAGTTAGTCTAATGGTGACCGTGAACCGATTGTCGATTGTTGAAAAAAATCCATCTGGTTCACTCAAGTCCTTTACGAAAGGAAATCTGCTGCAGTTGCCCGGTCTGGCCTACAGTAGACTCCAGACCCACAGCAATGTGGTTGACTCATAAAATGTCCTCTGAGCTAGTCTAGGCAGCCACTCAGTTGTATCAAACCACTAACAAGCCTAAGGAATGGAATGAATCCAGAAGAACCATCCAACATTGACCTCGGCTCTGGAAACACAGCCCTGTCGACTTTGCAAAATCCTCCTTCGTATCATCTGGGGGCATGTGCCAAAATTGGAAGGGATGTCCACAGGCTATGCATGCAACAGCCTGACTTGGTCATACTTAGGGAATCATACATAACGGACAATGTCGCAGACACCACCATCATCATCTCCAGATATGTCCTGTCACACTGTAAGGACATGTCCACCGACTCTGGTTTCGTAGCGGTACACAGTCAGGATGCAGTTGCCTTGGAAGCCCTCAACATTGACTCTGGACCCCATGAAGTCTCATTGCATCAGATCAAACATGGACAAGGAAACCTCCCGCTGATTGTCATTTCGCCTGCATGCCCCCTCCCCCACGCCTTGGCTGAAGAATCAGTGCTTATCCATATTGAATACCAATTGGAAGAAACGCTTAGTGCAGCAAGGGCAACATTTGTACTCTGGGTGGGAGACTTCAATGCCCATCAGCAAGAGTGGCTTGGCAGTACCACTGCTGACCAAGCTGGCTGAGTCCTAAAGGGCACAACATCGAGACTGCGTCTGTGGCAGCTGCTGAGGGGACCAACAAGAGGGAAACACCTACTTGACCTTGTCTTTACCAATCTACTTGATGCAGATGAATCTGTCAATAGCAGTATTGGCAGGAGTGACCACTACACAGTCATTGTGGAGACGAAGTCCTGTCTTTACATTGAGGTATACTCACCATTGTGCTGTGTGGCACTGCCACCATGCTAAAATGATTGCAAAACAGATCGAGCAACTCCAAGCTGGGTATCCATGAGGCGCTTTGGGCCATCAGTAACAGCAGAATTATATTCGACCACAATGTGTAACTTCATGGCACGGCATATCTCTCACTCTGCCATTATCATCAAGCCGTGGGATCAACCCTGGTTCAATGAGAGTGTAGGAGGGTTTCCCAGGAGCAGTACCAAACATACCAAAATATGAGGTGTCCGCCTGGTGAAGCTGCAACACAGGACTGCTCGCATGCCCAGCAGTGGAAGCAGCGTGCGACTTACAGAACTAAACAATACCACAGCGAACAGATCAGCTCCTAACACGATGCCTTCCCCACCCATATTGCCAGCCCTCCTGACTCACAGGCCATCTCCGAAAGGCTTTAAAAAGTCAGCCTATTGAATCAGGAAAGGGTTCCAGCGACATGACACACAAGAGACTTGTAGAGAAAACAAGAAAGCCCTTTGGTCGATGAACTCCATTTTTCCCACAGTTCATATAAAACGCCTCCTCCCCCCTCCCACAAACTTTTCTTACTCTCTTACATCTACAAGTTAACAGTTCAAAGATAAATCATTCTTCATACTGTCCCCTCTCACTTGCCTGGATGAGTGCAGGTCCAATAACACAAACAGCTCTGCAGTCCTGTCACATTCAGTCGCGAATGGTGGTGGACAAATGAACAAGTAACAGGAGGAAGAGGTCCCACAAATATCCACATCCTCACTAATAGGGTAGCCCAATACATTACTGCAAAAGACAAGGCTGCAATATTTACATCTATCTTCAGCCAGAAGTGCAGGGTGATTGTTTCATCTCGGCCTCCTCCTGAGGCCGCCAACATTACGGATGTCAGTTTTCAGCCAATCTTATTCACTCCACGTATCATGAAATAGCTGAAGGCACCGAATACTGCAAATGCTATGGGCCCTGACAATATTCCGGCAATAGTAGTAATAACTTCTGTTCCAGACCTAGCCATACGCCAAACTAAGTCGTTCCAGTACGCCAACAACAGTGATATCCACCATGCAATGTGGAAAATTGCCCAGTATGTCCTGTCCACCAAAAAAAAAACTGGAGAAATCAAGCCTGGCCACTTATCGCCTTATCAGTCTACTCTCGATCATCAGCAAAGTGAAAGGGGGGGGGCGGAGAGTTAGTCAGTGTTCTCAAGCGTCACTTGCTCAGCAATAACCTGTTCTCTGACGCTCAATTTGGTTCACACCAGGGCCACTCAGCTCCTGACCTGATCACAGCCTTGGTCCAAACATGGGCAAAAGAGTTGAATTTCTGAGGTGAGGGGAGTGTGACAGCTTTTGACATCACATCAGCGTTTGACTGAGCATGACATTAAGAAGCCCCAGAAAAACTATAATCAAAGGGCATCAGAGGGAAAGATCTCCACTGTTTGGAGTATTACCGAGCACAAAGAAAGTTGGTTGTGGTTGTTGGAGGTCAATCATCTCAGCCCCACGATGAGGAGTTCCTTGGGGCAGTGTGCTCAGCTCAACCATCTTCGGCTGCTTCATCAATGATCTTCCATCCATTATAAGGTCAGAAGTGGGGATATTCGCTGATGTTCAACAACATTTGTGACTCATAATATACTGAAGCAGCCTGTGTCCATATGCAGCAAGACCTGACAACATCAAGTCTTGTGTTAATAAGTGGCATGTACTATTTGCACCACACAAGTGCCAGTCAGTGACCATCTCAGATATGAGATAATTTAACCATCTCCCCTTGATGTTCAATGGCATTAGAATTGTTGAACCCCCAATTTCAATATCCAGTGGGTAACCATTATCCAGAAAGTGAACTGGACCAAACAGGTAAACATTATGGCTACAGGCGCAAGTGAGAGGTTAGGAATTCTGCCGCTGGTACCTCATATCCCGTCTCCCAAATGCATGTTCACCATCTACAAGGCACATGTCAGGAGTATGATCAATTGCCTGAATGGGTGCAGCCACAACAACACACAGGAATCTCGAAACCATCCAGGACAAAGCAGCCCGCTTGATTGGCACCCCAGCCACAACCTTCAGCATTCATTCCCTCCAGCACCGACGCACAGTGCAAGCAGTGTGTATCTAGAACAAGGTACACTGTGGCAACACACCAAGTCTCCTTCGAACAGCACCTACAAAAGCCGCTACCACTACTACCTCAAAGAACAAGGGCAGCAGATACATATGAACACCACCACCTAAAACAATCCCCTCCAAGCAAAACGCCATCCTGACTTGGAACTGTATCATCGTTCCTTCACTGTCGCTGGGTTAAAATTCCAGCACTCCCTTCCTTACAGCACAGTGGGTGTATCTACACAGCCAGGACTGCAGCAGTTAAAGAAGGCAACTCACACCATCTCAAAAGCAATCAAGGCTGGTCAATAAATGCTGGTCTCGCCAGGGGCGCCCACGCCCCATAAATGAATAATAATAAAAAAAATAATCTCTCCTGCCCTCCGTCCTATCGCACATCTTAACTTTATTTCTTCTTGACCCCTCTTTTCACTTTCAAAAAATAACCTATGACATTTTCATCTTTCCCTGTTCTGATGAAAGGTAACAGAACTGAAATGCTAATTTTGTCTCCGCAGATGTTGTCAGATCTGTTGAGTGTTTCCCGCACTTTCTGATATAAGGTCAGTGTTTATTGGTTTGCCCGAGTGTCAGATTATTAATAGGGATCCCAGAAAATGACAGTGTTGGCAAAGAGATCCTCAGATCTCTATTTTCATACGACATCCTCTGAAGCGAAATTCTGAGGAGATCTTGCATGTGTAACATAATTTATATAAGTTATTTGCTGAGTATCAGTGCTTACTGCAAGTTCCTTGGTTAGTATTACAATTTTCAGTATGTTCATGTTTAAGTGCCACTGTTTACAGGATTGATCAGTTCCACGCAGACACAAGGAATTGACTCAAGTATCTTAAACTTACACCATTCTGAGCGTGTGCTCCAAGTTTCTCTGACAACCGGTTGCTGTCATCACCCATGTCTCAAACTGAAATTGTCAGTCTGTGATATCTGCAAAACACACCTCAGGGGGAGGAGACTATCAGATTGAGAAAGGACCAGATACACCTGCAGAAACCAAGGAGAGTGCGGCAGAGTGTTAGAAGGAGATGGTGAGAGGGGACAGTAACTGCAGTGAGACAGGGACACCAGCAGATGGAGATGGTGAGAAGTGGCCAGTAACTGCATTGAGACATGGACATCACATTGGGGGATGACAAAAGCACTCCTCTTCTTTGACAAATATTTTATATTACCCTCCCACTGCGCTGTATCAGCAGCCAGACTTGGAGCCCACACTGAGAGTTGGCTCTGTCATGCCAGTCACTGCACTGTCATCGTGCTGGCAGAATTAGAGAACGCACCGAAAGCTGACCATGTGGTGCCTGGCGTGGCACGGTGAAGCAGCGAGTAACATGAGAAGTCTGAGAACAAGTGATTAAACATCGGATGTATTGAAATGCTACCCATACCCCTTCCTCCCACCCCTGTACCCAGAGATCCACGAACATCATTCTTCTCTTACATTTAGCTCAGATCTCCACTGTACCTGGACAGAGAAAATCCCTGCATGAGGCATTCACATGCCCACACACTGTGAAGGAACTAAAGTCATTAACAAAACAATCAGCACAAATTGACACGGATAAACGTTTAACTAATATTACGTTCACAAATTCCACTCAAATTAATATTCATTCATGTGCCACCCAATAGTGTTTCCTTGAAGGCAGTGTGTTTTCTAATTCTCGAGCTGCCCCTTTGACCTCAGCGTGGTGGACGCTCACTGCAGTAATAAAAATGGCACTGCAGATATTTACAACCGGAATTTTCGACAGTGCGAACGAGAGTGGGACTGACTTCTGGTTGGTGCATTTCGACTAACTTGGTGGTGCCTGCATGGGCATCGAACGAGGGTCTGTCAAGGGCGCCGATGCACTTCCCTCTTGAAAGAGGACAGCGCCTGCAGCTCCGATAGCACCAGTCTGCTCCCATGGGGCTGTACATTAAAACTCACTGATCTGCATGAAAGAAAACTAAAGGACATCAGTGATCCGACCAAAGCCCCTCTCCATTCGAACCACTAAATCTGTTGATGTTGCCACTCCACTTTTCGAGGCTGGAAGGGATTGTGGAAGCCAGTGCCCCAACAGCAGCAGGTTGGGCTTTAATCAAAGCTGGCCTGTGTGAGTTGGTGTATGTTTGTGTGTGTGTGTGCGTGTGTGTTTGTATATCTGCTTGCTCGGTGCCTGGGTTCTGATCGGTGTGTGTGTGTGTGTGTGGTGTGTGTGTGGCGTGTGGCTGTGTTTGCCTTTGTAGATCTGTCTGGCTTGGTGCCTGCGTTCTGATCGGTGTGCGTGTGTGTGAGTCTGTCTGTCTCTGTTTATGTCTATGTGTTTGTATATCTGTCTGATTCAGGGCCTGGGTTCTGATTGGTGTGATTGTGTGTGTGTGTGTTTGTATGTCTGCCTGGCTCAGTGCCTGGGTTCCGATCGGTGTATGTGCGTTTGTGTGTGTGTGTGTGTATGTGTGGCGTGTGTCTGTGTTTGTATCTCAGTCTGGCTCAGTGCCTGGGGTCTGATCCGTGTGTGTGTGAGTTTTTGTTTGTGTCTGTGTGCACGTGTGTGTGTTTGTCTTTGCAGGTCTGTCTGGCTTGCTGCCTGGGTTCTGATCGGTGTGCGTGTGTGTGTTTGTGTGTGAGTCTGTCTCTCTCTGTTTGTGTCTATGTGTTTGTATATCTGTCTGATACAGTGCCTGTGGTATGATCGGTGTGTGTGTGTGTCTGTGTCTGTGTTTATGTGTGTGTGTGTGTGTATATGTGTGTGTGTGCGTCTTTGGATATCTGGCTGGCTCACAGCTGGGTTCTGATTGGTGTGATTGTGTGTGTGTGTGTGTGTGTCTGTCTGTCTGTGTGCATGTGGTTGTATATCTGTCTGGCTTAGTGCCTGGGCTCTGATTGGTGTGTCTTTGGTGAGTATTTGTCTGTCTGTCTATGTTTGTGTGTGGGTGTGTGAGTGTATATCGGTTTGCCTCAGTGCCCGGCGTCTGATAAGTGTGTGTGTGTGCGAGTGTGTATATGTGTGTCTGTGTTTATGTGTATGCGTTTCCATATCTGTCTGGCTCAGTGCCTGTGGTCTGATTGGTGTGTCTTTGGTGAGTATTTGTCTGTCTGTCTCTGTTTTTGTGTGTGTGTGTGAGTGTGTGTGTGTGTGTGTGTGTGTGTGTGTGTGTGTGTGTGTGTGTGTGTGTGTGTGTGTGTGTGTGTGTGTGTGTGTTTGTATATCTGCCTGGCTCAGAAACTGGTGTCTGATGGGGGTGTGTGTGTGTGATTCTCTTTGCCTGTCTGTGTATGTGGTTGTATATCTGTCTCGCTCAGTGCTTGGGGTCTGATCGGTGTTTGTGTGCCTGTGTGTGTGTTTTATCAACATCCTTTCTGGTAGATTTGCTGGTGCTCTTGGGGTGGGAGGGGGGCTGTTGGGGGTTAAACTAATTTGGCAGCGCAATGGTATAAGACTGGAGGTACAGCAGGGGTAATGCACAGTCAAATAAAAAAGAAAATCTAAGTCAGTTTGGAAGGCAGAGCAAATCCTGTTAAGGCACTAGCGAATAATGCAAGGATGGATTGCATCTATTTTTTTTAATGCGAGGAGTCTTACAAGCAAGGCAAGTGATTTGAGGGCATTAATTAGTACAGGGGATTATGATATTAATGCTATCACAGAAACATATTTGTGGGAAAGGCAGGACTGGCAGCTCAGTATTCAAGGGTATAGAATCTTCAGGCGAGACAGACGAGGGGGTAAAAGCGGAGGTGGCATTGCACTGTTGATCAAGGAGTCAATTACTGCAGTAAGGAGGGATGATATCTTAGAGGGATCCTCAAATGAGGGCATATGGGTAGAACATCAAAACAAAAAAAGGGGCAATTACTTGGTTGGCAGTGTACGACAGGCCTCCAAACAGTCAGGGAGAGATAGAGGAGCAGATACGGAGGCAAATCTCAGGCAGGTGAAACACTGATAGGGCTATAGTAGGGGAGTTCATGTTCCCCCAATATTAACTGGGATATTCTTTGTGCTAAAGGCTTAATGGGGGCGGAATTTTTAAAATGCATATTGGAGAGTTTTTTTGAGCCAGTAGGTAGAACGTCTGACAAGACAAAGGGCAGTCCTGGACCTAATCCTAGGGAATGAAGCTGGACAAGTAATAAAAGTATCAGTGGGGGAGCATTTCGGGCTTAGTGGTCAAAACTCTGTAAGACTTAAGGTAGCTATGGAAAAGGACCAGGAGGGACCGGAAATAAAAGTACCGAATTGGGGGAAGGCCAATATCAATATGAAAAACAGGATCTGGCAAAAGTGGACTGGGAGCACCTACTTGAAGGAAAGTCTACATCAGGCCATTGGGAGTCATTCAAGGAGGAAATAGTGAGAGTTCAGAGCCAGCATGTACCCATAAAGATGAAGGGTAGGTCTAGCAAGCCCAGGGAACTCTGCATGTCAAAGGATCTCGAGGATTGGATCAGGAAAGAAGGGGGCTTGTGGCATATTTCGAGCGCTGAAAACAGTGGAGGCCATAGAGGAGAATGGAAACACAGAAAATAGGAGCAGGAGTAGGCTATTCTGCCCCTCAAGCCTGTCGAATGCGTAGGGAAAGGAAAGGCCCAAGGCGGTTTATAAGTATATTAAGGGCGAGAGGATAACTAGGGAAAGAGTCGGGCCCATTAGGGACCAAAGTGTCAATCTGTGTCTCGAGCCAGAGGATATAGGTACGTTTTTAAGTGATTAGTTTTCATCTGCTTTGATGATGGAGAAGGAGGATGTAGGCATAGATATCAGGCAGGGGGATTGTGATATATTTGTACAAATTAGCATTGAAACGGAGGAGGTATTCGCTGTTTTAGTGGGATTTAACGTGGATAAATCCCCAGGCCCAGACGAGATGCATCCCAGGCTGTTATATAAGGCAAGAGAGGAGAAAGCAAGGGCCCTGCCTCAAATTTTAAATCCTCTCTGGAAACAGGAGAGTTACCAGACGACTGGAGGCCACTGAATGTGGTACCATTATTCAAGAAGGGGAGCAGGGATCGAACAGATAATTACATCAGTGGTATGGAAACTATTGGGAAAAACATTCTGAGGGTCAGGAATAATCGTCACTTGGAAAGGCAGTGATTAATCAGTGATAATCGGCATGGCTTTGTCAGGGGAAGATCCTGTCCAACAAACTTGATTGCAATTGTTCCAGGAGGTGACTAGATGTGTACATGAGGGTAAAGTGGATTCTGTAGTCTACATGAACTTCAGTAAGGCTTTTGCTAAGGCCCCGCATGGCATATTGGTTAAGAAGGTAAGAGCCCATGGGATCCAGGGTAATTTGGCAAATTGGATCCAAATTTGGCTTAGTGGCAGGAGGTAGAGGCTGATGGCCGAGGGTTGTTTTTGGGAGTGCAGACGTGTGACCAGTGTTGTACCGCATGGATCGGTGCTGGGACCCTTGCTGTTTGTAGTGTACATTAATGATTCAGACGTGAATACAGGAAGTATGATTAGTAAGCTTGCAAATGGCACTAAAATTGATGGTATTGTAAATAGAGAAGAAGGAAAGCCTTAGATTACAGGACGATATAGATGTGCTGGTGAGATGGGCGGAGCAGTGGCAAATGGAGTTTAACCCTGAAAAGGTGATGCATAGGAGGGCTAACAAGGCAAGGAAATATAGAATGGATGGTCGGACCCTAGGAAATAGAGGGTCAGAGGGACCTTGGTGTACTTGTCCATAGATCATTGAAGGCAGCAGTAAAGGTAGAGAAGGTGGTTAGGAAGGCGCATGGGATACTTGCCTGTTTTAGCCGAAGCAGAGAATATAAGAGCAGGGAGGTTATGATGGAGCTGAAAAAATATAAGTTAGGCCACAGTTAGAGTGCTGTGTACAGTTCTAGCCTCCACCTTATAGGAAGGAAGTGATCGTACTGGAGAGATTGCAGAGGGGATTCACCAGGATGTTGCCTGTGCTGGAGTATTTCAGATATGAAGAGAGACTGAAAAGGCTAGGGTTGTTTTCCATAGAGCAGAGAAGGCTGAGGGGGGACGTGATTGAGGTATACAAAATTCTGAGGGCATTTATAGGTTAGATAGGAAGAAACGTTTTCCTTCAGCTGAGGGATCAATAACCAGGGGGCATAGATTTAAAGTAAGGGGCAGGGAGTTTAGAGGGGATTTGAGGAAAATAATTTGGGCCCAGAGGGTCGTTGGAGTCTGGAACGAACTGCCTGAAGATGTGGTAGAGGCAGGAACCCTCACGACATTTAAGAATTATGTAGATGAGCATTTGAAACGGCACAGCATACAATGGTCCGGGCGAAGTACTGGAAAATGGAATTAGAATAGTTAGGTGCTTGATGGCCAGCACAGACACGTTGGGCCAAAGGGCCTGTTTCTGTGCTATATTACTCTATGGCTCTCTGATTGACCACCGCACAGTCCCTCTGGAGCCAAGGTCCTGTCTTTACATTGAGGTATACTCACCATTGTGCTGTGTGGCACTGCCACCACGCTAAATGGCATAGATTGCAAACAGATCTAGCAACTCTAAAATGGGTAACCACGAGACGCTTTGTGCCATAGGCAACAGAAGTAACAGCAGAATTATATTCAGCCATAATGTGTAACTTCATGGCACGGCATATCTCCACTCTACCATTAATATCAAGCCGTGGGATCAACCCTGGTACAATCAGAGTGTTGGAAGGCTTCCCAGGAGCAGCACCAAGCATACCTAAAAATGAGGTGTCAGCCTGGTGAAGTTAAAACACAGGACTATTTGCATACCCAACAGAGGAAGCAACATGTGATAGACAGAGTTAAACAATTCCACAACACACAGATCTGCTCCCAACTCGATGTCTTCCCCACCAGTATTGCCAGCCGTCCTGACTCCCAGACCATCTCCAAAATGCTTGAAAAATGCAGCCTGTTGAATCAGGCAAGGCTTCCAGCCACATGACACACCAGATAAAATAACTTGTAGAAAAAACAAGTAAGTCTTTTGGTCGATGAACTCCATTTTCCCACAATTCATATAAAACTCCTCCTCTCCCATCCCACAAGCTTTGTGTGCTCTCTGAAACCCAGAAGCTCACAGTTGAAAAATCTTTCTTCATACTGTCCCCACTTACTTGCCTGGATGAGTGCAGGTCCAATAACACTGAAACAGATCTGCAGTCCTGCCGCATCCAGTCACGAATGGTGGTGGACAAATGATCAACCAACAGGAGGAAGAAGTTCCACAAATATCCACATCCTGACTAATAGTGGAGCCAAGCACATCAGCGCAAAAGACAAGGCTGTAATATTTACATCCATCTTCAGCCAGAAGTGCAGCGTGGATGATCCATCTCGGCCTCCTGCTGAGGTCCCCAGCATCACAGATGTCAGTCTTCAGCCAATCGTATTCATTCCAAAGAGAGTGCGGCAGTGTTATGGGGCGCATTAACTTGTTTCAAATCATTTCTGTCTAGATTGATAACACAGTTTGTGGAATTCTTTTATTCAATGTCCATTTCGTGAGAGTTTTTGTTTCATTCTATGTGCGATCCGGGGAATTAATCATTTGAAGGTTTTCTACCTGTGATAACTTTACAATGGCAGCTCAGCTGTGTTCATTTATTCATCTGTTTTATTTCTTCAGACTCTTTTCATTACCCAGATCTACTTTCGCTCCCAGAGAAATCAGGCTGACATTAAATGTTATTTATTGAGGTACAGTGGACAGTTTATTGAAGTAATTGTCTACCTTCAGATCCCCTCTTTGAATTGAATCACAGCAAATTAACCACTGACATTGACACAGGCTGCATATCCGGTGATCGGATCACAGAGAGTTAATGCTTTACATTAACACAGGTTCAATCCTCCTGATTGTATTTGATTCTTAACAGTATTCATGCTTCATTAACCTATACAGGAAACAGCCTCAACATCTCATGGCATCTTCTATTTTAAATTAAAACCACAGCGAGAATTGATGGGTTGGTGTCTCTAACTTTGCCGATTGAATTGGACTCTTGCACTGAGTGATTTATAGTGACCTGTTGATATTGTGTTTTATACATTTGGAAATTGTACACAGATTACAGTAATTATGTACTGTGATTCACTCTTTGTGATAAGATATACGTTTATTTGCAGACACTAAGTTGTCAAATATCTCCAGTGAATTCATGATATTGCCCATACATGCTTCCCCCGATACATTGTCCTTCTGGATTTTGAACAACGTAAGTTCAAATTCCGAGCTGAAACATCCTGCTGCAGTATCTTGATAATTCAGAGCAGCAGGCAAGAAAAGCAGAAGCACTGAAATCACCACAACGCCAGGTGCTTCCTCTCAGTTCAACAGAAAAACACACAGTGACTATCCTGAGGCTCTGCAGACTGTGAGCTGCTTTTCACATATTTCGGTATTAGAAAGCCGTTCTTGACTCCAAGTGATCACCTTCCAGAAAACAGACTCCTATTTTGAGGGAACACATCACATCCCTCCCTGTATAGTTTAACGATGGTGAAAATTCACAACTTATGATGACCAGTCTCTGTGTGATTTGCGTGTCTCACAGTCTCAATGAGTGAACACATTTCCTCAAATATTTGGCAGGTTTCCCGATAAAGCTGCGCAGTCCTTAAATGGAGTGCAGCAGTTTTGAGAGGAATGGCTCAGATACACTCTGCTGCTCTGCAGTGGGCAAATACAACAAAACTGAGCAGAAAAAACAGTGATTGTTGTATTGCTGGTAATGGTAGTAATGGTAATCGAGGTGACTGCCCTCGGTATCAAGGCAATATTGGACCAAGAATGTGCCGAAGGAGATGACTTCCCTGATCCCATCATATTCTCTTTTCTCAGCATCTCCAAATTTATTGAGCTATTGTGTGTATGTCTTTACATTCAATTGCAACCTCACCCCATTTCCCCATGATATCATCTTCCTTAAAAAGTCAAAATACTGCGGATGCTGATTATCTAAAATATGAACAGAAGATGTTGGAAATACTTAGTTGGCAGGGCAGCATTTTGAGAAAGGGACCGAGACGTAACCTTCCCCGCTGGAGAATTTTCTTCAGAACTAGAAAATGTTTCAGTAAACACAGAGGCTGGGAATGGGGGAACGGAGGAAGGAGATAAAGAGAGAAACTGTGATGGCGTGGAAGGCAAGAGTGATTAAATGAAGAGAAGAATCTTTACCAGAACCTGCTGTCAAAAACAAATGGGGGCACTAGTTCCCATGTGTTTTTATTTTTGAAGTTGATGTTGATCAGGAAAATTGAAACAGTGTAGGAGGCTGAGTACAGAGGGGTCAGATGGGAGTGGGACAGGGAATTAGAATGGCAAGTGAACGGAAGCTAATTGACTTAATGACTGCTCAGCAAAGCCATTGCAGAATGTATGCTTCATCTCCACGGTGTCGAGGACAATTGTTAAGAATGAACACTATTGATGAAATAAAGTAAAGTACAAGTAAATCACTGTTTGAGGGCCAGACGGTTGAAAGAGAGGAGGTGAAAGGGCAGGTAATGCATCTCCAACACTTGCATGGGAAGGTGACATTGGAAGAGTAGTGGGTGTTTCGAGTGATGGAAGAGTGGGTCAAGCTGTACATTCAGAATGCTGAAAATGGAGAGGAGGATGTCTGGTGGTAGAATTGTGGTGAAGTTGGCAGAAGTGATGGAGGATAGTTCATTGAATGTGGAGGCTGGTGGAGTGAAAGTTGAGGGTAAGGGCAACTTCATTGTGGTTAAGGAAGGATGGAAGGAATGATAGTGTAACTGGAATAGAAAGGTTCAAAGGCCCTATCAGCCACGGTGCCAAAGAGCTAAAACACACTTCAAACTGGAGAAGAATATTTCTGTTTGCTTTATAATGCCCGTTACATTTCAAGTAATATGTCCTTCTGATACTGGCCTGGGCTGATACGTGGTCAGTAATATTCGCACCACACACATGCCAGTCAATTACCTTGTCCAAAAGGACAGAGTCCAACCAACTCTTCTCGAAATAAAACGACGTTACCATCGCCTAATACCACAACATGATCATCCTGGGGTTTACCATTGACCAGCCACTTTACAAAACCAGGCATTTAAATACTGTGGCTACAAGAGTAGGTCAAATGCTCGGTATACTACAGACAACAACTCATCTACCGGCTCCATATACACCATATTGTTCAGGTGAATAACCAGAAGCTAATGGGAGTGCAGCGATGATGGGTGAACGGGACCTGGAGTGAGTTGTGCGTTAGCCGCAGAGGTTTGGATGTCCTCAGGTTAACTGAGGATGCAAAGAGCGAGGCTGGCCAGGACGTGCATTGGAATAGTCAAGTCTAGAGGTGAAGATGCGGAATTAAATGCTGCACTCTCTGGATGAAAAATGAATTGTCAGTTAAGGGAAAAGAGAAACAAGAAATTCATTACAAATTCCATTTCAAGAATATAATCTAAAACCAGATAGATAGCATAGTGTACAGGGAGAAATAGAAAAAGAATACAAGAAGGACAAAGGGAAAGCATAGAAAAGATTAGCAGCTACAAATATTGTAAAACATGTAAAAGTAAAAGGGATAGTTAAAGGAACGGAGGGGCGGATTATGGAGAAACAAGTAAATATTCCTGTCGAGGCCGAGGGCATGACTGTGGTACTGAATGAGTAATTTACAACTGCCTTCACAAAAGAAGAGGCTGAAATTAATGTCGCAATCGAGTAGAGGGAAGCAGAAATCTTGCATAGGATAAAATAGATGGGAAGGCGTTGCTAAACAGTTTATCACTAAATGTCGACAGCAGCCCGGTTCCAGATGGGAAGCATCCTTGGTGGATAAAGGAAGCTGGGTTAGAGATAAGATCAGCTCTGACCACAATGTTTCAATCATCCTTGTTTATCGCACTGGGGCCAGAGGACTTGAATTTGGTAAATGATAGACTCCTTTTCAAAACGAGAGGAGAGGATAAGCCTTGTGACTACAAGCTAATCTATCTGACGATAGTGAAGGTTGAGAGATCTACTAGAGGCCCCCATCAAGGACAAAATTAATTCTCACTTGCAGAAGCATGGGGTAAGATGAGAAAACCATCTCGGATTTGTTGAAGGCCAATTGCGTGTAACTAACCTGACTGAGTTGTTTTATCAAATAAGAGACTGAAGTGGGCCTTGTGTATGTGGGCATTCAATGTTGACGAAGTACCTCATCACAGACTTATTCAGACAATAGAAATGCATATTATGAAAGGGACGATGTCAGCTCGAGCAGTCGATTGGCTAAGAGATAGGTGGCAGAGAACAGTGGTGAATGGATGCTCTGCTGACAGGTGAGCGTGGCGGTTGCTCGGGGGTTGGTTTTAAGACTACTGTTTTTTTCTTTCTACATGCAAATTACATAGACTTGGGGTTAGAATGTATAATTTTGACATTTGTGGATGGTGAAAAACATGGCTCTGTAGTAAATCGTGAATATTATAATAGCAGACTTCAGAGTAGACAGTCTGCTGAAATGGGCAAATCAACGGTAGATGCACCTTATTGCGGTCAAGTCAGAAGTGAAGTTCATTGGGAAAATATCATGTCAGTATCGTATAAATGGTACCATTTTCAGGGAATGCGAGAACAGAGGGACCCGGGAAATGCAAGTCCATACATCTTTGAGGATTGCTGGGCAAGTGGAGAAGCTGATTGAAAAAGTGTATGGGAAACTTGATTTGAAAATGGGGTAATTGAATTCAAACATAAAAGGACATCAAGCTAATCCTTTACAAATCAATTGTTATGACTCAGCTGGCGTCCTGTGTGCAATTCTGGGCACGAATATCTTGGATGAATTTCAAGGCCCTGGAAAGGGTACAGAGGAGGATTAGCAAGAAGTACCCACTGGTGAGGGAATTCATTTACATGGATAGAATGCAGGAGTTTGGATTTTTCTTATTGGCGCAGAGAAAGTTCAGTGGTATAGAAACATAGAAAATAGGAGCAGCAGGAGGCCATTCGGCCCTTCGAACCTGCTGTGCCATTCATTCTGATCATGGCTGATCATTCAACTCAGTAACCTGTTGTCGCTTTCACCACATATCCTTTGATCCCTTTAGACCCAAGAGCTGTATCTAACTCCTTCTTGAAAACATACAATGTTTTGGCCTGAACTGCTTTCTGTGGTCGCGAATTCCACAGGCTCACCACACTCTGGGTGAAGATATTTCTCCCTATCTCGGTCCTGAAAGGTTTATCCTGTATCATTAGACAATGACCCCTGATTCTGGACTCCCCCACCATCGGACCATCCTTCCTGCATCTACCCTGTCAAGTCCTGTTTGAATTTAGTAGGCTTCTATGAGACACCCCCCCACCACCCCGCCACACTCTTCCGAACTCCAGAAAATATAGTCCTAACCGACTCAATCTCTCCTCATACGTCAATCCCGCCATTCCAGATCTAACAGAACTCAAAATAATGAGGGGTTATGATGGAGTAAGCATGTGGAAATTATTTCCTCTCATGAATACGTTTGTCATCAGAGATTATGGCCAGGATTTTACTGGCCCCCAGAGGCATGATTGGAAGCCAGGAGGGGTGGGGAGGGGACAAGGAGCAAAGCGGCGGCTGGCAGGGGATATGGCAGGATGGAGATCCCAACGCATCCCCCTCATCAAGTGATCCTGGGGGCAGGATAGACCGACAACAGCCTTCTCGCCCAGTGGCACATTGATGATCTTAAGTGGCCTATTATGGGATAATTATGGGATCATTTCACCGCTGCTGGGATCTTACCAGCAGCGAGGTCCTCCACCACATGGAGAGGACACCTTGTAAAACGAAGCACTCACCCTGTGGCCTTGCGGGTGGGGTGGGGCGCTGCCTCGTTAGTGGGTATTTTGTGGCCCACAGAGCACCTCCACCAGGAACCAGTTCATTGCCCGGGACCTCCCTCCTCCTGCACCACCAGAACACCACCTTAATCTCTCACCGGGGCCTTACGGACTGTAACTGGTGACCCCGCCTCACCTACCTCTTCTCTGGGCTTCCAGCGCTGCGCCTGTGGGCCGAGGCCTTCGATAGAACCGGCAGAATAACTAGAGGGGGAATGAAGAGACAATATTTTACACAGAGGCTTGTTAAGATCTGGAAAGCACGACCTGAAAGAGTGATGAAATTAGATTCCTGAGGAATTTTTAAAGACAATTAAACAAGTGCTTGCAGTGGAATAATTTGCAGGGTTACAAGAAAATGCTACATATGTGACAATAAATTAGACAGCTCTTTCTAAACGACTCTGACTAAAGTAGCCGAATGGCCTTTCCTGTGCATCTTTGATTCGATGATCTGGGCGCCAGATCAGTGATTCATTTACTTTTCACACTGTGACATGTCATTGTCCTCGCAGGATAGGCTGGTAGTTGGAACCTCGGTTCATTTTATCCATTAATGGTCACATTTCATCTCATTGGTGTATTTTACCAGACTGTAATTCACGGTTCACACAAGTCAAAATCTATTGGGTATTTGGAAGGAAACATTGGTTTCTGTAGAAACTTCTGTCAAAGAATTAATTTCCACAACAGTCAGAGTTTCAGAAGTTGCTGGAAGGAGCTCTTCGTCTTTGAGAATAGCGTTCGGTTAATGTTCTGTTCACATCGCTCTGCCCGGCATCAGAACGATGCTGCGGTCCTTCCTGACCCTGTCTCTACTGCAGCTTTTGAACTGTGAGTTACGGATTATTGAATGCATTATGTTATTTACTGATGCACTGATTATTATTACAAGATATGTATTATTAATCGAATTATCATCTTTAATACAGAACACATTCAGGAGATGTAGAAAGTGAATAATGCTTCATACATTTTTATATTCTTGTTTAGAGTGTAATGAAATATCGGAACTTGTTTATTGCCTTCTACCTGCCGCTCGTACAGACAGAGCAGACTGGAGTTGAAAATCTAATGGGTCTATTTAAGCAGGGTCTGTTAGAAAAAGAGCCACTTCGCTGTTAGAATAGAATCTGTCAGTATCTGGGATCAGTTTACAGAAAACGCATCTATTTTATTTACAGTTGTCATTCATTGGGATAATATGAAATGGATACTGAAAGGTTTATCCAATTTGTAGATGTTTCATTTGACACACATTTGGAATTGATTGTTTCCATTTTAAGTTCTATCAACAGCAAATAGGAATAAACCTCCATATATATAAACATGACTTGCGTTTATGTAGCGCATTTCACGACGTCAGGACGTCTCAAAGAGCTTTACTGTCAATTAAGTACTGTTTTGTAGTGTTATCCATACCGTAATGTAGGAAACGTGGCAGGCAAGTTGCACAGAGCAAGCTCCGACAAACATCAATGTGATAATGGCCAGAATACTTTTTTTGTGTGTGTGATGTTGATTTAGGGATCAACATTCCTCAGAGCACTAGGGATAATTTCCCTGCCCTTTCTCCAAATACTGCACCTGAAAGAGCCGACGGGGCCTCAGTTTAACTTCTCCCCCGATGGAAAGCATCTTGGACAGTGCAGCACACCCTCAGTACTGCACTGGAGTGGCAGCCCACATTTTGTGCTCAAGTCTCTGGAATTAGACTTGCACCCACCATCTCCTGACTCAGAGGCGAGAGTGCTAACAATTGAGTTATTGCTGACAGTAATATTGTATTGGTGACGGTAAACGAGTTTGGAATATTCTACAATCAATTAACCAGTATTTTAAATTCCCAGTTGAATTTGTGTCGGGCACAAAGACCAAGGCAATTTGATTTATTACCGCCCCCCCCCCCCCCACGCCACTCCCCCCGCCGTCCCGCCCTGCGGTTTTTACACTGACACAGCCAGCTGGAATTGAAATTCTAATCTGATTATTTAAAGCGAGACTGTTAGAAGTAGAGCGCCGTCTTTGTTTGAATAGACTGTATCTGAGTCTGGGTGTAAGTTATCTCACTGAGTGCCGAACACCAGTCAAAACTGCTTCGACGGCTGACATGAACCGCCACACACATTTCTGTCACAGATATTTTTCAATACAAATGTTGTCTGCTCTTCTAGTGATACAGTTCATGAGACTAAATATTTTAAAATAGATTGTTCAGTTTTGAAGTGTAATATTCAATCTATAATTCCTCTCAAATGTAGATGGAACCAAAATTTGTCAACTTGCTTTCATTGTTAGTATAATTATCAAGTGCACTCTGCAAAAAATGGTGTTACTGAAAGTTCCTGAATCGTTGGGGAATTTGCTCTGTATTGTTGATCAGTTAGTGATGATCTTCAAAATTAGTATCTTTTATATTAAATTCATTATTCTATATCCTCCATTTGTATGTACAGTATCTAAAGATAGTTCAGTTTTCCCAATCACATATTTTTACACAGTGTCATGTAGTGTGTAATGAGTTCGTGATAATGTTCTTTATTATTGCTCCAACGGCTCATGCTTGTTGCATATTTGTTGTTTTATTCCATTGATGATTCAATTCTATTTCTCACTATTTACCGTGTGTGTTTCTTTACATTCATTAATCTCTGTCTACTGAAACTTTATTGGTTTACTGGCAGGAGAACTTAGTCCCAGTGCTATCCGATACTTTATGTATTTAGCGAATTATATTTCCGTGAATATTAACTAATTGGAGAGTAAAATCCTGTTTTGTGGATTATTTAAAAAAAATATTCAAGCCACTGAAAAGATAAAAAATGAAGTGCACATGACTCCCTGTACCCTTTTCTCCAATCGCTAGTTGCTCCAAATGATTTTTAAAAAGCAGGCATGCTTTATGACAAATAAAACAATGTTTCATTGCTATCATATGAAGCGAATATTGAAATAGTTTATATCATTTGTGGAATTCGCATTGAATACGGATCTTGGGCTGTTGGCTTGATTTTACATTCTATCAATATTAAATAAAGAACAATTATCCATTCTTTCTCTATCAGAAATCATTTTTTTAATAATATCTTACATCTGATTAACACGTCTTCTCAATTCCCTGGTGGGACATGGGCGAAACTTTCATTTAAATCCAAAATTGAATACAAATAACGTGGCAATTTATTTTATGTGGTCCTCTGCGGCTCTTGTACCGACACGACTGACTGGAGTTGAAATTCTCAGCAGATTATATAAACACAGCAATCGAGCAGCAGAATGTGATCAGAGTGAGAATAGAAGGTCTCGGGGTTTGGGGTCTGGGGTCTATAGTAACACAGGGAGTATCGAACAGCAGTCAAAGCTAAATCTACTGCTGACTGAACCCACACGGGCATTTCTGTCCCAGGTATTTCACAGTGGAAGTGCTGTCTGACACTATATGATACACTGAGTGGAACTGAAATAATTTAAATAAGTTTGTTCCACGTTCGAGTGTTGTACATGATCTATAAATATTGTATAATATATTAACTAGAGACAGAACCAATATTATTTCAATTAGCATCAGTTATTACTGTAATTGTGAAGTGCCTCTCCAAAAGATAATGTTTCTGAGTATTCCAAAATCTGCGGAAGATTTTCCATTTATTATTGTTTACTTAATGATGACCTTGAAACTTTCGAACTTTGTATTGTAAATTCTCAACTTATTTCACATATTCGTATGTACAGCGTCAAATAATTATTAATGTGACAAAGTCTCCTTCCACATGCTCCTTTTTTGTAATGCATCGTGAAGTGTTTAATGAGATATCATGAATAGTCTCCTTCCACCTGCTCGATATTTTTGCAGAGTTTTTCGGTCGATGATTCGATTCAGTTTCTCGCTGTTGCCAGAGCGGGTTTGGTTACATTTGTTAATGTCTATCGACAACAAATGCAGGTTCACGACAGGGAAACACTGCCTAAATGTTATTACATACTTCCGTGATGAATTTGCTTTTGGTTTTGTAAAAGGGATTGTGTTGTAAAATCCTGATCTTGAAAGTAATTTAAGAATATTTTCTGCAAGCCACAGAACTGAACGAAAGTATGAAATGCAGGTGACTCCTTGAATTTTTGTTTTTAGCAATCGGCCCCAGATCAAAATCAATTTATAGGAAAGTGCATATTTATTTTAATTTGTCATTTATTGAGATCGTATAAAGTGAATATTGAAACAGTTTCCTTAATTTATAAATTTGTCATTAAATACATTTTGTCCTGTTTGATTTCAAATAGGGAAATGTTATCCATTTTTGTCGCTGACAGCAAAAAGGATCTAATATTTGTCATCTGATTAACATTTAATTGCATTTCCAGAGGAGATTTGAGTTAAATTTAGTTTTAGTACCAAAATTGAATGTAAACACCGTAAGAGTCGGTATTATGTTGTTTCCTAAGACTCTCGTCCAGACGCAGCAGACTGGAGTTAAAGTTCTAATCAGGCGTTTAAAACGGAGACTCCTGGAAATAAAAAGTAGTCAGTGTTACAATCGAGTTTATGGGAGTCAGAACTGCAGAATACCGGGATCTCCATCCAGTCGACTCATCCCACATTGAGATTTCTGTCCACGGAATTTCTCAGTGAAGTGCCATGTCATACAGAGAATTAGATTAAATATTGTGTACAGCATTTGGAATATTCAGAAAGGACAATAAATATTGTATACTATATTAACTGGAGGTGGAATCCAATATTGGGTCATTTGTACTGATTATTAATATAGTTATCAATTACACCCTCCAGAAATGATGCTACTGGTTTCAGGGGGATTCGGTGTGTGAACAGTTTTATTTGGTCACCGACAACCTTCAAAACTATCACTTTTTCTAATAAATCATGCTTTCTGTTTCATACATTTATGTGCACGGTGTTGTGTAATAATTAGTATTTCTCAATCTATTTCTACATGATTCATACATTTGATGTAGTTTTCAACATCCAGACGTGTTTCACCATCTCTTTCCACATGTCCCATACTTTTTGTATCGTGCGATGCGGTGTTTAATGAAAGATCTGGAGTTTTTTCCCAATTTCTGGGGAAAGGTGGGAAAGTGGAGATGGGGCAATAGATCAGCCATGATCTTATTGAACGGCGGAGTCGTCTGGGTAGGCAGTATGGCCTAACCCTACTCCTATTAAATTCTTTAATGGCCTTCCACAAGTCCCAAACTCTGGTCAAATTGTGGAACAAATCCTGAATTCTTTTCCATATTTAAAATTAACAGACAGTGCCCAGAACAATTTGTCTCAGTTCTGTAAATGTTTGATGTGTGTTTGGTTATTTATAACAATGGTATCGTTCCTTCAGGCACTAGCTCATGTGTTATGGAGATAGATTGTTAAAAATTACTGATAATGCTATTGAAGCACAGAATCCGGATTGTTTAATATGATTTCCTTCTGTCCGCTGCTTTGCTTGTGGTTGTAAGCTTCAATAACTGTAATTCTATCAATTCATTTGCTTCTGAAATCTAAAAGAGCTCACTTAATTGCGAAAGTTGTTCAAGTTGGACCTACAAAAGTTTGATATAATCATTTTGATTCTTGACCCACCGAGTAAACTGCCGTGAGAAATATGCACTTATAAACTCTCTGTATTGACTGTATTTTGTAACCCCTAAACCACCCCTATCCTTGGTTTTTTAACTCATTCAAGAGTTTAAATTCTGGGCTTTGAATATCCCACGTTTGTCCCGTTTCAGTTCACCTCCTTTGAATTTATTGTTATTTCTAATTACTATTTCTCTATTACTCTTTGTGGTAACATGGTGCAATAGCAAGTTAACATAAGTATAACATGTATAAATAGTTTAACAGTTTTGCACCAAACCCATTAGTCTAAATATCAGGAAGTCAACCGTGCGACCACTGAAATTTGAGATGCTGGGAAGTGGGAGTCGCTGTAGGTCAGTAAGAGCAGGGGAAATGGGTGACAGGGAAAGTCCGCACCAGGATAACAGCAGCAGCAGAGTTTCAGATCTGTTGAAGTTTACGTAGGGTAGGAGACCGACCAGAAGAGTGTGGGAATAGTGGGTATATTCTCTGTATATAGAGGTGATTTGGATAACGGTGCGCAAAGAAATGCATTCAAACTTCTTCGAGTACAACAATGACAGCAGTTAGAAACTGTGAGGAAGGATATAAGAGCAAAATGGAGGAATCAGCAGATATGAGTAGTGTAGATAAATGGGATAATAGTAATGATTGAGAAAGGGGTATGACTGAACATTTCTCTGAGACAGTAAGAGATACACATGTCGAATAGGCAAGAATGGGAGTCCCGAATGCAGGTTGTTTAGATTCATTTTCGGGATATGAGATCGCTGGCCATGCAGAATTTACTGAGCAACCCTTCTTTGCCGGAAGGGATGGCGGGGTGTTTCCTTGAACCGCTGTCGTCATGCTGGCGATATTGGTCTGCACCCATTTATTGTCCATCCCTTGTTTCCCTCAGAAGGTGTTCCTGGGCTTGCTCCTTGAACCACTGGTGTATCTCGAAAATAAATCTGGCGTGACATGGATGGTTACAGGCTGAAATGATAAATGCATGAAGAGTAGGAGAAATGAATGAGTGGATTGAAGAAGATTCACGGACTCTACAGAAACAGTGAGGTTGGAACCGTTCTTCAGGAAATTCTGCAAGGATATTCCCCCTCGCCTCTCATTGGGTCACTAGAAAAGGGGAATTTGCGGGAACTGACTACTATCAGGTAAAGTTGGTAGGAATGCAAAGGCTGCACGACTGGGAGGAAGTCACATACTATTTACATTTTAGAATTAGGAGTAAAAAGAGACCAGTGAAATTATATTTGAGAAAATGTATCTCATGAAAGATACTCGGTAAGCACAGCAGAGGACAGGAATCGGTGTCCCGTTGCCCAGATCACCAGGGTATACAAAGAGACAACAATACATGGGAGATATATTATCACCAGAGAGTTGGGGTGCAGGTCAAAACACCATCTATAGTGTATCATGTTGAGAACAGAAAAACACCTGGAGACCTGAGATCTGAGAGAGAGAGAGAACAGCGGGAGCAGAGCTTTGAAAAGCGCGCCAAGAAATCGGACGCCACAGAGAGAGAGAGAGAGCAGCGGGAGCAGAGCTTTGAAAAGCGCGCCAAGAAATCGGAAGCCACAGAGAGAGAGAGAGAGAACAGCGGGAGCAGAGCTTTGAAAAGCGCGCCAAGAAATCGGAAGCCACAGGGAGAGAGAGAGAACAGCGGGAGCAGAGCTTTGAAAAGCGCGCGAAGTAATTGGAAGCCACAGAGAGAGAGAGGGAACAGCGGGAGCAGAGCATTTCTCGTATATAGGCGGAGCGCACGCGGGACTGCTGGGTAAGTGACGTTACATATTTGGATGAACTTCGGATCATAGTGGAGGCGGAGGGGGTTATTGAGAGGAGTTATAGGGAGGTAGTCACACCTCAGGTAAAAGAAGTAGGTAGATGGGTTACCGTCAGGGGAAGGAGAGGGAACCAGCAGGCAGTGCAGGGGTCCCCTGTGACCGTTTCCCTCAACAACAAGTATACCGTTTTGGATACTGTTGGGGGGACGACTGACCAGGGGTAAGCAATGGGGTACAGGTCTCTGGCGCAGAGTCTGTCCCTGTTGCTCAGAAGGGAAGGAGGAAAAGGAGCAGAGCATTAGTCATTGGGGACTCCATAGTTAGGGGAACAGATAGGAGGTTCTGTGGGAACGAGAGAGACTCACGGTTGGTGTGTTGCCTCCCAGGTGCCAGGATTCGTGATGTCTCGGATAGTGTTTTTGGGATCCTTCAGGGTGAGGGGGAGCAGCCCCAAGTCGTGGTCAACATGGGCACCAAGGACATAGGTAGGAAGAGAGATGGGGATTTAAGGGAGAAATTCAGGGAGCGAGGGTGGAAGCTCAGAGCGAGAACAAACAGAGTTGTTATCTCCGGGTTGTTGCCCGTGCCACGTGCTGCAAAAGCGAGGAATAGGGAGAGAGAGGAGTTGAACACGTGGCTGCAGGAATGGTGCAGGAGGGAGGGTTTTGGTTTCCTGGATAATTGGGGCTCTTTGTGGGGTAGGTGGGACCTCGACAAACAGGATGGTCTTCACCTGGACCAGAGGGGTACCAATATCCTGGGGGAGAGATTTGCTAGTGCTCTTCATGGGGGTTTAAACTAATTCAGCAGGGGGATGGGAACCTAAATTATAGTTCCAGGAAACTGGATGTTGAGAGTAGTGAGGTCTGGGATAAGGTTACAAGGACGCAAGAGGGCACTGGAAGCAAGAACTTGGTTTAAAGTGTGTCTACTTCAACGCCAGGAGCATCCAGAATAAGGTGGGTGAGCTTGCAGCATGGGTTGGTACCTGGGATCTCGATGTTGTGGCCATTTCGGAGACATGGGTAGAGCAGGGACAGGAATGGATGTTGCAGGTTCCGGGATTTAGATGTTTCAGTAAGAACAGAGCAGATGGTAAAACAGGGGGCGGGGGGGGGGGGGGGGTGGGGGTGGTGTCATTGTTAATCAAGGAGAGATTTACGGCGGCAGAAAGGACGTTTGAGGACTCGTCTACTGAGGTAGTATGGGCCGAGGTTAGAAAAAGAAGAGGAGAGGTCACCCTGTTTGGAGTTTTCTATAGAACTCCGAATAGTTCCAGAGATGTAGAGGAAAGGATAGCGAAGATGATTCTCGACAAGAGAGAGACTAACAGGGTAGTTGTTATGGGGGACTTTAACTTTCCAAATATTGACTGGAAATACTATAGTTCGAGTACTTTAGATGGGTCAGTTTGTGTCCAGTGTGTGCAGGAGGGTTTTCTGATACAGTATGTAGACAGGCCAAACGGGGCGATGCCACATTGGATTTGGTACTGGGTAATGAACCTGGCCAGGTGTTAGATTTAGATGTAGGTGAGCACTTTGGTGATAATGATCACAATTCGGTTAGGTTTACCTTAGCGATGGGCAGGGACAGGTATATACCGCAGGGCAAGAATTATAGCTGGGGGAAAGGAAAATATGATGCGATTAAGCAAGATTTAGGATGCGTAGGTTGGGGAAGCAAACTGCAGGGGATGGGCACAATCGAAATGTGGAGCTTATTCAAGGAGCAGCTACTGCGTGTCTTGGAAGATATCTCGCGAGGGAGCCGTGGTTTACTAAAGAAGTTGAAGCGCTTGTCAAGAGAAAGAAGAAGGCTTATGTTAGGATGGGACGTGAAGGCTCAGTCAGGGCGCTTGAGAGTTACAAGCTAGCCAGGAAGGATCGAAAGGGAGAGCTAATAAGAGCGAGGAGAGGACACGAGAAGTCATTGGCGGATAGGATCAAGGAAAACCCTAAGGCTTTCTTTAGGTATATCAGGAATAAAAGAATGACTAGAGTTAGATTAGGGCCAATCAAGGGCAGTAGTGGGAAGTTGTGTGTGGAATCAGAGGAGATAGCGGAAGCGTTAAATGAATATTTTTCGTCAGTATTTACAGTAGAGAAAGAAAATGTTGTCGAGGAGAATAATGAGATACAGACTTTTCGGCTAGATGGGATTGAGGTTCACAAGGAGGAGGTGTTAGCAATTTTGGAAAGTGTGAAAACAGATAAGTCCCCTGGGCCAGATGGGATTTATCCTAGGATTCTCTGGGAAGCCAGGGAGGAGATTGCAGAGCCTTTGTCCTTGATCTTTATGTCGTCATTGTCGACAGGAATAGTGCCCCAGAAGACTGGAGGATGGCAAATGTTGTCCCCTTGTTCAAGAGGGGGAGTAGAGACAGCCCTGGTAATTGTAGACCTTTGAGCCTTACTTCGGTTGTGGGTAAAATGTTGGAAAAGGTTATAAGAGACAGGACTTATAATCATCTTGAAAAGAATAAGTTCATTCGCGATAGTCAGCACGGTTTTGTGAAGGGTAGGTCGTGCGTCACAAACCTTATTGAGTTTTTCGAGAAGGTGACGAAACAGGTGGAGGAGGGTAAAGGCGTGGATGTGGTGTATTTGGATTTCAGTAAGGCGTTTGATAAGGTTCCCCAATGTAGGCCATTGCAGGAAGTACAGAAGTATGGGATTGAAGGTGATTTAGTGCTTTGGATCAGAAATTGGCCAGCCGAAAGAAGACAGAGGGTGGTGTTGATGGCAAATGTTCATTCTGGAGTTTAGTTACTAGTGGTGTACCGTAAGGATATGTTTTGGAGCCACTGCTGTTTGTCATTTTTATAAATGACCTGGATGAGGGTGTAGAAGGGTGGGTTAGTAAATTTACGGATAACACAAAGGTCGGTGGAGTTGTGGATAGTGCCGAAGGATGTTGCAGGTTACAGAGGGACATAGATAGGCTGCAGAGCTGGGCTGAGAGATGGCAAATGGAGTTTAATGCGGAAAAGTGTGAGGTGATTCACTTTGGAAGGAGTAACAGGAATGCAGAGCACTGGGCTAATGGGAAGATTCTTGGGAGTGTAGATGAGCAGAGAGATCTTGGTATCCAGGTACATAAATCCCTGAAAGTTGCCACCCAGGTTAATAAGGCTGTTAAGAAGGCATATGGTGTGTTAGCTTTTATTAGTAGGGGGATCGAGTTTCGGAGCCACGATGTCATGCTGCAGCTGTACAAAACTCTGGTGCGGCCGCACCTGGAGTATTGCATGCAGTTCTGGTCACCGCATTATAGGAAGGATGTGGAAGCTTTGCAAAGGGTGCAGTGGAGATTTACTGGGATGTTGCCTGGTATGGAGGGAAGGTCTTACGAGAAAAGGCTGAGGGACTTGAAGTTTACTTCGTTCGAGGGAAGGAGGAGGAGAGGTGACTTAATAGAGACTTATCAGATAATCAGAGGGTTAGATATGGTGGATAGTGAGAGTCTTTTTCCTCGGATGGTGATGGCAAACACGAGGGGACATAGCTTTAAGTTGAGGGGTGATAGATACAGGACAGATGTCAGAGGTAGTTTCTTTACTCAGAGAGTAGTAGGGGCGTGGAACGCCCTGCCTGCAACAGTAGTAGACTCGCCAACTTTGAGGGCATTTAAGTGGTCATTGGATAGCCATATGGGTGAAAATGGAATAGTTTAGGTCAGATGGTTTCACAGGTCGGCGCAACATCGAGGGCCGAAGGGCCTGTCCTGCACTGTTATGTTCTATGTTCTATACATTGTGCTCAGGGAGATTGGGAGCAGATCAACACACTGTCTAGAGTATGTCATGTAGAGAATAGAAAAGCACCAGGAGATTTGTGAGACACAGTGTGATCAGGGAGATTGGGTACAGGTCAACACACCATCTATAGTATAAAATGTTGTGAATAGTAAAAGCACCTGGAGATCTGTGAGACACATTGTGATCAGGGGGATTGGGTACAGGTCAACACACCGTCTATAGTATATAATGTTGTGTATAGTAAAAACACCTGGAGATCTGTGAGACACATGGTGATCATGGAGATTGGGTGCATGTCAACCGACTGACTGCATTTTTAAAAAGCAGGAACGTTTACCAAGTAAACGGGAGGACCATTGATCGAACATCATTTACGGGGAAAAGAATAAGGCACGTCGGCGAGGGCAGGTTACAAGAGAATCAGAGCAGCAGCAACTTAGTAAGAAACAGTCAGCACGGAGTTGGAGGCTGACAGACCCTTCATGTTGTTTTGTTTTGGTTGAGGAAGCCATATATTTTATTGAAAAACAGAAAGGGCCAATTACACCTTTATAGAAACTTTGAAAGTTACCAGTGGAAGAATATGCAGTAAATTAAAAGGCATTGAAATTTACCACAGGATCAGAAAATCTTTAATTGAATTTAAATGTTCCCATTCCTTCTCGAACTTTTGATCGGAATGCTGAATTCACTGAGAGTGCCATCACCAGTGGGTTTAAAGGCCGCTACATCACCACCCTCTTCTCAGGGCACATCCACACGGGTCAGAGCACCATCAGCACAAATTTACAGGGCGATGGGGAAAGGCAGTGGGACTAACTAGACAGCTCTTACATAGAGACGGCATAGGCACCATGGGCCGAATGGCGTCCATCTGTGCTGTTTCATTGTAAGATTCTATAAGGGAGAGGACCATCACCACCGCCTTCTCAGAGCACCTTCACACTGGTAATACATGGAGCCCACCCACCGTCACCACAAGGAGACAGTGTATCAAGGTGTCAGTGTGTGTACATGTGAAAACATTTCTGGATACATTTTGGCCCATTACCAATATTAATTTGTTGCAGAAATTGTATTTTGGGTGTTAAGAAATGAAATCACAGATCCCGGTATAATTTAGATTAGATTAGAGATACAGCACTGAAACAGGCCCTTCGGCCCACCGAGTCTGTGCCGACCATCAACCACCCATTTATACTAACCCTATGCTCATCCCATATTCCTACCAATCATCCCCATCTGTCCCTATATTTCCCTACCACCTACCTATACCAGTGACAATTTTATAATGGCCAATTTACCTATCAACCTGCAAGTCTTTTGGCTTGTGGGAGGAAACCGGAGCACCCGGAGAAAACCCACGCAGACACAGGGAGAACTTGCAAACTCCACACAGGCAGTACCCTGCAAAGCGAAAGGAATAATGACCCTGCAGTTCGTTGTATTTGTGTCTTTTCTTTCTGACATTGTCATTCCTTTCTTGTCCCAGTGAACTCTAATTGCTAACTTCTCATTGCAGGCAGACCTGGGAACAGTCAGGCTGACCCGTCAGGTAATCGCTCATTATTTTCACACGACCTGCTATCTCTTTGCTCGAATCCATCCCATTAAATATTAAGCTTGGACGACAATCTCTATACTATTTTTGATCACGGATTAACCCGCTACCCGGTTGCTAGCCAGAAAGGGAGTGTGTCCCTCATAATGCTAGCAAAGGTCTTTAATTCTAGCTGAGAGATAACTGCTGCCTTCATGTGGAGGGACAATAACTCAGGGTGTCTGAAGAGCAGAGTGTGAAGGATCAGCTCCACTGACACTGTTGCCGGTCCAAAGGTCCACCTCACCAATCTGCGCTGATCTCCAGATCACATCACCATTCAGCCCTGTCTTTCTTGGCCATGGTGGGTGAGGGTGCAATTTCCCCTGCTCTTTTCAGGTGCTGGGATCTCACTGTGTTCTCCATTCAGTACTGAGCACGTAAACATGTGATCATACCAACCACGCCCATCTCCCCACTTCTGCAGGTTAAAAAGATTCTGAGCCTGTCCCCATCCGGATCCCATTGGAGCCTGTGTGTTGGTGGGAATATCTCGCTGCCGCCGGGTTCCCTGCTGGTTTGCACTGTTTATTAGTATTTCCCTTTCCTTTTTCTTCATGTGTAATATTTACTCCGGGTTTTAATAGGGTTCAGGGTGCAGACCGATGTTCCTATCAATTCATGCCTAGTGAATAGGGAGGGTCCGTTCGCTGGGAACCTGTGGGTTGAACACACCATGACCGCTTGATGATATTTGTGATATTTTACCTGGACGGTGAAGCTGAGCCTGGTGACTGGGGAGGGTCCGTGCGCTGGGAACCTGTGGGTTTAACACACGATAACCTCTTGGTGATATTTCTGATATTTTACAGAGACGGTGAAGCTGAGACTGGTGAGTGGGGGCAGTCGGTGCGCTGGGAGAGTGGAGATTCACTACAGGGGACAGTGGGGGACTGTGTATGGCTCGTACTGGGACCTGCCAGACGCCGCTGTTGTGTGCCGGGAGCTGGGCTGCGGGACCGCGGTCTCTGCACTGGGCTGGGCTCACTTTGGGGAAGGGACCGGACCCGTTGTGACGGTTGATGTATAGTGCAGCGGAACCGAGGCCGCTCTGCGGGACTGCGAATCTTATCAATGGGCTCACTATTCCTGGTCACACTCCGATGATGCCAGCGTCATCTGCTCAGGTAAAAATCTTTCTCAGTCTCACATCTGCCGCCGCAGCTGATAGATTCTGTGAAGAAGCGAAAATAAAACAATCCGGGTCAGTCCGTACCTGGAAAATCAGATGATAATAATTCCAGTTATCTCTGGTTAAAATTATCATTAATATTAGGATCACTGTTTAAACTTATATCATTAGTAATATATTTAGTAAACATTCTCCACCGGGAGCAGTAAATACCTGATACGGAGCACATTTGCAATGCAGACAGAACAGTTTCCATTGAGATTTTCCCTGAAGCTGCAGTGAATGAGATGAACCGCAGGAAATTTCGCAATCTTAATCCATTCATCAACCCAGCAGCCGCAACCGGGCATATACTGACAGCCCAGCTGTCCACCTGCAATAATCGCTTGGCCTCAGATCTGATATATTACACAGATTGTGAAGCTGAAACTGGGGAGCAGGGGAGGAAGGGAGGCAGGTTTCTCAGCCTTGGGGAGCCGAAGTAATGGGTCCACAGTTTTTGGGAGTATCACAAAGAGGAAACGGCTCTGTAAGATCCCACCGCTGTGTGCGCATTGCCATTTACATTTTGGCAAATATTAAGAAATTGAAATGCACAGAATATTAAACAAAAGAGCTAAGATAGTTCAGGAAGCAGTTGCAACGATTAAACTCAGCACCGTTGAACTATTGGAAGAACAGCGCCGAGTTTTCCTGAAATCCTGACCAGTTACTATAAGGAGGATAGTGATAGACTTCAAGAGGACAAAGAGAGGCTGGTGAAATGGGCGGACAGGTGGCAGATGCAATTTCATGCAGAAAAGTGTGAACTGATACATTCTGGTTGGAACACGGAGGAGAGGCGATATCACAGAATCACTGAACTGCTAAAGAGCGGAAGGGGGTTATTCGGCCCATCATGTCTGTTTGGGCTCTTTGAAAGAGACATTCACTCAGTTCCATTCCTCTCTCTGCTTAAGTCTGTACAATCTTCCTTTTCATAGAACTGTCTAATTCTCTTCTGAATGCTTCAACTGAACATGTCTCCGCCACGTTCTCAGGTAAACATTCCAGATCTGAAACACTCGCTGCATGAAAACGATTTTCCTCATGTCACTTTTACTTCTTTTACCAAATGCTTTGAATCGGTGCCCTATCCTTCTCGATCCTTTCACCAGTGGAAACAGTTCCCACCCTGTAAGTGGGATCTTCCAGCGCATTTTCCTCTTGTGATACCCACAATTACTGCGGACCCATTACTACGGCTCCACGAGGCTGAGAAACCTCCCTCCATCCCCTGCTCCCCAGTCTCACCTTCACAATCTGTGTACTATATCAGATTTGAGGTCAAGCGATCATTGCAGATGGACAGCCGGGCTGACAGTACATGCCCGGTAGCGGCTGCTGGTTTGACGAATGGAGAGTTGGCTTTAGATTTTGACATTTAAATAGAGTAGATAGGGAACCCTCATGATTTGGAATACCTCGATCAAATCAACTCTCCGCCTTCTCTTCTCCAACGAAAACAGACATAACTTCTCCAATCTATCTTCATAACTGAAATTCCTCAATCCATGGAACCATCCTCAGGAAACGTCTCCATACTCTCTCCAGTGCCCTCACATCTTCCCTCAAGTGCGGCGCCCACATCTGAACCCAATACTCCAGCTGAGGCCGAACTAGTGTCTTATATAAGTTCAACATAACTTCCTTACTCTTGTACTCCACGCACCTATTAATAAAGCCCAGGACACTGAACGCCTTAATAAACGCTCGCTCAACATAGCCTGCCACCGTCAAGGACTTATGCACTATTCAACCAAGGCCCCTCTGCTCCTGCAACCCCTTTAGAATTGAGCCCTTCATTTTATAATTTATCTCTATGTTCTTCCGACCAAAATGAATCACTTCATATTTCTCTGCATTGAACTTCATCCGCCACATGCCTGCGCATTCCACTAACTTGTCAATGTCCTTTTGAAGATCCGTACTATCCTCCTCACAGTTCACAATGCTTCCAAAATTTGTGTCATCTGCAAACTTTGAAATTGTGTCCTGTACACTATATAGATTGGGACCCGAATATTGAAGGATACCTGGCACTTACGAAGGACAGGAAGCTAGGAATATGTAGAGGGGTCGCTCTGTTGAATAATGATGGTGTTAGCGCTATCGTGAGGGATGACCTAAGTTCAGCAGACCAGGATGTGGAAGCCGTTTGGGCAGAGATGAAAATTCATAAAGGCAAGAAGTCACTTGTCAGAAGTGGTGTACAGACCACCTAACCTTAACCACACTGTGGGACGGAGTATAAAGGAATAAATAATGGAAGCTTGTCCGAAAGGTACACCGATAATTATGGGGGGATTTTCACCTACATATAGCTCGAAAAATCAGATGGCCGAAGTAGCCGAGATAAGGCGTACATAGAGTATTTTCGGGATAATTTCTTGGAATAAAACGCTGTGGTGCCAACCAGAGAGCAGGCTATACTGGACCTGGTATTGTGCCACGAGATACCAATAATTAATGACCTCATAGTTAAGGCGCCCCGAGGATGCAGCGATCATGATATGATTGAATTTTACATTCAGTTTGAGAGAGAGAAGAGTGGGTCTATGACTAGTACTTTAAACATGAATAAGGGCAATTATGAGGGCATGAACGCAGAGCTAGCGAAAGTGAACTGGCAAATCAGGTTAAGGGATAATAGAGATGCAGTGGGAGATATTTAGGGGAATATTTCAGAATACACGGAGTAGATGCAATTCAATGAGAAAGAAATATTCCAAGAGTGGGACCGCAATCTGTGGTTAAGTAAAACAGTTAACGGTCGTATCAAACTTAAAGAAAAAGCCTATAATTGCACAAAAATGGGAGGCAGGTCAGATGATTGGACAGAATATATACAAAAAAGCAAATAACGACTAAAAGATTGATAAGGAAGGTAACATTAGAGTACGAGAGAAAGCTAGATTGAAATATAATGACAGATAGTAAGAGTTCATGTAGATATTGTTCAAAAAAGAAAAGAGTTAACCAAGTGAGCGTTGATCCTGTAAAAAATAAGTTTGGGGAATTAATTATGGGTAATAAGGAGATGGCAGGTGAATTGAACAGATATTTTGCATCGGTCTTCAATATTGAGCGTAAAGGTAACATCCCAGTATTAGCTGTAAGTCAGGAAATGGAAGGGAGGAAAGAACTCAAAAAAGTTACAATCACCAGGGAAATGGTACTGAGCAAATTGTTGGAACTGCGAGCTGACAGGTCCCCGGGTCCTGATGGACTTCATCCTCAGGTGTTAAAAGAAGTAGCTAGTGAGATAGTTGATGCATTAATTTTAATTTTCCAACATTCCCTGGATTCGGGGTAGGTTCTTTTAGATTGGAAAATAGCAAATGCAAAGCCTTTATTCAGAAAGGAAGGGATATATAAAGCAGGAAACTGCAGGCCAATTACTTTAACATTTGTCTTAGGGAAAATGTTACAAACTATTATTAAAGATGTTATAGCAGGGCATTTAGATGAATTCCAGGTAATCAGGCAGAGTCAACATAGTTTTGTGAAAGGGAAATAACGTTTAACCAATTTATTTGAGTTCTTTGAGGGAGTTGCAAGTGCTGTGGATAAAGGGGAAACGCTTGATATATTGTACTTAGATTTCCAGAAGGCATTGATAAGGTGCCACATCAAAGGTCATTGCAGAAAATAAAATCTCATGGTGTCGGTGGTAACATATTGGCATGGATAGAAGATTGGTTAGCTAACAGGAAGCAGACAGTAGGCAGAAATAGCTAATTGTCTGGTTGGCGTGATGTAAGGAGTGGTGAGTCAAAAGGATCTGTGCTGGGACATCAAATTTTCACAATTTGTATCAATGACTTGAAGGAAGGGACCGAGGAATGGTTGCTTAATTTGCTAATGACACAATGATATGTAAGAATGTTACTTGTGAAGAGGACAGAAGGAGCCTGCAAACGGATATAGATAGGTTAAGTGTGTGGGCCAAGACCTGGCAAATAAAGTATACTGTGGGAAAGTGTGAAATTGTCCACATTGGCAGCATGAATAGAATAGAAGCATATTATCTAAATGGTGAGAGATTGCAGAGCTCTGAGATGCAGAGGGATCTGGGTGTCCTGGTGCATGAATCACAAAACGTTAGTATGCAGGTACAGCACGTAATTAAGAAAGCTACTAGAATGTTATCATTTATCGCGAATGGAATTGAATACAAAAGTAGGGAGGCTATGCTTCAGCTATACAGGTTATTGCTGAGACCACATCTGGAGCATTGTGTACAGTACTGGTCTCCTTATTTAAGGAATGAAGTATTTGCGTTGGAAGCAGTACAGAGAAGGTTTACTGGACTAATATCTGGAATGGGTGACCTGGTGTACGAGGAAAGATTTGAAAGACTAGGCTGGTAGCCGCTGGAATTTAGAAGAGTAAGAGGCGACTTGACTGAAACATATAAAGTCCTGAGGGGTGTTGACAGGGTGGATATGGGAAGGTTTCCCCTGGTGGGAGAATCTCGAACTGGGTGTCACTGTTTAAAAATAAGGGGTCGCCCATTTAAGACAGCGATGAGGAGAATTTCTATCTCTCAGAGGGTCGTGAGTCTTTGTAAATCTCTTCCTCAAAAGGCAGTGGAAGCAGAGACTTTGAATGTTTTTAAGGCAGTGGTAGATAGATTCTTGATAGCCAAGGGGGTGGAAGGTTATCGTGGGTACGTGGAAATGTGAAGTAATCAGTTCAGCCGTGAACTTATTGCATGGTGGAGCAGGCTCGAGGATTCAAGTGGCCTACTCCTGGTCCTAACTCGTATGTTCATCCGTATGTTCGTATATAACAGAGTACCTCTAATACATCATCTTTATTTATGTTAAACCCCTCTAGTACGTGGATTACCTTCTCTTTCACCATTGCCTGAGGTGTATCTTATTCCTTGGCAAAGACAGATGCAAACAGTTCAGTTAATACCTCAGCTATGCCCACTACCTCCACATGTAAATCCCCTTTTTGGTCCCTCATCGACCCCACTCCACCTTTTACCAACTTTTTGCTGCTTATCTGTCTATAAAAAATATTGGAACTTCTTTTAATGCTCGTTGACAGTCTCTTTTAAAGGGTACAATTCTAAAGTAACTGCAGGACGAGAGTGACCTGGGAGTATTTTGGATCAAATAGTTAAAGGCAGCAGGGCAGGTTGAGAAAGTGGTGAATAGGGATGTTGGTCTTTTTAAATAGAGGCATAGAGTACAAAAGTAAGGAAGTTATTATGAACATTTGTGAAACACTGGCTTCACATCAACTGGTCGATTGTGTACAATTCTGAATACGGCACTTTAGTAGAATGTGAATGCTTTTGAGAGGGTGCAGAAAGGATTTACATGGAACGTTCAAGGGATGTAAGACTTCAGTTATATTGATAGATTGGAGAAGCTGTGGTTGCTCTCCTTGGAACAGAGAAGGCTGTGAGGAAATTTGATAGAGGTGTTCAAAATCATGAGAGGTGTAGACAGAGTAGATAGAGAGGAAGTGTTCCTCTTGGCAGAAAGGTCAATAACCAGAGGACGGCGTTATAAGGTGGATGGGAAAAGAACCAAGCATGACATGAGGAAAAACGTATTTACATAGTCAGTGGTTAGATTCACAGAATAATGCTGTGCAGAAGAGGCCCTTCGGCCCATCAAGTCTGCACCGATGCATTAAAGACACCTGACCATTTGCCAGCACTTGGCCCTGAATGTTATGACGTGCCAAGTGCTCATCCAGGTGCTTTTGAAAGGATGTGAGGCAACCCGCCTCTACCACCCTCCCAGGCAGGGCATTCCAGACAGTCAACACCCTCTGGGTAAAAACGTTCTTCCTCATATCCCCCTTAAACCTCCTGCCCCTCACCTTAAACTTGTGACCCTCGTAACTGACCCTTCAACTAAGGGGAACAGCTGCTTCCTATCCACCCTGTCCATGCCCCTTATGATCTTGTACACTTCGATCAGGTCACCCCTCAGTCTTCTCTGCTCCAGCGAAAACGACCCAAGCCTATCCAATCTCTCTTCATAGCTTAAATGTTCCGTCCCAGGCAACGTCCTGGTGAAACAACTCTGCACCCCCTCCAATGCAATCACATCTTTCCTATAATGTGGCGACCAGAATTGCACACAGTACTCCTGCTGTTGCCTTACCAAGGTTCTGTACAACTCCAAAATGACCTCTCTACTTTTGTAATCTGTGCATCGATTGATAAAGGCAAGTGTCCCATATGCCTTTTTCTCCACCCTATTAGGATCTGGAATGTGCTGTCTGCGAGTCTGATGGAGACAGATCCAATTGTGGCTTTCAAAATGGGATTGGACAATCACCTGAAGAGAAAATCTTTGCATGACTATGGGGAAAGAGAAGAAGCATAGGACTTGCTGAGGTGTTCATGCCGGTAACCAGCATGGACACAACGGACTGAATGGCCTCCTTCTGTGTCGTAAACATTCTATGATTATATGCTGACTGTTGCATTTTGATGGGTCACAAACTGTCTGTCCAGTTTTTAAACTTAAAACTGTGAATGTGGTTTCAAAGTAATTAATTGCATACGAAGGGCTTTGAAGGGTAATCATGACAGACTGTAGCAAACTGGCTACAAAACAGTCAACAAAGTGTGGGTTAAAGGTAGTTATTCAGACTGGCAAAAGGTGGGAAGTATTGTGTGACAATTCATGCCAATGGGCTACCGCTGTGCAAATGCTTTCTATGTTTTCGGGCCATTCCTAAGATTATGGCACACAACATGAAGAAGCGACTGAGCACACAGGACACAGCAAAGGCAAAGGGCCCGATTACAATCCAGCTGTAGTGCTGAAGATCAGTGCTCCGAAATTAGCTACACCTCCAGCCAAGCTGATCCAAGGCAGTTACAACACTAGGATCCAGCTGAAATGGTGAAAAAAAATTCCCAGTTACATGCTGCCTAGAAAAGCAGGGAAACACTGACCAATTAGCACCCCATCAACCGACTCCCAATCAACAGCAAATCTTTTAAATTTAGGCTTAAAATAAACATGATTACAATATCGTTGATTTTTCTTCAATGGCCAAACTGAATATGTCAATTATATGTGGCTTTCTATCCAGCCATCTAAGTCATTAATAAATAGTAAAGGTTCCTGTGGGATGCTGCTATCACATCCTGCCAGTCAGATGATCTGCCCATTATCCCTGCTGTCTGTCTTCTGCCACTGAGCTCACGTCCGACGTAGTCAATAATTCGCCATAAAGTCTATGAGATGCAACTTTAGCCAACAATCAGTTATGAGGGATTTTGTTGAGTGTTGTCTGGAAGTCCATCTGAATAACATCCATTGAGATTCCCCTGTCCTCTCCTTTAGTTACCTCCACAAACTATTTGATCAGGTTCGTCAGGCATGATCTACCTTTTACAAATCCATGATGGCTCTCTGATTAGCTGTATCTTTTCAGACACTCCATCTTTAAATGTACACTCTAGTAATTTCCTGACAACAGCTGTTATGCTAACCAATCTATAATTCCCTCGCTTCCCTTGCTAACCTTCTTTAAATAGCAGTGTGACAATTGCAATTTTCTAATTACTGACCCAGCAGTTTGCTCTGAATCATTAACAAAGTGATGGAAGGTGTTGTTTGCAGCACTATCAAGCAGTACTTACCAATAAACTACTCACTGATGTTCAGTTTGGGTTTGTCGGAACACTCAGCTTCAGGCCTCATTACACCCTTTGTCAAAAAATGGAAAAAAGAGCTGAATTCCAGAAGTTAGATGAAAGTGACTGTCCTCGACATCAAGGCAGCATTTGGTCAACTGTGGCAACAAGGAACGTTAAGAAAAGTGACGTCCATGTCCATACCGATGCAAAGTAATTATGTATATTTCCCGCCATTTCCTTATTTTCATTTATAATATCACCAGTGTCATTTTAATGAGGCCACATTGCTCTTACTTGCAACCTATTTTAGAAGTTATTGGATAAGTATTGTAGCTCTTGCGATCTGTTTTGTCACCCTTTGCTTTTCTTTGTACATCTGCCATTCACGAGAATCTGGGCTTTTTTCCCTATTTTTCCATGTTTTTGTTTTCTTTTCTACTTATGATGTTACTGTGTCTTGCACGCCAGTCCATAATAGATGCGGTGAGTTTGGAATTGGACCATTCAATGCTGTGGTCATTGAGTTGAGCTTACTTGACGATGGCAGGCTTGTCTCATTCATTGCATCAGGGAAGCTATGGAGATCTAAAAACACCATACTGTCCCCCTAACAGTGGCCTGTTCCTCAGTGGATATCTGGTTGTCTTTCCTCAAGAGACACACCATCACCTGATCTGCAGCCAACTTAACACGACCAGAACAATAGTATGGATTGACTTGCCACGAAACAGAGAACCTGACAAAAAGCAGCAAGGACAATGGCATATACCGACCTATCATGGAAAATAATTAACAGACCAATAGCAGCCAGAACAAGAACATGTAATAACCTATCACTAGTAAGATCCTGTCCATATTCCCTTTCTCCACTACATATAAACCGATAACTTCCACTAGTTCCAGTTGTTTCTCCAGACAATGGGCACAGTACACTGCCCAAAATGTCGAGGTCTGCCAGTATTTCTAACAACTCTTTTTTCAAGAAAGCAACTGCTGTTTTAAGAGCAAATTCACGTGGTGAAAAACCGTAAAATTGTCTTACGCAAATGTAGCATCTTTCTGTTTTTCCTCTCCCGGTGGTGCCTATTTATTTTAGATTTGCAACTGTGCTCTATCCCCTCACCCCGCCCCCCCCCACCAGCCTCCCGTCACCCACTAACTAGTTTATGATTCCTGTAACAACCTTATTTATCCTTTATCCTCGGACCCTGATCCCAACCCGGTTCAGGTGAAGCGCATTCCAACAGAACAATTATTTAATATCCCAGTACAAGTGGTGGGTACCATGAAAAGTAACACCTCTTTCCAACATCAACACCTTCAACCACATGTTGACCACCCTAATCCTCCGCCACCCAAACCCCATACAAATGTGCAAGCGGCTTGTATAATAATCCAGAGATTATAATCCTTGAGATCTTCTTTTATAGTTCAGCTCCTGGTACTCTCTGAAAAGAACCTCTTTCCTCATCTTTCCTATGCTGTTGGTCCTTACATGGTCCACAACGACAGGATATTTCCCCTGCATTCTCCCAATCTGATTTGGGATATCCCTCACTTCACACAAGTTGGGCAAATACTGTTTGGGAGTCCTAATACCCTAACTATTGAAGTACTTAAAAGTATCACATTATGATCCACTCCTCCACCATTTCCACAGCTTCCTGTTCCAACGTATCACGGTCAACATTCTGGCTGTCCTTCTGACAGTCTTCATCCTTATCCTCACAAATAGCCAGTACATTGTTCCTGTTGGATGGATTCACTTTCTGCATATCCTCGTTCACCAACAAATCTGGATTTCCATTACTGTGCACTATAAGCTGCAACAACCTCATTCTGACCCCGCACCTCTCTGCAAGATGTGACTGAAATCTGCAGCAAACTGTCCAACATTCCTCTTGCTGCTGTCTGTGTTGGGGTATCTCCAATTCCCACTCCAGCTTTATGACACAGAGCCAGAGAGTTTGCAGGTGGATACATCTACTACAGACATGCTCCCTCGGGATAATTGCGTCATCCACAAAATCCTCTATCCAGAAAAAAATAACTGCTCTGCCATAACTTAGTCTGTCTTTATTTCAGAGTTAAAATTATTTGTCGATGCATTTTAGCTTTAAAGCTATTTTACTGGTTAGCTAATGCTGAAACACTGAGCACTCACCAATTAACATAATACTTATTTGAAACTTATCCACATCCCCTCATACTCTGACTTGACAATTGCTTCCCCTCTATTTGTCTGGTGCCTGCCTCTCCCAATAGGCTCTGCTACTGCTGGCTGTGGTGCTGTCTTAAATCGGTGACTCCACACACTTACTCAAGCTGAACAGACAAAACAAAGCAGCTCCTTATAAACCCAAGCCCTCGGCCACTTGGAAGGACAAGCACAGCAGATGGATGGTAACAGCGCCATTTGCAAGTTCCCCTCCAAGACGCACACCATCCTGATTTGGAACTTTTCTTTTTTTTCTTTTGGGCCTCCTTATCTCGAGAGACAATGGATACGCGCCTGGAGGTGGTCAGTGGTTTGTGAAGCAGCGCCTGGAGTGGCTATAAAGGCCAATTCTGGAGTGACAGGCTCTTCCACAGGTGCTGCAGAGAAATTTGTTTGTTGGGGCTGTTGCACAGTTGGCTCTCCCCTTGCGCCTCTGTCTTTTTTCCTGTCAACTACTAAGTCTCTTCGAATCGCCACAATTTAGCCCTGTCTTTATGGCTGCCCGCCAGCTCTGGCGAATGCTGGCAACTGACTCCCACGACTTGTGATCAATGTCACACGATTTCATGTCGCGTTTGCAGACGTCTTTATAACGGAGACATGGACGGCCGGTGGGTCTGATACCAGTGGCGAGCTCGCTGTACAATGTGTCTTTGGGGATCCTGCCATCTTCCATGCGGCTCACATGGCCAAGCCATCTCAAGCGCCGCTGACTCAGTAGTGTGTATAAGCTGGGGATGTTGGCCGCTTCAAGGACTTCTGTGTTGGAGATATAGTCCTGCCACCTGATGCCAAGTATTCTCCGAAGGCAGTGAAGATGGAATGAATTGAGACGTCGCTCTTGGCTGGCATACGTTGTCCAGGCCTCGCTGCCGTAGAGCAAGGTACTGAGGGCACAGGCCTGATGCACTCGGACTTTTGTGTTCCGTGTCAGTGCGCCATTTTCCCACACTCTCTTGGCCAGTCTGGACATTGCAGTGGAAGCCTTACCCATGCGCTTGTTGATTTCTGCATCGAGAGACAGGTTACTGGTGATAGTTGAGCCTAGGTAGGTGAACTCTTGAACCACTTCCAGAGCGTGGTCGCCAATATTGATGGATGGAGCATTTCTGACATCCTGCCCCATGATGTTCGTTTTCTTGAGGCTGATGGTTAGGCCAAATTCATTGCAGGCAGACGCAAACCTGTCAATGAGACTCTGCAGGCATTCTTCAGTGTGAGATGTTAAAGCAGCATCGTCAGCAAAGAGGAGTTCTCTGATGAGGACTTTCCGTACTTTGGACTTCGCTCTTAGACGGGCAAGGTTGAACAACCTGCCCCCTGATCTTGTGTGGAGGAAAATTCCTTCTTCAGAGGATTTGAACGCATGTGAAAGCAGCAGGGAGAAGAAAATCCCAAAAAGTGTGGGTGCGAGAACACAGCTCTGTTTCACACCACTCAGGATAGGAAAGGGCTCTGATGAGGAGCCACCATGTTGAATTGTGCCTTTCATATTGTCATGGAATGAGGTGATGATACTTAGTAGCTTTGGTGGACATCCGATCTTTTCTAGTAGTCTGAAGAGACCACGTCTGCTGACGAGGTCAAAGGCTTTGGTGAGATCAATGAAAGCAATGTAGAGGGGCATCTGTTGTTCACGGCATTTCTCCTGTATCTGACGAAGGGAGAACAGCATGTCAATAGTTGTTCTCTCTGCACGAAAGCCACACTGTGCCTCAGGGTAGACGCGCTCGGCCAGCTTCTGGAGCCTGTTCAGAGCGACTCGAGCAAAGACTTTCCCCACTATGCTGAGCAGGGAGATTCCACGGTAGTTGTTGCAGTCACCGCGGTCACCTTTGTTTTTATAGAGGGTGATGATGTTGGCATCGCGCATGTCCTGGGGTACTGCTCCCTCGTCCCAGCACAGGCATAGCAGTTCATGTAGTGCTGAGAGTATAGCAGGCTTGGCACTCTTGATTATTTCAGGGGTAATGCTGTCCTTCCCAGGGGCTTTTCCGCTGGCTAGGGAATCAATGGCATCACTGAGTTCCGATTTGGTTGGCTGTATGTCCAGCTCATCCATGACTGGTAGAGGCTGGAACTATATCAATGTTTCTTCACCGTCGCTGGGTCAAATCCTGGAACTCCCTTCCTAACAGCACTGTGGGTGTACTGAGAGTGCATGCACTGCAGCAGTACAAGAAGGCGGCTCACCACCATCGTTGCAAGGGCAATTCGGGTTGGGTAATAAATGCTGGCCTAGCCAAAAACCTCCACTCCCTGTGAAAGAATTAAAAAAAAACATCCTTTTCCCCCTCTGCACCGAATTCTTACTCTGAGCAAACTCTAACTTCCCATTGTGTTCATAATTTATTCAGTTAACATTGCAATCTCTGGTTACACTCTGCCTTACGAGAAGTCTAAAAATAGAAACATGGAAAATAGGAGTTGGCATAGGCCAGTCGGCCCTTCGGGCCTGCCAAGCAATAAAAAATAATCATGTCTGATCATCTAATTCAGTACCCTGATCCGTTTCGTCCCCACACCCCTTGATCCCTTTGGCATTAAGAAAGATATCCATCTCCTTCTTGAAAATATGTAATGGTTTGGCCTCCCCTGCCTTCTGCAGTAGAGAATTCCGCAGGTTCACCACCCACTGAGTGAAGACATTTCTCCTCATCTCGGTTCTAAATAGCATACCCCATATCCTGAGACTGTGACTCCCCAGCCATCGGGAACATCGTCCCTGCATCGAGCCTGCCTCGTCCTGTTCGAATTTTATAGGGTTCTATGAGATCCTATCTCGTTGTTCTAAACGCTAGTGAATATAGGCCTAGTAGACCCAATCTCTCCTCATACGTAAATCCTGCCAGCCTAGAAACCATCCCAGTAAATCTTCTTTGCACTCTGTCCATGGCAAGGGCATCCTTTCTCAGATAAGGAGGCCAAAACTGCACACATTACTCCAGATGTGGTCTCACCAAGGCCCTGAAGTAAGACATCCCTGTTCCTGCACTCAAACCCACTTGCAATTAAGTCTAATGTTCTTTGCCTTTGCAGGCACATTCAAGTTGCAACAGTTTAGACCGTTTCCAGCTGACAGCAATTACCCCAAATCGGAGTATCACAGCTGATTGACTGCTTACTGCGAACTTGACTTGCACGATTAACTGCTAACATGAACTGCCTTGCAGCTTTTTTATATCGCAAGTTAAATTCTAAATGTTAAGGCTAGATTTCAGTCTTTCACACTAATTACCAAATTCTACACTGCCCACTCTGTTTGTAATGCATGCAGCTAAAGGTACACACTTTGCTTAAAACCTTTGACTGAACTCTACCTACCTCAGAACTTGCAGAAGAACATTGCCCAGGCAATCAATTTTAGTTCAAGAAGAAGGTCTTGACAACGGTTTCAATGGCAAATAAATTTGAGCAATAACTGCCAGAGATGTTCACATCCCTCATGAAGAAAAGCAGCTCCTAAATGGCCTTGCTTTGTATTTGTTCTTTTGATCTTCTCTAGCGCATCTATCAAACACCTTAAACATTTTAAACACGTCAACTCGATCATGTCTAATCCTTCTAAACGCAATCTACTGCAAACAAAGTTTATGCAACTTGTCTTCATAATGTAATGCTTGAAGCATAGTTGTCATTCCAGTGACTCTGTCCAGCACCAACTCCAAAGCTGATGGTTTTGTGAAGTGCCGTGCCCAAAAGCGACAACAGATACAATAGAAACATCACATCCTTCTGAGTTTTACATTCCAAGTACCAAGAGATAAAGTCCAACAATCGATTAACATTTGAAAGAAGAACTGTTAACTTTTGAGTATTCAGCCAACTTATTAAAGAGGTCCTGTAGTAATTATTGTGAGGAAAGGACACAGACCTGAAACATAACTCTCTTGTTTTCTCCACAGATGCTGCTCGCCCTGCTCAGTATTTCCAGCATTTTCTGTTTCATTTCAGATCTCCAACAGCCGCAGTATTTTACTTTTGTGTTGCTGTAGTAATTCTAATTTTTTTTGATAGATAATTTGTGTAAAGTATGGTTGGATAATCGTGTTGATAAAATTCTCCTTCTCTTTTTACCCATTTTCTATTTTGCTCTTTCTATGCAGAGGATGATTTAGAAATTATTTGGATTTGTATTTGTTTTCAATACAGGAAAACCTGAACTTCGATTGGTTGGTGGGATGGACAGATGCTCCGGTCGGGTGGAGGTGCTACATGGACACCAGTGGGGGACGCTGTGTGACCTTTACTTTGATATGGAAGACGCCAAAGTGGTCTGTGAGCACTTACAGTGTGGGGCAGTAAACTCAATCCCGGGAGGAGCCCGCTTTGGAAAGGGTACTGGTGCAGTGTGGAAGGAAAATTACAGGTGTCTGGGGAACGAGACGCGATTGTGGGATTGTCCTGTTTCATCCTGGGAACAGTTTAGCTTCTCCCATGAAAACGATGCAGGTGTCATCTGTATGGGTGAGTCATCTCAGTCAATTGAACTGAAATACACCAACCGCTCTGCTGTCAAGCATCATTGACGATTTCCACAGGTCTCTGATTCACTAGTTTTGCTGATCCCATGCTTCCTTTGTCAGTAAGATTCTGAGATGTGTTTGTGGGTTTATTGGTCTGAATCAAATTACAAATGAATCAAAGCTTCACTCCAGTAAACATTTATACATACAATGACTCGTTGGTAGTACTTCTCGTCATATAATATCTATTTCCGGGTAAATCTGGAGCATTTTTCAAGGGCTATAGAATCAGCAAGACGCTCCCAGGACCAGTGCCATTGAATGTAAATGTTGCTCGAGCATTGAAACTGTTATCAATGTAGGCAGTTCAAATATGAATTATCATGGAATTCTCTGCAAAGATCATCTGTTTAATAGAAAACACTGTGAACTTGCTGCAAGATACATAGTGTGAGATATATTTTAAGTTCCACCACACCGATTGCAATAAAATTATAGTGAATGGCATAATTCGTTATTTCACCAATGTGCTATGTCTTTGAAAATTTCACAAACATGATGTAAATTTAAATTCTCCCTATTTCCAGGATTGTATTTATCTCTCAGCCAGCACCCTCATATAACAGATTATCTGCTCAGTTATCTGATCACTGTATGTGGGACACTGCTCAATGCAAAAGTGCTCCCACGTTTCACAATTTACAATATAGGTAATAAAAACAAGAAGTGATGGAAATACTCAGCAGTTCTGGCAGCATCTATGGTGACAGAAAGAGTATCAACCTTTCAGATTGTGGATCTTTCATCAGAACTTAGACATTTAACAGTTTTTTTTAAAGAAAGGGGGAAACAAGGAAAGAATGAAAGGAACGCTCCGTGATGTGGTGAAAGACAGGAGAGATGAAATGGTAAAACGAACAATGCAGAGCAAAAGTATGTTCGAATGGGCCAAATAAAAAGCACATCTCTAGAGGAGGTGCAAATTGGAAGTCAAATATCGTCCAAAAAAGAAAAAAAGGGGGAGGGAATCTGATCTGAAATTGCTGAACTCAGTGTTCATTCTAAAATGCTGTAAAGAGTCTAGTGGAAAGAGGAAGTGCAGTTTCTCAAACTTATGTTATCCTGCATTGGAACTGTCCAGGAGAAAGAGGAGGGAGAGGTCAGAGTGGGAGTGCAGTAGACAATGAAAATGACAGGCAACTGGAAGCGAAAGGTAAAGCTTGTAGACTTGAAAAATGTGTTCTGCAAAGTAATCCCTCCACGTGTTTGGTCTGCCAATGTAAAGGAGACGCATCATGATCAGTCAATACAGTAAATACATTATACTAAAGATTAAGCAGTACAAGTAATTCGTTGTTTCACTTGGAAGCAGTGTTTTGGGGCTTGGATGGTGAGAAAGGTGGAGGTAACAGGGCAGTGGTTGGAACTCCTGCGCTTTCATGGGAAGTTCCTGTGGGAAGGGGTGTTGAGAATGATTGAAGGGAGTATCAGGGTACATTTTCTATACTTAATAAAGAAATAGGAGGCTTATTGAAGCAGGAATATTCTGAAGAGATCATACATTTGGAGTATTTGTTTGATGGTTAGCATTGCTGTAACCCTCTCAAGTCGTTTTTGTTGCGAATGCAGTACATTACATTGAAAGAAGTACAAGTAAATCGCAGTGGGGGTGGGGGGGGGGTGGAATCCTCCGTTGAGGAAAAAGGAAGACATATCAGAAACGCTGTCATGGAAGGTAGCATCATCAGAGCAGATGCGTCGGAGACAGGGAAACTGGGAGAATGGAATGGAGTCCTTATAGGAGGTCCTTACAACCACAGTGGTTTACAGGGCCCTCAACCGTGCCTGGCCCATTTCCTGCACCTCTACCCTCTCCCCTTCCCCTCCCTCCCAAAACCGTGACAGGGTTCCCCTTGTCCTCACTTTCTACCCCATCAGCCACCATATCCAAATGATCATCCTCCGCCATTTCCGCCACCTCCAGCGTGATGCCACTACCAAATGCATCTTCCCCTCCCTTCCCCTGTCAGCATTCTGAAGGGATCGTTCCCTCCGTGACACCCTGGTCCACTCCTCCGCTACCCCACCACCTCATCCCCTTCCCACAGAACCTTCACCTGCAATCGCAGGAGGTGTAATACCTGCCCATTTACCTCCTCTCCCCACACTATTCCACACCCCAAACACCCCTTGCAGATGAAACAGCGATTTACTTGTATTTCTTTTAATGTAGTATATTGTATTCGCTGCTCACAATGTGGTTTCCTCAACATTGGGGAGACCAAACGCAGACTGCATGAGTGATTTGTGAACACCTCCAACAGTCCTCAAGCAGGACCCTGAGCTTCTGGTTGCTTGCCATTTCATCACTCCCCCTGCTCTCATGCTCACATCTCTGTCCTGGGATTGCTGCAATGTTCCAGTGAACATCAACGCAAGCTCGAGGAACAGCATCTCATTTTCCGATCAGGAACCCCACAGCCTGCCGGACTGAACTTTGAGTTCAATAATTTCAGAGCATGACGGGCCCTCCATTTTACTTTTATTTTGAGTTATTTTTTCTTTTCCAATTTTAATTTTTTTTTGTTTTTATATTATTTCATCTGAGTTTGGTCAGTTGGGTTACCCACTGTTTTATTATGTTTGTACTTGTGGCTGTTCAATTTTCAGTCTGTTAACACCCTTTCTGTACTAATGCTTTGTCTTTCAACACACCACTAACACATCTTTGCTCCATGTCATTCTGGTCAGCAATTCTGTAACCTCATCCTATGTACACCTTCTCCTTTGTTATCTCTTGCCCCACACCCACTTAACTTGCTTATAACCTGTTACGTTTCTAATATTTGTCAGTTGTGAAGGCGGGTCACTGATCTGAAACGTTAACTCTGCTTCTCTCTCCACAGATGCTGCCAGACCTGCTGAGTATTTCCAGCATTTCTTGTTTTTATTTCAGATTTCCAGCACGCGCTGAATTTTGCTTTTAATTTGCTATTTCTCAAACTTATGTTAACCTTCATTGGAACTGTGCAGGAGAAAGAGGAGGGAGAGGTCAGAGTGGGAGTGGAGTATACAATGAATACAAGGAAGATAAAGGTGAAGTTTGCAGACTAAACAAAGGTGTTCTGCAAATTAATCACTCGACTGTGATTGCTGTGCCAATGTAAAGGAGACGCATCATAATCAGTCAATACAGCAAATACAGTATACTGAAGAGAAAGCAGTACGAGCAAATCGTTGTTTTACTTGGAAGCAGTATTTGCCGGCTTGGATGGTGAGAAAGGTGGAGGTAAAAGGGCAGTGGTTGCATCTTCTGCGCTTGCCTGGGTAGTTCCTGTGGGAAGGGGTTCTGAGAATGATTGAAGATTGCATCAGGATGTCACAGAGGGAATGGTCACTTTAGAATGTTAAAAGTGGTGGGAAGGGGAAGATGTGCTTGGTAGTGGTATCACATTAAAGGTGGTGGAAATGGTGGAAGATCATCTGTTGAATATGGAAGCTGATGGAGTGGAAGATGAGGAGAAGCAGAATCCTATCATGGTTCTGCAAGGGGTAAAGGGTTAAAGCAGAAGTATGGTAAATGGAATGGACGTGATGGGGCCCTGTCAACCATGGTGGGTGGATAAGGAGGTGAGGAGAGTCCTCGGATGTGGAAAAAGGAAGACATATCTGGAAGCACTGGTATGATCGGTTGCATCACCAGACAGATACAATGCAGATGGAGAAAGTGGAAGAATGTGATAGAATCATTCTAGGAATCGTGGTGTGAGGAATCATAGACAAGATAACTGTGAGAGTCACTGGGCTTACTCTTTATATTAGTTAATAGCCTATCCCCAGAATCAGAGACAGAGATGTTGAGGAAGGGAATGGAAGAGTTGAAGATGGACCATGTGAAGATGAGGGGGAGAAATTGGAATAAACGTTGATGATGCTTCACGTACAGGGCGAGAGCAGGAAATATCAGTACATGTGGACAGGAGGACAACCTTCAGTCCCTCGGGTCTGTCACCTGTCATCATTAGTGACGACAAATCAAAAGTGCTTCATTGCCTGTGAGGCGACTTGAGATGTCATCGGAAGCATTGTGGCAACGTAAACTTGTCTGTTTCTCTCCATATGGGATGAAAAGAACTGTCATCTGTCAGGAGCCATTTAAAGCCCCTGCCCCACCCTTCGGTCTCTTAACTTATCAATTGCCGGTATGTGCCGCGCTCACCTCCAGTTCATTTCACCCTTGGCCCCCAGTTTAAACAGCGGAAGCTACTCGGTATGTCTCCAAAATGTATTTACTGAGAAAAGGTGATGGTGAACAACATCTGCCGACAAGCCTTCTGAACAATGATGACAGAAATAGTAACCATCAAAATTAATAACTTTTCTGGTGGCAGCAAACTATGCTTCAATTTCACCATTGTGTTTCATATTGTAGATGAAAATTGGTCACTAAGGCTGACTAACGGGGGAAGCTGGTGTGATGGGCGAGTGGAGATTTACTACACCGGCAGCTGGAGGAGATTGCAGGACAGACTCTGGACCCTGAATGATGCCAACGTGGTCTGTACACAGCTGGGCTGCGGTGAAGCGACAGCCACTTATAACTATCCAAAGGACGGAAAGGGTGAAGGACCCGTCTGGGTGAATGATGTCCAATGTGTCGGAAATGAATTGCAGCTCCAGAACTGCAGTTTGTTCACATTGAATTCGTCTCTCACTGACAGTATGGATGTTGGGGTCCTGTGTTCAGGTAAACAAATTCTTCACTGCTTTAACAAAAACAAAGAAGTGAAATGTCTAATCTGCTGAGAAAAGTGATAATACGTGTTACTTGTTCCTGCGTGTCTCAAATCAGTACTTTCACTTGGGGGCAGGGGATGAGGATGGTGGGCGGTCGGGGAGCTGGGGATGGATGGGGTGGTGTGCAGAGAGAGAGGACATGGACACAATTAAACAACAAGAACTTTTTTCTTACAGAACTTTCAATAAACACATACATCACAAAGAGTTTTTCAGGAATGTAATCGGACAGAAAACTGACACAGAGCCAGACAAAGAGATGTTCAAGTGGGTGACTACTTTTTTAGTCAGATGGTTGGATTTGAAGAGGCGGAGACACAGAGATGTTTGGGGTGGAAATTCTCATCTGGGTGGTTAGATGGTTAAAGGCTAGACTGAAAGTTGTGGGGGATGGAAGTGGGAGATGTACAAGAAGCTGGATTCAGAGAAATGCAGAGCTCTCGAAATGATTCAGGCTGGAGGCGGTTATACTGATGGCAGGGGGAGAGCATGAAGGTGTCTGAACATGAAGATCATAATTGAAAACTCGTGGCATTGGTGGCAGGGAAACCAGTGAGTGCAGTGGCGCTCCTGAGAGAGGCTTCATGGAGGACAGGCGACAAAGCATTGGATGAGCTGATGTTTCTGGAGGATGCAGGATGGGTGATCACCCGGGACAACATTGAAAGATGCGGTTCTACAGACAACAAAGCATGGGTGAGCATTTCAGCAGCAGATGGGCTGAGGCCGGAAGGGAGGTGAAGGATGATAGAGGTTAAAGATAACGGCCTTGTGGTAAATAGAATATGGAATTGGAATCTCATCCCTGGTGTCAAATCCGGCGCCGAGCTTGCAATCAGTTCTATTGTACTGTATATAAGTGGAGGTAGCTGTGTGGGAGTTGTGCTGGTGTAAGTTTCAGTAATCTGTGTATAAAAGTAAACAGATGTTTTGGACTATACGCTTGAAAGTTCCATTGTGCAGCATGTCAATGCAGGCATATGTTCTGGGGAAGTTGCATTATGCAGAATGTAAGCCTCGACAGATGTTTTGGGGTTGTTCCAACGAACGTTTATTTAAATATGACTGAGTGGAATTTACAACATATGAGATGGTGAATGATTCAGATTTCATACCGATTGGTTACAGTAGTATTTTTTTCGGACACATTCAATACATTCCAGCGTTTCACGTCAGAGGTTTACAGTGCCGAATGTTTATTACACACTCAGTCACTGGACAGAGTAGAGTATGTAATCTTGTTCTTTAGTTAGGTAGATGTCCAGCTCCACCCAACATTTATGTCCGCCTACAGAAGCCATGTGTCTTCTCCTTGTCTTCTACTTCTCTATGTGATGGGTCACATCCTGATTCTTATTCCCCAAAGTGCCTGACGCAATTAGTCCAATCATTTTTGTCTAGTCCAGATTGAATACTGGTTTCCTGCTCAGCCAGGAGGTCTACACATCTGGATTTCAATTGTCCAGTGACACTTCCTGATCCTGTCCAACATTTTGCACAGAGATCCTGTTTTCTGCCTTCGTTGTTCCCTCCAACCGTCACATATTGATATAATTGGTAGTTTAGTTCATTGATATTTTACAGACAATAGCAATTGATAATGTGCCTCACAAGATTCGTCTGCTCATTGAACATAATAGCAGCAGTCTGTCTGGACAGATAGGTCTGCATATTCTCTGTTCAGACGTGTGGTTTATCTCTAAAATTACTCAGATGTCTTCATTGTCAAAGACAGAGTCCCATCCTTACAAAAGTAAGTGATTCTGTTATGCAATTAATATTAAATTGATTTGTGATAATGTTATAATCAACACAACCCGAGAACATAGTTCTACACGAAGATACAGCATATTGCAAGGCTGATGTTTAAGGGTAGAACTTGTGAACGTTACATTCTCCAGTATGAAGTGGAAGTAATAAATAGAGTAGATTAAACAAATGCTGACCTTGCCAGTGACACCCACAGCCCATGAAAGAATTAAAAAAACAGAAAGGTACGTTGACATCTGGCGAACTATCTGGTAATATAATCCTGAATGGATCAATCACATAAAGCATCATCGGGCCCTGCTCTTCTTCACGAAAACCACCCGTTAGACAAAGATCATGCGGGAAGGCAATGAAAACGTACAGCATATCTCCTCCATCATAAATCTTCCTCCTGAACCCCTCCCCTGCTTCGTCCACCCTCAACTCCAAAAATAAGTGAGAGGAGTTCGTGCACTTTTTTGTCACAAAGTTCAAAAACATCCATTCATTCGCCTCCACTACTTCCCTTTCTTCGCCAACCCACCAGGTCTAACTTCCTATCTGTTCCCCACCCCCACCCGCACCCCATACCATCACCCTGAATTCACATTTTTTGTTCGCTTCGACAGAGATGAAGGAAATAGGAGATAGCAGTAAATGTCTTATGAAGATAACAAATAAGGGTAACATACATGGACAAGAAACTGATACAGTTACATAACATGAGTATAAAGTAACTGTTAATCGTGTGAGTGATTGCCTGTGCAACACCGTAAACCGCGTTCAAAACATAAAAGGGAAACGGGAGACCATAACTTGTCAAAGTCAGATGTCGTAGGATATCTGAAACATTTCTGTTCTTTACATTCCATGTAAGAAGTAAGTGTAAACAGATATTCTGTTGTATTGTTTTATTTACCTGTCACAGGCACATTTAACATGTTGTTTTTAATGCTGGTGATGGAACAATGAGTTGTAATGAGGGATGAGGTGAATGTGTATTGAAAGTATAATCCTCATGTACTGTTGTCCAACAGACCACGTGCAGTTAAGGCTGTCTGACGGTGGAAGCCCATGTACTGGCCGAGTGGAGATTTATTACAATGGGACATGGGGCTCAGTTTGTGATGATTCCTGGGATCTGGCGGACGCTGACGTGGTTTGCAAACAGCTGGGTTGTGGAAAGGCATTGGACATGGCACTTCCTGCATCTTGTGGACCAGGCTCAGGGCCAGTTTGGTTGGATGAACTGAAGTGTTCCAGTAACGAATCATTTCTCTGGAAATGTCCCTCAGCATCGTGGGGTAACCACGACTGTTCTCATAAAGAAGATGTGAGGGTCATGTGTTCAGCTAACGGTGCTTCCAAATACGCATTTTCCGTAGTGTTGTGCACGTGGCTTCACAGGGAAGCTATTACATCAAATTACATAAAATGAACAGCACAGAATCTGGCCATTCAGCCTAATTGGTCAATGTGGTGCTTATGTTGCCCACGATTATCGCCCCACATTACTGCATCTAACCCTCTTTGCATATCCGCCTACTTCTTTCTCCCTCATGTACCGATATAGCTTTACCTTAAAGGCATCAGTGCTGTTCACTTCAACAATTGCATGTGTTCAGAATTCAAAATTCAAACCACTCCCCAGGTAAAACAAAAACTCTCCTGAATTTCCTTTCAGATTTATTCATGATTATACTTTATTTATGATCAAAAGCTTCGGTCTCTGTCAGTTTATTAGTGATTAGTGTCTCTGTATCCCGAGATCTCTTTGCTGCTCTACATCATTTTCACTCGTATTTTCCAAGCAAGTACATGTGGCATCTTTATTCTTCCTATCAAAACTCACCAACTTCGACTTATCTGTATTAAAACTCATTTGGCAATTGTCTGCCCATTCTGCCCGTTTATTAACGTCTTCCATATTTTGTCCTTGGCTTTCTTAGTGTTAACTATATCCCCAAATTGCTGTCATCTTAAATTTTGAAATGATGTACCCCTTGTCTAAGTCCAAATCATTCATGTAAATGTTGAGCAGCAGTGACACCAGCCCTGTGTCACACAACATCCCACCTTCCACCATTCTGGGTTACCATCTTTAACAATGACGGTGTGCTTTGTAGCCAGTTTTCGACCATTCTTCCACTGATCTCTTGACTCCACATGCTCTGACCCCAGTAATGATCCTACTATGTGGTACCTTGACAGAGGCCTTTAGAGAAAAACAAACATGCATATTGCATCGACAGAATTATCTTTCTGTAACCTATTCAATTAATTCAATAACGTTGTTTGTCTTCCTGTTGTGAAATCCATGTTTATTATTCTTCATTACATTATGGGCTGTCAGATTTTCTGAAATAATTACCGACAATCAGTGAACACAACCGGTGCAGCATGTGTTGAACAGTGCAGTATGAACATTTAGCAAGTTATCAATCTAAACATCTGGATATTTCTTGTGTCATTAACAGAGCACAAAGAGCTGCAGCTAGTGAATGGGAAACATCGCTGTGAGGGGAGAGTGGAAGTGTTCTACAATGGCACCTGGGGAACAGTGTGCTCAGATACATTTGATGGACCTGATGCAGAAGTGATTTGTAAACAGTTACAGTGCGGTCCCCTCAGTTCTATCGATTATTACACTCAGTCATTCGGAGAAGGATCCGGAACCATTTGGCTCGATGGGATGAAGTGTATTTCACATGAATCGTTCCTTTGGCAGTGTCAAACAGAACCGTGGGGTAAACACAACTGTGAACACAGGGTCGATGCTGGTGTTGTTCGTTCAAGTAACAATACAAACCTCTCAATGTGCAAGTGTCATTTGAAACATCGGTGTCTGACACAGTCAGCATGTTTCTCTTCTCAACAGAAGCGAATGTAGCAAAGGAGCAGCTCCATAGATCAGAGGACTGCATTCGAGAATATGATTGTAAATGTGTGCTTTCACCAGGTGCTACTTCTTCTTTCCGATACCAA